>NC_044920.1:26138901-26160941 GCF_003576645.1 Ipomoea triloba
AACCCCCCAAAAAAAAAAAAAAAAAAAAAAAAAAAAAAAAAAAAAAAAACAACAACAACAACAACAACAACAACAAATTTTTGCTCAACCCGTCACTTTTGCCTAGTATTCAAGCATTTTCAGAGCAGTCTCTTTACTCTCTCTATTTTCAAAACTCCATTAATGGCTGCCAAGCAAGACAACCCCTCTAACCCACCTAGCCCTAAGAACACTGACGATCAGCCGCCAGCTCTTGAAGAGCTGAGCAACATGGTAAAAACCGGCTCTATTTTGGACAGAGCAGGTTTTCTACAGCACTCAACGGACAGGGAACTGACGGAGAAGATTTTGAAGAAATTCGAGGATTGCGGTTTAATGAGATTCCTCACCTACGACTACCAATCAGTGCACAGGATGGATTTCACAGAGTGGTTCGTGAACGCGAAGATTGTGGGAGACGAAATCCAATCAAGAGTGGGAAACACTGACATTATTATCGGCGCCGGAGATATTAGGGCGGCATTTGATTTTGTAGTTCCGGAAGGAGCACATTCAGACTTGTCGAGATACGCATTCGAGCAGCAGAAATTGTGGGAGGAGATTAAGGCAGATTTTGCCCCTGCTAATCTCAAGCTTTCATTTAAGAAGCGGTTATTGAAGACAGAATATGAAAGGGCCGTGGATGTGATCATTAAGATTCTGCAGTATAAGGTTGCAGGCACTGATGATGTTAATCTGGAGATTTTCACCTTGTTGAGTGCGATCATGGAGAATTATCCCTGCAATTGGCCCCAAATCATCTTCAATTTTCTCAGAAGCTACGTTGAGAGAGCAGTGAATGTTGGTTCAAAGTCACTGAACCAAAAGGTTGGTTTTGGATTTTTGGTTCAATATTTGTTGCATTTGAAGGGCATTAAGCTTAGGCCTGGAGTTCCTGTGCATCGTAATACTTATTTGTTTAAGACTAAGCCCCAAGCACATAAACGCCAAGCTGAAACCCCCACTAAGTCCAAGAAGAAGGCAGTTGTAGCTCAAGAGAGCTCTTCTAAGGTGCCTCTAGCCAAAAATTTGGAGAAACTCCTCAAGTCTAAAAAGACTAAGAGGAGGCCATTAAAGGATGTAAGAGTTGTGAGCAAAGCAGTCAAAATGGGTGGTGAGGAAGGAGATGACACGAAGGTTAGGGATTCTGTTGTTGAGGGGGAAGCCCGAGCCCCTATTGCTCAAATTGTTGCTGTTGATGTTCCCACTTCTAGAGTGAAGGAGGAGGTGACAGAAATTCCGGTGAATGTGAATGTTCAAACTCGATCCATCCCACGAGAACCTGCTACGACAGCAGCAGATGTGACGAGTGAGAGCATGGATATTGATGCAGATGCTGAGATTGCAGCCGAGATGCAAATGGGAGAAACTCAGCCTGGTTCCATTGTTGGAGGAGACTCGGCCTGTATTGACGAGGAGTTGCTGGCAGAATACATGAGAGTCAAGGCTTGGCAGAAATGGAGAATCAGTGATTTCGCCACCATTGCTGCTGGGATCAGTTTCATGGAACCAGAGGAGGAATTTTCGTTGAAGTGGCTGAATACTTCATATATTCCAGAAGCCACCAGTTTTGCATTGATAGATGATGTTTACAGCAAGAAGTTGGCTGCCCGAGAGGCTGAGAAGGGCAAATATAAGGCTGCTGATGAAGAATCTCAGAGCACAACTCCTAAGGATGCTGAGAAAGCCTTTCAAAAGGATTTTAGGAGGGCCATGCAGCAATCAAGGTTAGAGCAGGAGATGGAAGGCCCAGGCTCAACTTCTGGGGTTGGTACGAGAAGGCCAATCCGAGAAATCACCCCAGAACAACCAACGAGAAGTCCTGATGCACGAGAAGTGGCTGTCCTGAGCAGCTTTCAAACCAAAGATGTTACCCAAACCTTACAATGCGCTGAGGAAGCAATGAAAAAGATGTGGGGTTTGGTAACTAGAATGGCAAATAAGGTGGAACTTATGGAAGAACAAGCCGCTGCTGTCCAGAAGAAGCTAAGCAAAATTGATGAGAAGATGGATGATGTGTATGATAAAGTTGGTGCTATCCCTGCCATGAATGATAAGATTGATGTGATCACTGATGGGGTCATCAATTTGTACGATAAGCTGAGTGTTTTTATTGATGATGCCAAAAAGGGAGAAGGAAGTAGGAGACCCCCTAGGAGATTTGGCAGTGCCCAACAAAGAGCTTCTGGCAGCACAAGCACTTCACAAGATATTGTTCCCTTCCCTGATGAGTCATACAGTCTACAAAATCTTCTTGACTATGCTAAAACATGGAATATGATCCATTTTAAGAACGAAGAAATAAGGAAGCAGAAGCAAGAGGATGAAAGGGAAAGGGAAGATGAAGAAAGGAAGAAGCGGCAGAGGATTATGGAGCAACAAACTGAGAAAGAGATACTAGCCAAATCGGCTAAGTATAAGGAAGGAACTAGGCTGGACAGTGACTAGCAGCTTGCCATGATCATCTTCCAGATTGTGAGAGACACGGGTGTCTCATTTACCGATGGCAAGACTGCAGGAGAATGCATAGACTGGTGGAAATGCAGGGTACTTGATGGAGAAACCATAGCTGAAGCTTTCAGAAATTACCTACATTTCAATATCACAAGAAATTATGCTCAATGTGTTGTGCAGAACGACATCATAGCCTCGAGAAGAGCGATCAATGAGGCTGTGAACAATCTAAAGAAGTTGGCAAAGGATCTCGAAGAAATAGCTAAGGCAAATGAAGACAGACCATTTCAATAATTGTAAGATCTTTTTACTTGGGCCATTTCAATGACTCTATTAGGCCAGTTTTAATTTTAATTATTAAAGATAAGTTGTAGAGGAATTATAGCTTGTTGTTCTCATCAGTTATAGGTTATTGCCACAGTGAGTTTTGTATACAGTGATAAAAGATCTTTTCATACAATAACTTCTCTTTGGTGTTGCTCAATTTTAGGGGCATTTGTAGACATTTGGAGAAGGTTGGGACAATTTGTGGATGTCACATTTATGATGATTATGCTCACCATCCAACTGAAATTCGTGCTGTTCTTCAAGCAGCACGTCAAAGGTTTCCATTTAAGGAGCTTTTGGTAATTTTTCAACGTCACATTTATAGATTAGTTACATCACAAATATTATTTCAAACATAATTTACTTTAAATGATGTTTTTGTGTTTTCACCATTTGCAGTCGCATAGCAGCTCTAAAGTGTGAGTTTGCTGCTGCATTTAAAGATGCAGACCAGTTTGTGGTTTCAGATTCACTTAATTTTGCTCGATGTTTCAGAAAAAAGAACCTATTGAACTTCAAATCTTGCAGATAGGAACAATTTGGAGTTTACAGTTCAAAAAAGACACCTGAAGCTACTTCCTAGTTGATGCAAGATGCAACATAACAGTTGTGTAGACAAGCTGCAAAATCTGAGTTACCATGATTCATTTTCAATTGATGTAGATGATGTGTCCAATACTATGATAGATATGAATACTGAAACTACAGATGATATCAACATTTTTGGATTTTCCTTTCCAGGAATTGAGCACAGATATCATAAAGAAATTGATTTAATTGGAACACATGATACAGTTCAGCTCTGAGTGATCAACAAAACAAAAAGGTACTACAATTTATAATCCTTATCTACCATCCATCAAACGTGAAACAATGAAAATGGGAAAAATGGCAAACCTCAACTCTCCTACTGTACACAGCTTCTTTCCTTCCCCCCCACCAAGCAGCTGCAAAGAACTTCATAAGCCCTAATTTGTATCATCACCATTGGCCAAAATGAATCCACTTTCTAGTTTCTACCCTCCAAAAAACGAGAAGAATCCTCGTTTCTTCGGCTGCTCTTCCACCATTACAGCTTCCATACTATCCTGCTCGACCAACCTCCAGGCAGCTTGCTCGAATGCCAGCCCAGCCAAGGCGGGCGGCTTGTTCAGCACCAATGGATATCCTCTGTTGGTACTTCTAATGACCTCTGTATCCTCAGGAATCACCCCCAACAATGGTAACCCTAGCATTTCCTGCACATCAAGCACTGACATCATGTCCTCTCCCTTGATCATATCTGTTCGGACTCTGTTCACAATCATCTTAATATCCCTAATTCCATCGCATTCCAGCAGCCCCGTTACCCTATCTGCATCTCGGAGGCTCGTAATGTCAGGCGTTGTTACGAGGACCGCCTCATTAGCCGGCGTGATTGCAGTGATGAATCCAGCATCAATGCCGGCAGGGCAATCGATGAGGATGAAATCCGGAACTCCTGTATCGCGGGCCTTGAGGGCTTCCACGAGCCAAATCAGCGCTTTTCCGCCGAATCCAATCGGCAATTTGGATCGGGGCTTGGAGATACAGAGCAGCTCGAAATTGGACCACCGCTTATCTCGAACGAGAGCCTGATCGAGGCGGCAGTCGCCGTTGAGAACCTCGACGACGGTGTAATTGACCCGGTTCTCGAGGCCGAGCAGGAGGTCGAGGTTGCGGAGGCCGACGTCGGCATCAATGGCGACGACAGAGAAGCCGAGGCGGGCGAGGGAGAGGCCAATGTTGGCGGTGGTGGTGGTCTTGCCGACTCCGCCTTTGCCGGAGGTAATGACGACCGCCCTGGGGGTTTCTCCGGCGAGCTGAGGCTTGCGGTTGTACTGAAGGATTGCCTTGACAGTGGTGGGGGGCGAATAGGGTTTGGTGTAGGGTTTTAGGGTTTTGGATGCAAGGGGAATGGGCGGGTTGAAGTAGAAGAGGGAAGAGTAAGGATTAGGGTTTGTCAAGTGTTGTAGAGATATCATTTCTTCAACAATGTTTGTTTGGGGAGGACGAAATGGGTGAGATGATTCACAGAAGAAGAAATGGAACCATAACTATGCCCGAAGTTTCTATGTGTGAAGTGTATTTAATCCAAAAATTTTAAATTACAATTAATATCTCAAATAATAAATCCAAAATTACTTTCAAAATTAATGACTAAAGCTTCTGATTTCAAAATCTTTTTTTTTTAATACATATACACTTTGTCTTAGTATACAAAAAATGGTTATAAATGTGTTAATAACTAAAAGGAAAAATAAAATAAAATAAAGCATTCAGCATGTTGTTAGATGGCAAAATAGATCCGCTGCTGACAATTTGGCAAAGAAACATATCTTGCAAACAAGAGGAGGAAGGTGTTTTGATAATCCACTTGTGAGTTGTGTCAATTCTTGGGATCTTGAGAGTTGAGAGAACAAGACTTGGGTATGTGATGTGCTAAATGCTAATGCAACAAGGTAAGATTCCTCTCGTCGCTTAAATTTTATCACTTGCAAGATGATGTGGTATGCTTTTGTGTCAAATAACTTTTTTATTTAATTTTGTTGCTCAAGAGTTTAGCAAAGAAAGCTTGCTAAGAGCATCTACACTAATTGTCTTTTTACGATTTTTAAGAAAATTTATGCCATGTTAAAAGAGAGAGAGGCAAGTGAGAGAAGATAAAATTACTCTTGCAAATATTTAGTTTTTTTTTTGCAGAAAGTGGGGCCCACCAACAATAAATGTCAGTTGCATTTTCTCGCGTGAGAGACACTAATGCGCCCAGCGGTGTGTGCAGTTGGGCGCGTTACATGCGCTACAATTGTTTTTTTTTTTTTTAAATCAGATTTGTTTTATTTTTTTTCTCTCCCCTCCCATGTTCTCTTTCATAATCGCACTTACAAAAACTCATCAATTAAAAAATTTTACTATTAAGGATGCTCTAAGGACAAGGAAAGTTGCCATCTGACAGCTTTTTTGTACTTTTTCTGTTTTTCTTCTTATTATATATGTATATTTATTTATTTTATTGAAAGTGAGATCATTTTTGAAAGTTAGAGAGTATTACATAAATGTAGTGTATATGTAGTAAATGAATTGCAAATTTGATGATGTAGAAGTGAGACTCATTTTTAAAAGTGGGAGAGGTTTGCAGGCATAAAGTATAGCCTAATGGGATTGTTCCCCATCATTCTTGTCTAAGGAAAAAAATTATTCTTGAGACTAGTTGAGTTGGCATTGCAAAGCGCTTTTTAATGGTGTTAATGGTGAGGTATCAATATGGTTAAGGCTCATGTTGTGGGAATATATGGTCTAACTGAGCGACTTATAATTTACCTTTTCTAATGACTCTAGGGGCAATGTCTTGGAAGTCCACAGGATATAGTGTAACGTAAGCCAATAAATCTAAGTTATTAAAAAAATAATAATAATACTTTCATAGCTATGATTCCTATGAGTTATGTTTGGTCCTTTAGGTGTTTACTTTTGAGTTTTTAACCTCTAGTTGCATTTTTAGTCATTTATTTTTAACTCTCGCTTCTAATATTAATTTCTTAAATCAATTTAGGTTTAGTACTAATGTGTCTTGGAAATCTTGCACTTAACCTCACCCCAAGTGGTTAGCCTAGGCGCATTTCAGTTCGAGATTTTTGAATGTGCTTACTCTTTAAAAAAATATATATATATTTAGGTGATTCCACTTTTATCAGAATAATCATAAGCACTCTGAATCCCGCTCCTAAATCAACTACAAAGGTAAATCGTGAATCACGCAATTAACCCATCGATCAGACTCTAGTATTCATGTGCACACAAGGGATCCAATCCACATCTTCTATCATGCATGATGCATCCAATCTTATTCCCATTCATGTTTCAAGTAAAACTCAAACTTCCACACTACTGGCTTTAGTCATGAAATTACTACGCTAAGTCCTAGGGGGCCGCTTACTCATTTTTTTAGGGATAAGGCAAATAGACCATCAAATTGTACCTCATTGTGCAATTAGGCCCTTCAACTTCAAAAAGCTTCAATTAGGCCCCCAAACTTGTTATTTTGGAACAAATAAACCCTCGAACTTATTTATGACCTGTAATAGCAGGTCAAATATATTTTCGGCGAACCTTCGACCAAATCAGAAATCAACTACCGGCGCCGGTCGCGTCCGACCGCGGAAATAGTGACCAAATCAGTCGCCATCTCCAGTGGAGACGTAAATAAGTTCGAGGATTTATTTGTTCCAAAATAACAAGTTTGAGTGCCTAATTGAAGGTTTTTGAAGTTGAATGGCCTATAATTGCACAATGAGTTGTAGTTTGAGGTTCTATTTGACTCTTATCCCTTTTTTTTAATGGATAACTGTGATGATTTGGTCCCGTATTTAGAAAGTTATCTTCCTATCGTCACAAAGCAATCAATTTGTAATTCCCGTATTTAGAAAGTCATCTTCCTATCGTCACAAAGCAATCAATTTGTAATTAATGCACATGATTTGTGAAATCTACTTTCCTAATTTATGCTAAGTATCATAATTAGGTCTGAGAAAATAATTTGTAAGGGGTTTAAGATCTTTTTTACTCAAAACAATAATAGTTTACTACAATTATTCTTCTTTTCCCTACTTGACTTTCGATTAATCGTATAAGTTAGCCATCAATTACACAAGTAAAAAAATCAACAAGTATAATTTAGATGTTAACCCCGCATATAAGAGATATCAATGAAAAATTAACAAACACAAAGTAGTGACGTAAAAGTAAAGGATAAAACACAATCTTAAAAACTAAAAATATACTAAAATCATTACTAATGCACAACTTAGAAACCAAAAATACAAAGTTAACTTATCCTTAGAAACTGCTGGATGTACATATCCATATTCATATTCATGATACTATGTAGTTAGCAATGTGATACAAGAACTATATTTATATAGTAGTATTATATTTATAGAAAAGATGATACAATGGGAAATCTATTATATAGTAGTATAGTACCATATGTACCATACTTTATTTTCAAGATTTCTTTTTTTGGGTATGTTTAAATTTTGTAGAGATAGTAATGATGAATTTGAATATAGAAAAATAGGAATTTAAAATTATGTAACTAACAAAGGATTAGAAAGAATTTTGTTGGTACAACCACATCAAAATCATACCAAATTTCATACAATTCTATATGGTCTTTATTGTAAACTGATTAATTCATTATAAAATAAATAAATAAAATTATACCTTCAAATCATATAAATTTTAGTTTTAAAAAAAAAAAAAAAGCGAGAATGGAACAGCCCCATGATGATGGCAGAGTGACGTCTGCTATATCGACTTGGAGTTGATCCAATGGCAGCCCTTTTTTTTTGTCTGGGTGCTATTATTGGATCCCTTACCCCACGCACCGATCCAAGTACGTGGCCCCCACTCTCCAAACCCCTGTTCACACATGCCATGTGTCTCTCTCAGGGTTTCAAGAATTTACGCTTCTGCCCTTCCTTCTTCTACTCATCAGCCCCCCCTACCCTCTCACCGGCAGTTTCATGTGATCAGTTAATTGTTTAACTTTCTTTGTGTCTCTCATCCCGTCCTTATTTTCATATTTGGATCCGAAACGCACCCAACTAGATAAATCTCCTTCTCTCTAAACCGGCGCACAAAAAGATTGTTTCTTGGGAAGCCCTTTTTTTTCCTCTCTCTTTCTCATCTTCGTTGAACAGGTCTGCTTCTCTTGCTTTCCGCTTTATTTTTTGGTTAATTGCGGTTGAAGATCTTGAATTTATGGTTTAATTGTATTCTTCTCTGTGATTTGTGCTCTGGGTGTTCCGATCTGGTGTTTGTTTGAGTAAAAATCGAGTCTTTTTTTATGTGTGCCGAAGGTTTGTGTTTATGATTCAGATATGGAGTGAATTGGATTCGGTGTTGTGAGATATGGGTAAATGGGGGTTTGGGTTTCAGTAGAATTTGTCTGATTACTGGTATTGAAATTAGGGCTCTTATTCACTTGCTCACCCCTCATCTTATCCAAAATCATGGCTGAAATTTTGTCTGGTGGAAAATGATTTGGAATTCACTTCATTTCAGTCAATGGGTGAAAGTTCTTTTTCCTCAAAGAAACAAGTGGCCTCCCAGGCACTAGTCCTTGTTCCTCCCACCTAAGTTACAGTAATTTACCCCTCCACTATCTTGTCAGGTCGGGGTGTGGGGCCCGCTCCTGGTGCTGGAGCATTTGGCCTTTTGTCAGGGAATTTAGCATTTTGTGGGCAAATAAACGAATGGCCAACATTGAAGTTCTCTTTAGAGCATGGATTTGATGAACTGTTAGGCTAGCGTAGATTAGGGCTGAACTATGGCATTCTACATTATGCATCTACCATGCAATGGAATGCATAGGATGAGACATGACTGGGTTTTCAGTCATTGAGATCTATATGCTGCTTTACTAATATGCTTTTCCCGAGTTCTTGTGTGTATGTTTGTAATGCATACGATGCTTTGTTGATTCTGTTTTTCTCGGTTTGTTTTTGTTCGCATTGAGGTTGAAGTCTGGGTGATATTGTGAAAAGCATATGTTTTTGAGTTGAAATTTTATTAGATTATGAAAGGCGTCTTTGTTTTTGGTTCACTGTTCTGTTTGTTTAACTTTGCAGAATGTTTGATGTTTAACACCGTTTTCTTTATAAACTTTTGCGATTTTTTGTTTGCAACAGGAGGGAAGGCCATGTGAGTTGTTTGAACTAGACGGATTTTTTTGGTATTATTGGGTTTTGAATCAGTTAAAATTTGGGTAGTTGTCGTGAAATGGGTAAATGCAAAGGTTGTGGGAAATTGGGAAGAATGGCCAGAGACAAGAATGTGAGCTCATATCACATCTCTCTACTTCAGTCTCCCGTTGTTTCTGTTTGGGATTGTATCGTTCGCAAGATGAGGTATTCCTTCAGACCTGAGTGGGTGTAGGCATACGGGCTAGTTTTTTTTTTTTTTTTTTTTTTTTTTAATAATATATCGGTTTACAGTATCAGACCTTTGTTTTTTTTTCTTCATAAACATTAAATAACAGGTTATAGGAGGAAGTTAGTTACAGTGATGATGTATTCATCTTAGGATTTTAGCGAAAGAGAGTTATATTGAACTTAGGAGTTAAGAAAGTAGTTGGTGCTGGATAAGATGGAGTGCGGCAAAGCCCCATCTGATGTTAGGAAGGTGAAGAAGAAGCAAGTAAAGGACGAGTTGGACCGCCTCAAACAGGCTGAGAAGAAAAAGAGGCGCTTAGAGAAGGCTTTGGCTACATCTGCAGCGATTCGTCTCGAACTAGAAAAGAAGAAACAGAAGAAGAAGGAAGAACAACAAAGGCTGGATGAAGAGGGTGCTGCGATTGCCGAAGCTGTCGCGTTGCATGTCCTACTTGGGGAGGATTCAGAGGATCCGAACGAGGTGATGCAGAAAAAGGACATGGGGCTGGACCTATGGGGTCATAGTAGGAATGTCGACATCATCGTGGGTGGAACGAGAGCAGTATTTCCTCAACAAGATCTCTCGAAATATTCATTTGAAGGATCAACGTGGATCTCCGGTGACCAGAGGTATGGATGCACATGGAACGATTTTGCCAACACCGAATGCATGGTCTCGCCCGAACCTTGGGAACAAGTTCTCCGCCCGCAATTTTTGGACAAGGGAAACTGGGACATCACACCGCTTTCTCCCAGTTCATTTGCCGAGGCTATTTCATCACTTCAGATTGCTGAGGATGCACCTGCACACACATACATTTTCAATCGGATGTTAAGAGAGTAACTAGACGGCCAAGGTACCGTCTAGTCAGCTGATTCTTTCCTATCTAATGCTCTTTTTTTTTTTTGTCAATGAAAAAAAATTTGTGGTTTGGAATAATGCTGTGTAAATATTATGAGCAAACATACTGATCTCATTTGCCAGTCGTATGTATTATGTGAGACAACTGCTCTGAAATCACTTGTTGGTTGTGTAGCTTTCCCTCGAACTTTCCTTAATGAGAAGAATGTTGGTGCTCTTTTTCAATTCATTAACCATTGCATTCAAAAGTGGGCAACATTGGTGCTCTTTTTCAATTCATTAACTATTGCATTCAAGAGTGGGCAACATTGCATCTAGCAATTTAGCTTTGGGTATAACAAGAAGAGTACAACTGTACGAAATGAGCTAGTGCATTATTGTACTTGTAATTTCCACCATGCTAGTGAGTAGGGTATTTAATTTTTTCTGTAAAAATAGGGTATTTAATTTGGTTGACATATAAAACAAAGAAGTGTTCCTTAATTTATGTATCTAATTCTAATTCAGTTAACAGAATTTTGATTAATCTGGTTTGGTTAACAACATAGGGGAGAGCTCTAACCCTCACCTTTGTTGCAGTTGAGATGAGAATTGATCTCTTTTACAGTGGAGATGAGACTGTAACTAATGCAATATGCAAGAATGGCAAGATGGTAGAGAACTAGAAATGGCATAATGTACACAACTACACACATAAAGATACTGTTGAGTAGCAAAATGGTCTTAGGTTCAATTTGCCAGAAGAATATGAATATAAATTGTGAGCTATAAGGAAAAATGAACAATTTACACTGATCAAACAGGGTAACAGATTTTTGCAGATTTCAGAGTAAAAATACTATGATGATAAGGATATTCCATCAGGATTGATACTGCAAGTTTGGCCTTCGAGTTGTTTCTGTGTCCTCACCCTGCTGGAGATGCCCCCTCACCTCTATATTGCTCTCTATGTCTGAACTACTCGATGGTTTGGCACCAATGTCCATAAGATCTGTAAACCAAGTAGCTTTAGGCACTGTTGGGGATGCCTCACCTCTAGGACTTTCCCTGCTGGGATTTCCAGGCAACTCTGGGGTACAAGCAGAACTACTGGAAGCAACACCCACAAGGAACCGATAAGCCACTTTGCTGGCTGTAACAATCTCAGCTTTAGCTTGTCGCAGCTACAAGAAGAAGAAAACTTGGATAATCAGGAAAGATGCACTAGAAACCGGGATAACAACTAAACAAAAAGTGGTCGTAGAGAAGGGTGCTCCAAATTCTTTTCCATACAGATAATGGATCTATTCATAGACCTGGTCAGACACATTGTATGACATGATCTAACAGCAAAACTGGCAAAAGGTAAAAAGTTTATGTTACAAATTTAGTTAAGCAGTAACTGTCCTGTTGATAACACTGCAACATTACAACTAACATAGTGGAAGGTACAAAATTTAATATTGCAATCACAAATAAAAACTCACACGGAAGGCTGTGTTTTCTGCCATCTCCAGAGCAGCATCACCAGCATGAGCAAACCTATTTACCCAACCTGTAACAGAAACTACATCATAAGAGCGTGGTCTACATAAAATATTGACAACAGAAGTAAGAACATCATGGTTATGATCATTCTATACGGAACTTGCCAAACTGAAAATTGAGAATGACAAGAGTGTCAACAGATGACATAAAATGTGAACTTTTTAATACTTAGTTTAAGGGAAACAGAAGGTGCTGGGATGGGGGTAAGGAAATGCTGAATCTAGAGTCCAGGCATTGTTATCAATCATGGATGATTCAAACATTTGAGAATTATAAATAAATAAATAATAAAAGGATCCTGTAATATCAATACACCATAATTAACATTTAACAATTTACTTCACATTTAAGGTGAATAGTAATTCATTCATAAATGCATCGAGAATTTAATATACCACTTGTCGACTTCCCTAAGGGATATTTTCACACTTCAGAAATCTAAATGTTCCAGCTTCCAAAACTGAGCTGACTATCCCCTAAGATAAAACTATGTACCAGTAACCAAATAGACCAATAGTAGCAACATAATTAACTTCTAGTTTCTAGCTAATTCTAATTATCAGAATTAGAAAACTTAAAGCATTTTACACCTCCTCAAAAATATAAGAGAGATGTGTGAAAACCAAAAATAAGATTCCATACTCTTCATGCTAAAATTTGTCTACCAGTATGCTACTGAGCAAAATACACATGATGGATAGAGCCAGTTTAGAATCAAGCATGATTTTTCCAATTACAAAAAAACTAGGTATGATGAGTCAGAGATCCCACTACTTAGCTGCCATTAACAATAGCTCCATCTGATTACTGAATGCAGAAGAAAGGTCCAAGTTCACATTTCTTCCAACCTAAATGGGAGCATGTCTTAGAGCATTACTTACCACACACTGGTCACAGTACAAACCATAATTCAAGCCTTATTGAGGTTAGCTAAGCCTATAAAAGTATATTTTTCAATTCTCTTTTATAATTTTGTCATGTGTCCTTGTGCTAACGTAGCTATAAACAACTTATAATGCAGGTTTCTTTTGGTCTACCTCCTTGTTTCACATGTGCTATTGCAACTAGTTTCACTATGATCTTATCGATTTCTTTCACTGTAGGCAACAGGTGCCACTTGTAATTAAATTCATTAAAGTCATTTTAATGTGGTCCTGTGTTGCATCTATATACATCCATTTAAGCATTTTACTCAGTTACAACCAAAATGCCAGATTGTTGACAATGCTTCTTCACAGTCCAACAATTACTATTATCAAAACATAGCCAATGTAACATTAGAATTCAGCTTTACACCATTGTGGAATTGTATGGTGATGAAATATATTCATACTCCTCCACTTTATCCAGTCAGTCTTATTATATGACTGAGATCATCAACTAACAGTCTTTCCCTATTAAGTATATACTCAAGGTAACATCTTGTCCTGCCAAATTTTTCACCATTTTCTCTAGTGTTAGTGAATAGTGATGCTAAAATTTCAATTTATTCTACTTAATTTGATCTCCTCCCCGAAACAACTACGTGATGCCTGCAAGAGGACGGCAGCATATAGGAAAGGACCAAAAAAAGAAAATGGATACGCACCACATAGAAAGACATGCAAGGAGAGGGAGAATATTACCAGGAAGCTTGGGGACACCAAGTTTTTCACAGAACTCATCACAGAAGTGGTTGCAATTCTTTGACAGCAAGTCATACAAGAATCCTGGCCAATCTCTACTAAGTTCTCGCAGTATCTGGTTCATTTTGAAAATTGAACAGTTTGTTTTTCCAATAACAATGCTTTCACGATATGAATACATTGGATTCTTTCCCGAAGGGCAGCTAAACACTCCAGTACCTTGTTCACAGTACCCAAATGACCACTCCTCATTTCCATGAACCTATTACACAGTGAATATATACAGAATAACTGAAACAGCCGAAAGTAAAGATGAAGGAATGCTATGACGCGGCACATGAATGACATGATATTGCAAAGAAATAAAAAAAAAGTATACAGCCTTAAAACAGGAAAAAAAAATGTATCCAAAAGCACTCAATAAATTAACTCATTCCATAAGCAGATGAAATACTCATTCTCATACTGCAGTATATTAAGTGCTTTCTCTCTCTCACACGCATGCACAACCACATATACATATTCAGAAGCTGCTACATTGTTGTTTGTACCAGCAACGATGTATAATTCCAATGAAAAGCATTCATACACAAAAGGTGGAATAGAACAGAAGACAAAATATTTACCATAGCCAATATATCTCCACCTGAAAACTACACTCAAATCCTAGATCCAATTCCGCAATTTAAACTACCGATCAGACAAGCTACATAATGAGAGCAGAAACCGCGAAGCAAAATGCACATATAACGAGATAAAAACAGGCATACGTGCGGAGGAGATATACATACCTGGATGGCGCTGTGGAAGATGCCGCCAAGACCGATGCCGTCTTTGAAAATCCTATTGATCTGAAGAATGGTGTTGTTTGTCTTGTCGGAGGGACTGTTCGTCACATCATAGATGTGGAGAATCACCTCCGTCATCCTCCTGTCCCTTGGTTTTCTAGCGCAAATCCTTCACACACTCCCTCTTTTCTGGAAACAAAAATCGAAGCCGGGAGGGTAAAACCGCAAGGATTACAACCACTAGTGCATCACTAATGGGAAATGTTAACTGATCCTTTGAATGGCAAGCGTAAAGGTAGTGATCGGCGATGATATTTTGGTTCTTTTGCGCCGGCAGAGAAGTTGTAATTTTCAATTTTTCAATTATTATTGTGTGAAGCTTACTCAAACTTTCTCCCTTCTTGTGATTCTTTTACTGATACTGTCGTTTCTTTATTCGCTACCTTGCCTTCCTTCTACTGCTTACAACCGAAAGAGAGTCACAGATATCTCTTTTAGGATTGCAACCCAACAGGCCAACATGTTGACGAAATAATATACAAATACTGAAATACGTGATATATGATAGAATTGATCGCGTAAATTAGAGTTTGATAGAAGTCTTAATTATATTACAAAATAAAAAAATTACTAGATTGTCAAACACCTTGTGCTCAGATGACATATAGTGACTCTCTCGAGGCATGTTTAGTTCACGGAGTGAATTTGGAGGGATTAAAAATGTTATTCTACCATGAATGGTTATTTCCTTTGCAAAGGTAATAACTCATTCTTAGAAATATTATTTCCATGACAAAGTGACAAAAACAAACAGTGAAATATGTCTATTCCAAGAAATGTTATTACATTCCTGTTCTTAGCTTATTCCAAGAACCAAACATGCAATTAAAGTGTGGAGGTCATGAGATTGAGTCACAGTGAAGACCTATGAAGTGATCGGAGTATCGGTAAGAGGTGGAGGCTTTAAAATCATGTGATTAGTGACTTCGACTTGACCAATTTTATATCGTGAGTGAGTGATTTTTTTTATATTTGTGATTGACTTATGTGTAATTTTCACGTGCAATGTATAGGTGCCAACTTTAGCATTCGTAAGTGTGCATTTGCACTGTCGTTTCTCGTTGTTGGATTTTCATCATATGTGTGCACCTCATCGTGGCCTAGTGCGCACTGTGTTCATGTGATATGTGTGCACATTATAAACTTGGTGTGTGTCAGTGTGTGCAGTATAGTACATATGCGTGCTATGTATATATGCATTTCAATGTGAACATAAATACATTGCAATTTTAGAGTGTGCACAGTGTAATGTATAACTGTATAAGTGTGGTGTGTGGAGTGTATGTACACAATTATGGTAACATTCTACGATGGACACGATATTGTGCATAAGTACACACAGTTGCAAAGAGCATATCACAACACAATGTGTTTGTCTTGCTAAATTAAAACAACACACATTAACAAAACAATCAATTTTTCTTATATTTAATAATAACAATAATTTATTATTTAAATGAAATAATTTAATAATATAGAAACTCTTATTTTATTGTTAGTTTACCTATTTGGATGGAAGTGTACAATTTTACTTGTACTGATTTGTCTCTTAATTGATATTGATGGAGATTTTATTTTTTTTTTGAAAATATATTGATGGAGATTTGATTACTCATTATGTGCATAAGTCAAATAGCTGATCACTTATTTTCTATGATTAAGATTTGTTATTAGTTTTTACGTGAGAAGGTGTTTTATGTGAGTGCAATTGTGTGTATATATATTTTGATTGATTGATTACTTAATTTACTTTAACATGATTATTGGATTTAATTACAAATATTCAAATTATTACTCTTAATTTTAATCAGAGTTAATACCACAAATGGTCCTTTGACTATTGGACTAGTATTCCTTTTAGTCCTTGATTTTCAATTCGACCACAAATAGTTCTCTAACTTTCATTTTTGACCACAAATAGTCCTCCATTAAAATTTCTGTTAAAAGGGTGTTAAATTTAGGGGTATTATTGTCAAATTGATATATATAATTGTCATAAAATAAAAATGTTTACAAATTTTCACCAACAAACATAATTGAAACAATTAACAAATATAAATACTCATAAATAAAAAGACAATACACATTATTCTCGTAATTATGCGTACAAAATGAAAATTTAATATTAGAGCTATCTGTTTTTAATTTAACCAACAGATTAAAATGGAAGAATTTTGTTTTAAACCTTGTTTTCATAATTTCCATGGTTGTTCGTACATGACTGGTTAATAGTTTTCACTTTTCATTAATCGATCAAACATTTTGTTTGGGACATAACTGAAGGTCGCCACCGTTGAATTAAAAAGTACAAATTGCGAACATTAATCATGAAATTTTATTTAATTTGTTCATTTATGTGATTTGTCACGTCCATTTTGTTATTATATTTATTAACTTAATGTTTGAAATTAATTATGTTGTTATATAATTCTCAAAAAGAAGTAATCATAATAATATTAATCAATTTCACGATATTACCCGTAGATTTAACACCTATTTAATAGAAATCTTAACGGAGAACTATTTGTGGTAAAAAATGAAAGTCAGATGACCATTTGTGGTCGAATTGAAAGTCGAGGACTAAAAAGAGTACTGGCCTAATAGTGAGAGGATATTAACTCTTTTAATCAAAAGAAGTGGTCCAAATCACGTATGGGCTTAAGCCTAGAAAACAAGTGACCCATTTTCACATTTTCATCGGTCACCTGTCTCACCCCATTCGTCGTTCTCCGCTTGCTTGCTGTTTGTAGTGCTGTCGACTCTCCAAGTCTCCATCGACTTCATCTGCTATTCAACCAAAATCGAGTAAGACACTTTCAATTTTACAGCCTTTTATTAGCGTTTTTATGCAAAGATTCAATAATTGCTTGATTTTTAATTATTATTTTTGCTTTCCCAGAAGCTGTTGAACTTTAGGGTTTCGTTTGTTTATAGCTTTTCTAAATCTTTTGTTTCGTATAACGTTTGATACTTCGATACGTTGTAGTATATTTGCAACTCGAGAAATTCAGCCGGATGTTGATTACTTGAAGCAAGGACTTGTTAGTCTTGGATGAATAATCTCCAAATGAAATTGCAGCCACTATTCAGTTTCTGATACGGAGTTGTTTTTTAATGTTTCAGAGGATAAATTTTTGTGCCACGAGACTAAGTGATGAGATAAAGACTTGGGAATAGGGAACTTTGTGGATTGGCATATAAAAGCAAGGGAATTTTTTGCAGCTGGAGAGAAACATTCATTGCTTGGCCTGGGTTTGGAAGAGGGTAGAAGTTACTTTGATTCATCAATTGAAGCTTCAGAAATTTTCAAACTGTTTTGCAGTCCATGGTACTTTCCTTCTCTTACTGTATTGTGTGCTTATATGGTCGTTTTATCAATTCAATTCCTGCCTTCCTCGACCATTTTATTTGGGATGTTGTTCATGATATACTCATTTATGGTCTTTGGTCTTAGTGAGTTAGTGGTGATTGCTGAATGCAGGGTATAAGAAGTGAAATGCGTTGCATTTGGTAAACTTGAATTGGATGGATTTGAACTATCATTTTGGAATCATCTATTGCAATAAGAAAACTAATTTGTAGGTTTTATCAGTGTTAGGTTCAATCGTTCAAGTATGCACCTGAGCTTCATTCTTCTTGTTCTGGTGGAATATTCTATAGTCATTGAATGCATTATCCATGTTTAACCTTTCCAAAGTAACCACTGGATCAAAATTGAATATTAAATCATCTGATAGATTAATGTTTCAATATCTCCTTGGGTATACCTGACCATCCTTTTGATTAGGTGTCTGAGAGTGTGACAGAGTCAGCTCCTAATTGATTAGTTGTAATGCCGTTGCAGGATTCTAATAACCCTTCTGATGAGAAGTCTGAAAGCAGACTATATATTGGCAACCTTGATCTAAGGATTTCAGAGTATGGAAATCTCCCATTATTAACCCCTCAAATAAGTATTATTGAACAAAACATCATATATTCTGATTTCATGTAATTTTTTTTGTTGGGGTGCTAGGGCGGCCTTGATTAAGATGTTTTCACCATTTGGAAAGATAATATCTGAAGACTTTTTGTGGCATACTCGTGGACCCAAGCGTGGGGAACCACGCGGTTATGCATTTGTTCAGTTTAGTACCAAAGAGGTAAGTTCCTTACTTTAACACTCCCCAAGTCCCTATCTTGCATCAATTTGCGATCATCAATATCAATGTTAAAAAGAAGCGTCATGTAGATCCCTGATTTCTATGTTTAAAAGTGAGCATGCAGGAAGCTCAACAAGCCAAGGAAAAGATGCATGGGAAATTGGTTTGCGGGCGACCATTGATCGTTCGTCTTGCCAGCGAGAAGTACTTGATGGAAGGGGGAGAAAATTCTTGCAAAGCAGTAGGCGGCGAGACAACCAAACCATACCTCTCTGGAGGTTCCTTAACGCGTATGAGCCGTGGCGCTAAAATAGCTGCAATTAAGAATAAACTGAAGTCCATGGAAGAAGAGAGCCACATTTCAAAAAGACAGAAACCAGCAGACAGTAGCTGAAGAAGATGGTGCATAAGATTTGTTGCTCCTACAAACATAATGCAGATTTTAGGCTCTTTGTATTTTAAAGTACACCAATTCTCCATGGTCCTTGCTGTGTATTATGCCGAATGTTGCTACAGTTGTGATTACTATTACTTCCTCTGTCCCATTTTACCTGTCTTATTTTCCTTTTTAGTTTGTCCCAAAATGTTGTCATCTTTCTAAAATTGATCATCAACATCATTATATTTTTCCCAATTTGTCCTTATGACATTTACTTTCTTTATTACTTTTATTTCCAATCGGGAAAAAGTTGGGGACATAATTGAAAAGTACATTACATTTACTTTAATTTCTTAAAAGCGTGCAAAAAGCAAATGAGACATTCAATTCGGGACGGAGGGAGTATTACTTTATATTGTTACATGCAGTCTAATTTTCTTGGTTGATGAATTTAAGGAACCTTTTGTTAATGAGTTAGAACTTAGTAGTTAGTAGTTAGTACCAGTTGGGATCCTCCAAGTACATGGCACCGTCATGTTTATAGTTCTAAACTTTCAATTTAACTACATTTAATCCTGAAAAATTCTAACTTTCAATTTAACCATGGTCGTAGTTCTAAACTTTCAATTTAACTACATTTAATCCTGAAAAATTCTAACTTTCAATTTAACCATGGTCGTTCTAAACTTTCAATTTAACCACACCTGGTCTTAAATGTAGCGGTATCACTATACTTAGAGGACCGTAGAAGGTATTACCTTAATCTTAGTAGTGCATATTTATCCATATTTAAATATTTAATCTCTTTTATCCCTATAAAAACTCTTACCACGTGTCAACACTTGCATGTCAAATTCCCACCTGAAAGGAAATCTATCAGACTATCGCTCTACCGCCGGACCTAATCCACCGGGTCCCACTTCGCCGCCACCGTAGATGGCGTTGACAGCTGCGCCGTCGCCGCTGCTCGCCACTCGACCACCATTATCCTCCTCTATTCCAAGGATAGTTCTCTATTCTCGCCTAAACATCCCGGCATTATCCAACGAAGGCATACGCCTCAGACATTCTCCTACGTTTGCAAGCCGAAGATGCTCCGTAACGGCCAACTCTCATTCAGGTTCTCCTCTGATTTCACCGGAAGACAATTGGGGAACTTGGACAGCTCTTTTCGCCACCGGCGCTTTTAGTCTCTGGTAATGCTTATTTCTCTTCTCTTTCATTACCCACCCGCTCGCTGACTTTGATTACTGAGAAATCGAAATGCTTTTCTTAATTACTCTGTAATTGAAAAAAAAATAAAAATTGTGTCCTCCTTGTCCTTGAAGAAAACAAAGAAATGGGTAAACCAAAAAATTGTAATTTTGGGCAACCCAAGTTGATCTTAGTAACCACAGATTACAAATTCAACCCTACTTAGGCTGATTTACATCTTTTCCCAGCTAGGATTGCAAGTAGAGTATATCTAGTGGGTTTTATCAGTTGATAGCATTAGCTGAATGTGAAAAATATTTGGTAAATTAGTTCTTAGCTGATTACATGCCAAATGACTTTCTCAAAAAGCTAATAAAAAAGCTGCTTTGAATTTTAGCATTTTGGAACAATAAACTGTTACAAAAAACTAATTAATCGAACAATTATATTGATTGTTTAACCAAGTCAAACAGCTAATAGTGGTCAAATAAGTTAAAATTGGTTGATAAGCTAACTATGTTACCAAACAGGGCCAATGTAATTTTTGACTATTGATTAGTCATATAGATAAGAAATACCGCTGTGCTGATGCTCAGAGTGTTTTTGAAAAGAAAGAAAAAAGAAAATGTGCAATGCTGATGTGTGGGCACAGGAGACTGAAGGTCAGAGAAGACTAAGATGGGCAGCATACTAAGTGCTGCATTAGTTAGCACTTTGGTTGGGCTAGCAGCTAGTAATGTGGGGATTATTCCACATGGTGCGCCAGCATATTCAACCGTGTTGGGGTTTCTGCTTCCATTGACGATTCCATTGCTGTTGTTCAGAGCAGATTTGAGAAGTGTGTTGAGGTCAACTGGTCCTCTGCTTTTGGCGTTCTTGCTAGGATCAGGTGTTCAGGCTTGTTACACATACTATGAAAAAGATTTTTATGGTTTCTGAGTGTTATGTTTTTCACTCAATGTATGTTTTTGTCTTCGCTTGGACAGTTGCCACGGTCGTCGGGACTGTAGTTGCATTTCTAGTGGTGCCCATGCGATCTCTCGGTCAAGATAACTGGAAAATAGCTGCTGCTCTCATGGGGAGTTATATTGGTGGAAGTAAGTATTGGGAATTAGGGCAATGAAATTTGATGTGGCGTCTTAATGTTTGAGTTTTCGACACTCAGATGAGTGCGTTTTATTTGTTTGATTCTGAAAGAAATAAGTTTATTTGATGTACTGATTGGAGCTCTATTAGCTTAATGAGCCTTAAATCTCAATCTAGCTAGGGCAGATTCATAGAATCTACTTTGCCTTTCAGTTCTATTAATGGCTTGATCAGTCTCGAATCCTTGAGCTAGCGTCCTTTCCTTAATAACGTCAATCCATGCAAATTTTAATGTCAATCAGAGTTCCCAAAATCGGGAGAAAGGTTTGCTTAATGTACATGTAAATTGCGTAGCAGTTCTATGTTTGTACTATGTTATGTGCACCCTATCACATTTAAAGCGAATGCTAATTCAGAAGTGAAAATTATTTAATTTTAAGCAAAAGTCGTAATCAAGACACTCTTACACATTACAATGCACCGGCCATACCCGGTGCACTATAGTTTTTGTAGCATCATCGGGATTGCCCCTGCATGCAGTTATTTGCTTCTTTTTTTTTTTCTTTTTTTTTTTTTTTTTTTTTTTTTTTTTTTTTTTTTTTTAACTTTTTTTTTTTTTTTTTTT
>NC_044920.1:26162729-26270677 GCF_003576645.1 Ipomoea triloba
TTTTTTTTTTTTTTTTTTTTTTTTTTTTTTTTTTTTTTTTTTTTTTTTTCTGTTATTACTTTTAAACCTTTTTTGCTATTGTGACGAGTTTTGCTTCTTGTTTTGCAGCCATAAATTACATAGCAATATGTAATGCACTAAGTGTCTCTCCATCAGTAGTGGCCGCAGGTGTTGCTGCTGATAATGTTATCTGTGCAATATACTTTATTGTGCTTTTTGCCTTGGCCTCTAAAATCCCTTCGGAGGCTTCAACTTCAACCAGTGGTAGGTATAATATAAGGAATCATAAGGTTACAAGTTCAACTCCCAGTGGAGCGGCCTATTGGCCTTCTTGGTTTGAGCCTGTCACTCTGTCAGCTATGAGTAACACAGACCTGGTTTACCTGTCTGTGTGTGGTCCTTTGCTGGCTAGGGTCACAAGTAATAGCTGCGAGTTTTCCTCGTCACTCAAAAAATATATACAAGGAATCATATTTATGTTTGAAACTTCTATCTGCATTGTTTTCTTGGATATAATTCTCGTCACAATATGCCAATATCCTACACTCTCGCTTGAAACACTATGATCTCTGTGACAGATGCTACTGCAACTATGGATTCTCGCCCTGAAAGCAAGCTCCCCGTGCTGCAGATTGCTACAGCAGTTGCGGTTTCCTTTGCAATCTGCAAAGCCGGTACTTCTTTTACTCGATTCCTGAGAATTGAAGGAGCCGATCTACCAGCAATTACAGCCATTGTTGTACTTTTAGCGACGATATTTCCTACTCACTTTCGCCAGCTCGCCCCTACCGGCGATGCCATTGCAGTAGTCTTGATGCAGGTACGTCTTATATGAAAAATATTGAACTCGAGTAATCGAGTTCCCTTCTCCATCTTGCTGGCTAGCTTGATTTCATAATATTGAACCTGAGTAATCGAGTTCCATTCTCCATCTTGCTCTAAGAACTCGAGACATCGTGTGACTTTCTGGAACAGGTTTTCTTCACTGTGGTCGGGGCGAGTGGGAGCATTTGGAACGTGGTAAACACTGCGCCTAGTATTTTCATGTTTGCTGTTGTTCAAGTGAGTGTGCATCTGTTTGTGATCCTGGGATTGGGGAAACTGTTTGGGGTGGAGTTGAAGTTGTTGCTTTTAGCGTCGAATGCGAACATTGGAGGTCCTACTACTGCATGCGGAATGGCGACGACGAAAGGATGGACATCTTTGGTTGTTCCTGGCATTCTGGCTGGCATTTTTGGGATTTCGATTGCTACATTTCTGGGCATTGGCTTTGGATTGTTTGTTCTTAAACACATGTAGGGGTGGGTAACTTTTATAGTCGCTAGTATTCCATTTAGAATTTTAAAGAGCCTTCAGGATTGTTTGATTCGTAGGATACATTGTTTTGTTGATGGAAAAAGAATTATTGGGAATATTGATTTCATTGTTTTGTTGAATTTGAAATTGTAAGAAATAATGGAGGTAAAGACAAATATATCCCTACATTAATAATAATAATAAGGGTGCAATGACCTTGTGGTCTAATGACACCCGGTTGTACCTTCATATGGAGGGGATGGTTCGTGCTTCCACCTAGTACTAAAAAAAAAAAGGATAACTAAGAAAATTTGGTGTGGACAAAATTGTCATACTAATTTTTTATGGAAAATTTTTTTTCATCGAAAATAAAATACCAAGAGTGAGCTAAGGTAAAAGCTTTCCTTATTTTTAAAGAAAATTTATGATTCCATAAAATCAAACAGTTCAAATTTAAAAAAAAAAAATTCTGCCAATCAAACACGCCGAAGTATGTTGGTATGTCTTTGTAACAATTTATTGCTCGAAAATGTTAAAATTCTAAAAGCTATTTAAAAACTTTTTGACCAGTTTTTTGAAAAAATCATTTTGCATGTAATCAGCTAACAACTAATTTTTCAAACACTTTTTTACAATAAGCTAATGCTATCAACTAGTCAAACCCTTTAACCCAATAAGCTAATAGCTAGTCGCTAATAACTATTTACCAAAAGTATACTTACAAAGTTTTTCAATAATCAAAATATAAAGGAAAATTTGTACTCTCTATACATTTTTTGTTCATGAGTTGTTTCTTAGTTCTTAGTTGTGTCACAATGTTGCATTTTAATTTTTCTTTTTTTGTGATACCCAATTAAGGATTATATTAACGACAATTTAATGATTAAAATGATTATATGTGTGCAACCTTAGAAAAAAAAAAATCAAATAAAAATATTGATTAAATAATTAAAAATTGAAGCAAAATTGTTGAAGTGCATGGAAGAACAATAAAATGAAAAGCTAAAATGGCGCAAAGTAGTTATGGCGCTAACGTCTCTCATTCGGACATACGCACTTCGCGCTCTCACCCTCTGCTCTCATCTACGTATCACCCAACAACGCAAGCTTTCTCCCTTTCCCTACATTCACATTCTCCCTTCTGTATAATACTATATTCTTCCACATTTGCAACACATTTCCATGTTTGTGTGAGTTTCAATTCAGATTAATTGATAATCATGGAGCAGAAGAGATTGTTCATGTCCGCATTGGGCGTAGGGGTAGGTGTGGGGCTGGGATTGGCGTCTGGACAGGCCATCAACAAATGGACCGGCGCGAATAGTTCTCCTGCGGAGGGCCTAACCGCCGATCAAATCGAGCAGGAACTCCGGCGACTCGTCGTTGATGGAAAGGACTGTAAGGTCACGTTTGATGACTTCCCTTACTATCTCAGGTAATTTTATGCTTAATATTTCGTGATAGTATCATAGTAATGGTGATCGATTTCATGATTTGTGTGGAAGTTATTAATTAATGGTTTAATTTGGTGATACATACCAATTTTGATGAATTAAAGGTTATAAGGTTCCTTCAATTCCTTTGAATAGACCAGATTATATGCAGCGATAGATTATGGAAATTATAGAATCTATTATTGTTGCTAATCATGTGGTTTCTGTTATAAGGCACTCTTGTATATCCTTGTTGCTTCATTTGAGCTTTGGAATTTTTTGAGTTTGTTGTAATCTACATTTGTTCCTTCTTCTTCTTCCTTTTTTATTTTATTTGTAAAAAATTCTTTGAGATAATTTCACGAATGTGCTCTTTAACTCTTCTTTTAATTTCAGAGATGTTCTTTTTTTTTTCTTTTTTTTTTTTAAATCTTCCCTTTGGTTCTGTGTAATATGTATCTAAGTATCTTCCATAACTACAGTATTGGCCTTCATGCTTATCCTCCATCCTTATTTTACAAATACTAATGTAAGTAAACTTCTTGATGCAAGCAATAAAATTGCTGGCATAAGATGATCAGATTTCAAATACCACTTAGCCTTTCGATTTTAATTGAGATCATGTAGTACTTTAAACTCAAAAGTGAAAATTTCCCAATTTTTTTTTTTTACTTTGACAAGCTGTACTATACTCTAATGTTGATGGCTTTTGCAGTGAGCGAACACGAGTGTTATTGACAAGTGCAGCATATGTTCATCTAAACCACATGGATATGTCTCGACATACAAGAAATCTCTCCCTAGCTAGTAGGGCTATATTGCTTTCTGGGCCTGCTGGTATGAATCTGCATAAAAACCTGTAGTTTCATGCACATTTTATTTTTGTTCTGTGTATGTCTATTTCCAATTTATTTATCTTGTATTTGGCAGAACTTTACCTCCAATCACTTGCAAAGGCTCTTGCTCATCATTTTGATGCAAAATTATTACTATTGGATATAACTGACTTTTCACTGAAGGTGATTTTCTCTGAAGTTAATTGCTTTCTTGTAGCAATATTATATATACTGTTGTACTAATATTTTCCCTCTTTCTTTCATGGATTAATCATATATAGATGCAGAGCAAGTATGGCAGCACCAAGAAACAGCCTGTAAGCACTGCTTTGCTTGAGGAAATGTTAATCACCATAGTTTTGTTTTCGGGGCACACATTTCTTCTTTTCCGGCTTAGAGAAAGTTTCACTGCTTATAGTGGAATTATGCCTAACCTGTGTCTTGATTGTGTGTAGCCTTTGAAGAGGTCCATATCAGAGGTGACACTGGAACACATGTCCAGTTTACTTGGGTCTTTCTCAACTCTTCCAGCGCCAGAGTCTAATAAAGGTAGATAAAGCTTTTTATTTATTTATTTCAAACTACCACTGCTGAATTTTGACTTCATGTTGCTTATTTTGCACCCTAAAACATGATTGATTACCACCATTCAGGTAGATTGTCGAGGCAAACCAGTGCTGATAAATTAAGGTAATTGCTTGTTCCCATATGGATCAAACAAAGTAATCGTGGTTGCTATAAGTTCTAACCATTTGCACCTGGGCTTCATAGGATCACTGATGGCAATACCCCTCCTGTAAAGCATCGTAGAAATGCCTCTGTCTCATCAGATATGAGTAGCATCAGCTTACAATCCTCTTTTTCAACTCCAGGTTGGATGTCAAGGAACATTTATTAGTTGAAAACTTGAAACGATTTTGTGGCATACTGGCATCAGTTGTGTAGGATAATTATGGAGTTCAGATAGTTTTATTAACTGCATTCACGTATTTCATAGTATTATAGTTGTCATATTGTCATAATCAATTACGGAGTATTAGATTTATTCCCCTCTAATTATTTTAATTAGAAAAAGAAAGAACCAAAATAAGAATTGAGCATGCTTTTATGTTCTCACTTATCTGAACAAGAGTACATATTCGATCATTGAAACATATTTCTGTGTTTTCTCCTGTTTTAATTTGATTAGCTCAAAAACGCGGAAGCGGATGGTCTTTTGACGAAAAAGATTTCTTAAAGTCACTTTACAAGGTAAAGTTTTATTTTATTTTTTGTCTAAACACAAGATTTGTGTTATTGTTATTCTTTGGCTCACAAACATTGTGCTGTTACATGTCTTAAATATTGTTGACAAAGAAGTTAATTACAGGTTTTGGTTTCTATCTCAGAAACTAAGTGCATCATCCTCTACATTAGGGATGTAGATAGACACCTTGAATCTCCAAGAGCTTTCAAACTTTTTGACAGACTTCTAAAGAAATTATCAGGATCAATGTTGGTTCTAGGATCACAGATTATAGACCTTTATGATAACACTGGTGAAGTAGATGAGGGATTCAGTCTATTATTTCCCTACAACATCGAGATTAGGCCTCCAGAAGATGAGACTCATCTTATAAGCTGGAAAGCCCAATTGGAAAAGGATATGAGGATGATCCAGTTTATGGACAACAAAAATCACATTGCTGAGGTACTTGCATCAAGTGACCTTGAATGTGAGGATCTAGGATCAATTTGTCCAACAGATACAATGGTTTTGAGCAACTACATAGAGGAAATTGTAGTGTCTGCAATATCATACCATTTGATGAATAACAAGGATCCAGAATATCGAAATGGAAGGCTTATTATCTCATCCAAGAGGTACATGCCAATATATCTATTATTTTAGCATTATAGATTATTTACTCCTCCATACTTTTGTTCCCTGTATTTATTGTATATTGGGCATGGGAAAGTTTGTCCCATGCATTAAGCATCTTTCAGGAGGAAAAAACTGGTTCCAGAGACACTCTCAAACTGGAAACAAATTCTGAATCTTCCAAGGTGGTTTTTCTTTTTCTAATCTTGACATTCCACTGAAAAACTAGGAGCTAGTATTTTTGCTGAGCCAGTCTTGTTTCTGTTGTTCACTTATAGCCGGCTGAAGGGGGAGACGGTATTGGGTCAAAGCCTGAAGCAAAGTCTGAAAACCCTGTATCTGATAGTAAACCTGGAACTGAAAAACCAGTTCCACTGGTGAAAAAGGATGAAATAGCTGCACCAAAGGCACCGGTAAGTCCAGCTCATTAAATCATTAATGATCAGAGCCCAATATTTATTGAACTTTTTGCCTGGTCTACTATAAACAGGCTCTCTGAGAATTTCCTTTAAGGTGAGTATTTAATGGAGAACTCATTTCTTCCTTTTGTCTGGGTAACATGTCTTGACTTCAGGAAGTTCCTCCAGACAATGAGTTCGAGAAACGCATAAGGCCAGAGGTTATACCACCAAATGATATTGGGGTGACATTTGAAGATGTTGGTTCTCTGGATGAGATTAAGGAATCACTTCAAGAGCTGGTCATGCTTCCTCTTCGAAGACCTGACCTCTTCAATGGTGGGCTTCTTAAGCCTTGCAGAGGCATATTGCTCTTTGGTCCTCCTGGTACTGGAAAAACTATGCTGGCGAAGGCAATTGCCAATGAAGCTGGAGCAAGCTTCATAAATGTCTCAATGTCAACCATTACTTCAAAATGGTTCGGTGAAGATGAAAAGAATGTCCGAGCTTTGTTCACTCTTGCAGCCAAGGTTTCTCCCACAATCATTTTTGTGGATGAGGTTGATAGCATGCTTGGGCAGCGAACAAGAGTTGGAGAACATGAAGCCATGCGGAAAATCAAGAATGAATTCATGACACATTGGGATGGACTGCTGACAAAATCTGGTGAGCGCATTCTTGTTCTCGCAGCAACCAATAGACCATTTGACCTGGATGAAGCAATTATTAGACGGTTTGAGCGCAGGTATATTCATATTGCCAAAACTTTAAAAGGTCTTTTTGGTTTAAGATGATGCTGTGTAAAGATCATAACTATCTTTTGTTTTCTGGTGAGGAACAGAATTATGGTTGGTCTACCTTCAGCAGAGAGCAGAGAAAAGATTTTGAGAACTCTTCTAGCAAAAGAAAACGTGGCAGACATTGATTTCATGGAGCTTGCAGCAATGACTGACGGATACAGTGGAAGTGATCTTAAGGTTTGCACTTAAAAAATAGTTAAAATGGATAATTAGTGAAATTGTCTTACTTATCATCTTTAACAACTAATAGTGTTGGCTATTGAAAACAGAATTTGTGCATAACAGCAGCTTATCGTCCTGTCAGAGAGCTAATACAACAGGAAAGAGTGAAGGCCATGGTAGTATTTGCACTTTTTTAATTTTTACCCCATTCATGTATCTTCTATCAATGCATTGTATAAGCTTTCAACATTAAAAATTTCTGCATTGGTAGCAAAAGAAGCGCAAAGCTGAAGACGGGCAGAGCTCGGAAGCTTCTTCAGATAAGAAAGAAGAAGCAACAAAGGAGAAAGTTATCAATCTGAGGCCTTTGAACATGGAAGATCTGAAGCAAGCAAAGAACCAGGTAAATCTAACAAATTTATTTCTCGAAAATCAAGCGTGAAATATTTTGAACTCGAAACTTGGCGTATTCTTTCACTTCAGGTTGCTGCTAGTTTTGCTTCTGAAGGATCCGTAATGGGTGAGCTTAAGCAATGGAACGAATTGTATGGCGAAGGCGGTTCAAGAAAGAAGGAGCAACTGTCTTACTTCCTTTAGATTGTCAGATATATGCATCAAGGCACCACAATTCTTTTTGGAAGGGCAAATATATCTATGATTTATATCACACAATTTTTTATTTTTTATTTTTTATCAAAAGCCCCCATTTTCATGTGATCAACAGCAAAGACACACTAGAATGAATCCTCAGGTGCCTGGTGCTCAACACTGCCATGAATCAGCACAGAACACACTCTAGTAGCTGTTTCACTACATCCTCTGGAGAAACAAAGGATTATTGATAAACTGTTTTCTTAATCACCAAGTATATAGTCAATTAGCCAGCCCATCTGATTACAGGTTTTATTGGTATTTTGGAATATACCCAAGGGTTTGTCTCTTGAGCCCTGGAAGTGACTTAGATGAATTTGCATCTATTGTAGTTGTAATCTGAAGAGTATTGTAATTGTAAAGTTATACATAGTTGTACTATGCACTTATATTATTGTAATTATTTTACTGGACCATCTTATTGGGATGGCAGCAGCAAGATTCAAACTTAGGACAATTTGATTATATTATTGTTAAAAGTGTTACATACTACATTGTATATACTTCGATTTTACTCTTATTTTTTTTTACCACTGACTCTATTACAAAGTAGTATCTATTAAATATACTTTCAATACCTCCACCACAGGAATTTGATCCTATGACCTTTCCTCATGATGACAAAATATATAATTTGAAGAGTATCCTAATTGTAAACTTCGATTTTACTCTCAATGCATTGATTTATTAGTTTTGAAGAATTCTTTTTATTTTTCTTCTGCATGACAACATATATTTCAAAGAGTATTATATATGTTTTTTTTCTGACAAAATTTACCCTTGTTTTCTTTCTTTCTTTTTCTTCCTTTCCATTTTTTTTTTTCTGGAGAGAAACAAATTCAAATCATCTATTGTCCATCATGCAATGATTAATGGATATTGATTTGGTTTCTTTTGCTAGATTTTCAACCGTTGCTTTGCTTTTGGCACCTTGTGCCTTTTCTTTCTGTATTGCACATTTTGTCTTGACTATTTATGGATATCTTCCTTTATATGTATACTTAGAATTTTTTGAACTTTATAACATTCTTCTTGCTTGACATGCATTTTGAGGTTGATCACTATTTGACCAGAAAATGTCTAACCAAAGAATGTCTAACAAAGTTCCTCCCGGTTGCATGTATATGTCTGCGCACAAGAGGTCTTCACCACTTTCTTCAAACTTAAAGATATGTTTTGTTTCAACTAAAACTTTCAACTTGATAGACGAATTATACATTTATATTATATATATTATATATTTAACACTTTAATTTAAAGATAAATGAGATAATAAAATTTAATTTGATTAAGGCTGGTTTAGGTTTTAAGTTTTTGTCATGTTTGGTAGCTATGGCCTATGGGTTATTGAGAATTTTAAAAAGGAAAGAGTTTAACTGGTCAAAAAGTGCACTCTAAATTATATTTGGATATAGAATGACTTTTTCAGCAATACTTATCTGTCAAAAGTGAAAGGGAAACATTTATGTGCAAGTGAAGTCAAAACTCGGCTTAAATTAAACCTGATTTCATTTTCTTACGAGACGCCAAAACCTTATCAATAATTCAAATAATGGTCCCCATGAAATGGTGTTGCTTTATTTCAAGTGCCTAAATTCCAACTTAGCTTACTTGCCCAGCCACCCATATATCCTTAGACTTTGCATGTTATGCTTTGATGAAAAAATTGATTGCACATTTGAAATTGTCTTCTTAAACATATATATAAAATAATAAAGGTCGGTTAAATATTTATTTCATATAGATGATATTCTTTATATAATTTAGCATAAGAGTGAAGTTGTTGCAATGCAGGAGATCCTTAAGTTGCGTTTGATTGGAGACTTTTGCACCTTATTATGAGTTTTGATAATCATTATCATGTTTATTTGTCTACTTTTATTATCCTATTATTAGATTCAAATCATTTAGTATAATAATAATAAAACTCATTACCATTTTACTCGTCTATTTTTGACAAATAGAATAAAAAATAAGGGAGAAAAAAAAAGAATGAAAATAAAAGGTCATTGTCATTGCATTAAATATGAAATTTTAATATATATATATATATATATATATATATATATATATATAATCATCCAAGACCTTGTGGTCTAGTGACACCAAGTTGCACTCTCATATGGGAGATTATGAGTTTGAACTTCAGTGGAGATGTATACCGTGTAGGCACCTTTAATTAATTAATTATTTATTTATTTTGATTCTAATTTCTATTTATTAATACTAAACAAAGTGACTAATCTATACTATTAATAAAAATAATATCCTCAACTTTAACTTCCCGCCCAAAAAATTTCATATACTATAAAGGTTTGTTTAATATTGTAAAATATGGTAATGCAATTTTTATTCGTAATACAATTGTAAATTAAAATATAGTAATACAATTTCTAATAAATTATATTTTTACCAACGTTCCTATTCGTAATACAGTTCTAGATTAAAATTACTAATCGTAATAATGCAGTATATATATTTCCCGGCAATGCAATCTATACTATTAATAAAAACAATATCCTCAACTTTTAACTCCCCATCCAAAAAATTCCTATACTATTAAGGTTTGTTTAATATTGTAAAATATGGTAATGCAATTCCTATTCGTAATACAATTGTAAATTAAAATATAGTAATACAATTTCTAATGAAATATATTTTTACCTACATTCCTATTCGTAATACAATTCTAGATTAAAATTACTAATCGTAATAATACAGTATATATATTTCCCTACAATGCAATCTATCTACTATACTAATAAGAGCCAAAGAGAGTTAGGCCTAAAATGGGTATAAAAAATGGCGGTCAAATTATTTAATCAAATGGATGGTTCAGATGAATTATTTAATCAAATAGATGGTTAAGATAATTCAGATTAATATTATTAATAGAGATTACCTAATTTAACCTTACTTTTATGATTATCGTTAAGTTTTCCGTTAAATATTCTCTTCTCCGTTAACTTTTAACTTACCCATTAATTTCTATAATAAAGGTCTTAGGTTCGAACCTCATCTCAATCAAATTTGACATAATTAAGTTTCTCACTCTATTTTACTCTTATTAAATTAAATAAATTAGTAGCTACAACAAAAAATGATACATAGGTATTTCTTTAATTTAGAATTATGTGTCTACAATACCTTTATTTGAAAAAATTATTCATTATCAAAAAATTAAATTAAATAAGAGAAATAATTTCATTAGTTATATTGTCTTTATTTTCTCTCATGCAAAGATTCTTTACATTCAAATTTATCAATTGATATTTATTACATTGTCCATTATCTTATTTTTACAATATCTTGTAATTAAATATCAAAGTTATAGTACAAAATAATATTATATATTTAGTTACCAAGTATTTTATTAATACTATGAAAAAAAATTTAAAATAATTTGACTAATTATATTAACTACTTGGGGATTGGTTGACAAAGAGAGTACTCAAATAATAACCCAACAAATTGAAGCGGAATCACTCTATTTTACTCTTATTGAATTAAATAAATTAGTAGTTACACCAAAAAATGATACATATGTATTTCTTTAATACCATGAAAAAATTAAAAAAAATAGTTTGAAACCAATCATATTAACTACTTGGGGGATTTGTTGACAATGAAAGTACTCAAATAACCCATTACCCAGCAAATTGAAGCGAGAAACTACCTTTAAATATCTTTGGAATACATAATATTTTAAATTTTCAAATTTTTATTAATTTATTTAATCTTTTTTCTTAAACTAGGGATTTATTTATCCACAATAACACATTCAACAATAATGGTTGAACCAAATGAACCCCAAGCAGAACACCTAAAGGAAAGTCCATAGCTCCTATATCATAATCTCATTGCATGACGTTGTCATCGATGCAGTATGCTACCAACAATAACCGAATTGCAAATAACACACTACCAACAAAAAGGAAGAAAACAAATAGTAAAGATGAAGACAATGACAATGTTACTCAAAAGAAAATTAAAAACACTTAGAAAAATTCAAATTAAAAGTAGTATTTATTTAGACTATCATTTTAGACCAAATATTTAGACTATCGATTTTACAAGGTTGCAAACATTTATTTTAGTAATAATTATAATGAATTTTCTATATTATCTTCGATTCATATAATTTGAGTTAGATATTTAAATAAAAAAAATTCGACATTCAATTACCCATGTATAAACTTCTCCTATATAATCTTGCATTGATATACTTTCAAATATTTATTTAAATATAACCATTGGGCATTAACTCATTCGCGCAATGCGCGTATAAAACTAGTACTATTAATAAAAACAATATCCTCAACTTTAACTTCCCGCGCAAAAAATTCCTATTCTATTAAGGTTTGTTTAATATTGTAAAATATGGTAATACAATCCTATCCGTAATACAATTGTAAATTAAAATAGAATTCCTAGTAAAATATATTATTCCCTACGTTCCTATTCGTAATAGGATTCTAAATTAAAATTACTAATGGTAATAATTCAGTATATATATTTCTCTGCAATGCAATTTATACTATTAATAAAAACAATATCCTCAGTTTTAACATCCCGTCCAAAACAGACCTATACTATTATGGTTTGCGTAATATTGTAAAATATGGTAATACAATTCCTATCCGTAATACAATTGTAAATTAAAATAGAATTCCTAATAAAATATATTATTCCGTACGTTCCTATTCGTAATACAATTCTAGATTAAAATTACTAATGGTAATAATTCAGTATATATATTTCTCTGCAATGCAATCTATATCTATACTATTAATAAAAACAATATCCTCAGTTTTAACTTCCTGCCCAAAACAGACCTATACTATTATGGTTTGCGTAATACTGTAAAATATGGTAATACAATTCATATCCGTAATACAATTGTAAATTAAAATAGAATTCCTAATAAAATATATTCTTCCCTATGTTCCTATTCGTAATACAATTCTAAATTAAAATTACTAAATGTAATAATTCAGTATATTTATTTTATCTGCAATGCAATCTATAATATTAATAAAAAAATATCCTCAGTTTTAACTTTCCCGCCCAAAACAGACCTATAATATTATGGTTTGCATAATATTGTACCCAAAACAGACCTATAATATTATGGTTTGCATAATATTGTAAAATACGATAATACAATTCCTATCCGTAATACAATTGTAAGTTAAAATAGAATTCCTAATAAAATATATTATTCCGTACGTTTCTATTCGTAATACAATTCTAGATTAAAATTACTAATGGTAATAATTCAGTATATATATTTCTCTGCAATGCAATCTATACTATTAATGAAAACAATATCCTCAGTTTTAACTTTCCCACCCAAAACAGACCTATAATATTATGGTTTGCATAATATTGTAAAATACGATAATACAATTCCTATCCGTAATACAATTGTAAGTTAAAATAGAATTCCTAATAAAATATATTATTCCGTACGTTTCTATTCGTAATACAATTCTAGATTAAAATTACTAATGGTAATAATTCAGTATATATATTTCTCTGCAATGCAATCTATACTATTAATGAAAACAATATCCTCAGTTTTAACTTTCCCACCCAAAACAGACCTATAATATTATGGTTTGCATAATATTGTAAAATACGATAATACAATTCCTATCCGTAATACAATTGTAAGTTAAAATAGAATTCGTAATAAAATATATTATGCCGTACGTTTCTATTCGTAATACAATTCTAGATTAAAATTACTAATGGTAATAATTCAGTATATATATTTCTCTGCAATGCAATCTATACTATTAATGAAAACAATATCCTCAGTTTTAACTTTCCCGCCCAAAACAGACCTATACTATTATGATTTGCGTAATATTGTAAAATATGGTAATACAATTCCTATTAATAATACAATCCCGCCCAAAAAAGTCTCATATTTATCAATTAAAAATTTAAAAGAAAATGACGATTTTAGTCCATTAATTATACCCATATTATAGATTCGATCTATGAATTATTACTATACATAAATTTTCCTGTCTAAAATGACAATTTTAATCCACCACTAACAAATTATGTTAATGTTAGTGGCATCTGACATGCACTCCTATATGGAAGAGAGTGAGTTTGAGTCTCATGGAGACAAACTGTTGACTCTCTGTGTTTTAGTAGGTTAAGAAAGTAGTTATGAACAGATACTACATTGTAACAGAGTTGATAGTATTAAAAAAAAATAGTAATTCCTACCGAAAGTTAAACTTGAAGCATACTAGTTATCAAATTAACATGGGATGGTTTGGATCCAGTGCTTGTTTTCATTAGTAGCAAATGTGAATCCGTAAGTGTACGGAGTTAGGCAAGGATTCCGGTAGGAACAGCTGTACTTATTCCGGCCGGAATTCCGGTGGGGCGCTAATATGAAAGCAACACAGACAACGAAACCGAGCAACACGTGGCACACCATCATCCCATAGCCATTCGCCGACCACTCAATCCTCCGGCGTTTTTTCAACGTTGTAGCTCACCCACCTTGCTACACCTGTTGTCCTCTCCCATCTTCCTGCCCCACACAAACAACAAAAAAGTCTCCAAATTCATTTCCCAAACAAACTCTCCTCCCCTGCCCCGCCCCACTTCTCTTCAAATAAATAACACTTTTAACCCCTTTCCACTTGAAGCTGATTTTCTTCGAAAAAAAGCATTTCGTTCAATTATATTCACTGGTTAATTAACCACAACTTAACAATGGCTTCTCGTTTTCTTCCCGTTTTGATCTTCATCATCGTTGTGGCTCAGTGTGGTGCCTGCATTGCTAGCCGGATTAGCTTGGGCTCAAGATTGTTAGCTAAAGACGATCAGGCTTATTGGTTGTCTGACAATGAAACTTTCGCTTTTGGGTTCTCCCCGGCGGGGAGTTCGCGCGACCGGTTTCAGCTCACAATTTGGTTCGCACAGCTCCCCGGAGACCGGACGTTTGTCTGGTCCCCTAACATGTGAGTATATATAACCATCAATCCTTTATTTCTACCACTTTATCTCTACTTTTAAAATGAAGTGTATTGGTAGCATGGAAATAACATGTTAGACTTAATTTATCACATACTAACTTAATATGTGATAATGAAGATCGTACTTACCTCCAACATAGTTGATGAAGGGACTTATGACCTTATATTACACCACATATCAAGCTCTTAATATTATTCTAATGTTACCATAATGATAAATAGGAAAACGTTACATTACATACATTAAGGTGGCATGGAAATAAGTAATCAAACTCGAGAAAACTAGAGTTTAAGTAGGTTTTTAGATGGAAAAGTGTTTTTTTTTGCAATGATGATAGTAAATTTATTATCTGAATTATTCTTATAATCATTGTTTTATAAAATAAAGTAGACAATAGAAAATACTAAGAGAGAATGATTGGCATTTTAGACTTTAGAAGGGGAGAAATTAGTAGAAAGGTTTCCTCCATCTCTAGTCTTTACTAAAGGTTTTGCAGGTGTATATAAACATTCTATTTGGCCAAACCCCATTCATTTTCTCCTCTCAATCATCTGAATAGAAACGCCCCAGTCAGCAGAGATGCAATCCTGGAGTTCGACGACGGCGGCAGCCTCACCCTCGTGGACGGCGGCGCCACCGTCTGGTCTTCAAACACCTCCAACGCCGGGGTCGAGGCGGCGGACATGTCAGAAACAGGAAACCTCGTTCTACTCGCCGCGAACCGAAGCGTTGCTTGGCAGAGCTTTTCGCATCCATCTGATACGCTTTTGCCGGGGCAGCCATTGAAGGTCTCCATGGAGCTCATCTCTTCCGTTTCCCCTTCTCGCGGTGGATATTATACTCTGAAAATGTTGCAGCAGCCGACTTCTTTGAGCCTCGCGTTGACCTACAATGTGCCGGAAACCTACGATTCCTCGCCGGAATTTTACTCGAATTATTCGTATTGGTCGGGGCCGGATATTTCGAACGTGACGGGGGATGTGATTGCGGTTTTGGATGAAAAGGGGAGCTTCGGGATCGTGTACGGATCCTCTTCGGACGGGGCGGTTTATGTGCACAAGAATGATGGAGACGTTAACGGCGGATTATTCTCCGCCGTTAACCAATCCGTTAGGCCATCCGTTCTGCGGCGATTAATTCTAGAGACTAACGGGAATTTAAGGCTGTACAGATGGGATAACGACGTTAACGGGTCGAGCCAATGGGTTTCGGAGTGGGCGGCGGTTTCAAATCCCTGCGATATCGGCGGAATTTGCGGAAACGGAATCTGCACTCTAGACAGAACCAAAACGAACGCTTCGTGTAAATGCTTGCCGGGGAGCAATGCGGAGGTCGGAACTGACGTTCAGTGTTACGGGAACTCTTCCCTGACCGGAAAATGCGATCGCCGGCACGAAAACCTGACGGATCAGTTCAAGATCGCGACGGTCCAGCAGACGAATTACTACTTCTCGGAGAGATCAGTGATAGCGAATTACAGTGACACACAGACATTAACCAAATGCGGGGATGCCTGCTTGTCTGATTGTGAATGCATTGCTTCTGTTTATGGGCTGAGCGAAGAAAAGGCTTACTGTTGGCTGCTCAGGAGCCTGGAATTTGGTGGATTTGCCGACCCTGGCGCGACGCTGTTCGTGAAAGTGGAGGGCAATGGTTCATTCCCGGGAGGAAACAGTGCGAGGAAACCCGGGGATTCATCGGATAAGAGCAGTCGTCATGACAAGGTTTTAGTGCTTCCAATTGTGTTGAGCATGACTCTCCTCATTGGACTCCTATGTTGTCTGCTGTACATCAACATTCATAGGAAGAGATCATTGAAGAGGGCCCTGGAAAGCTCAGCCATTCTGTCTGGAGCTCCCATAAGCTTCGCTTATCGCGACTTGCAATGCAGGACCAACAATTTCTCTCATTTGCTTGGAACAGGTAAGACGAGAGGGAATCAACAACCTGACCAACTTAGCTAATATTGTCTAGACAGATCGAACACAACTTTTAATTTATAAGCTATGGTTTTATGTTGGCAGGTGGTTTTGGCAGTGTATTCAGGGGAAGCCTGGGAGATGGAACATTGATTGCAGTGAAGAAGCTTGACAAAGTTTTGCCTCATGGTGAGAAGGAATTCATAACTGAGGTGAACACCATTGGTTCCATGCATCACGTGAACCTGGTTCGCCTTTGTGGATACTGTTCTGAAGGGACAAGAAGGTGGGTGAATGAATTTCTTGAAATTTCAATACAATTTTAAATCATAAAAATAGGCTAAAGATTTCACTTGTATTGGCAGGCTTTTGGTTTATGAATTCATGAAGAATGGGTCGCTAGACAAGTGGATTTTTACTTCATATACTAACAGAGATAGGCTGTTAGATTGGTCGACTCGGTTTGGTGTAGCGCTTGGGACGGCACAAGGGATTGCTTACTTTCACGAGCAATGTAGGAACAGAATAATACACTGCGACATCAAGCCGGAAAACATCCTCCTGGACGAGAATTTCTGCCCTAAAGTGTCGGATTTCGGGCTGGCTAAACTCATGGGGAGGGAGCACTCCCATGTTGTGACTATGGTCCGAGGAACCAGAGGTTACCTGGCTCCGGAATGGATCAGCAACCGCCCCATTACAGTAAAAGCTGATGTTTATAGCTACGGGATGCTTCTTCTCGAAATCATTGGGGGGAGGAGAAATCTTGACATGAACTTTGACGCCGAGGACTTCTTTTTCCCAGGATGGGCGTACAAGGTAATACCACCAAACTAGTGGTGCCAAAAGTGACAATAACTCCTAATGCTGAGATTTTGACTATTTTGTGAATTCTTATCAGGAGTTGACAAAAGGGACGCCATTAAGGGTTGCAGATAGACGCCTACAAGGGACGGTGGAAGAAGAAGAGCTGACAAGAGCATTGATGGTGGCGTTTTGGTGCATACAGGACGAGGTGGGATCGAGGCCTTCAATGGGAGAAGTGGTGAAAATGTTGGATGGATCGGTGGACATAAACACACCACCAATGCCACAGACAGTGTTGGAATTGATTGAAGAAGGGCTAGATCATGTTTACAAAACAATGAAGAGGGAGATCAACCAGTTAAGCTCCTTCACCATCACTAGCATGCCTTCTTCTAATGCTACATGCAGTTATTCCACAATGTCACCTAGATAATGCAGGACAAATGCAGAGACAAGTGTTCGTTGTGATAGAAATGATTGGGTAATGTTGCAACTATATATAAAGAAATCAAATTCACAGGACTTTGACCAATATAATACATATATATGTACATGATGGCACATAAGACTCCAACTTGACCTTTGGCTATCCTATCAAATGCAATGAAGAAACAGTAACAGTAATGACCCAGTCCTAAATTTAAAAATACATATATAATAACTTAATGCTAAAAAGTAAAAACAGTTATCAACCAGGTCTAACAGTTATTAACAGCAAGATGATGTTATACTTAAACCCAGCTATGAGGGATAAGATAACCTTTTCCAGGCTCTGATGGGGCATTACCCACTTGATTGGCTTTGCTAGTTCCAGCAGTGTTACCTCCTATAAGCATTGCCATTAAGCCACCCCCATGAACTCTGCCTTCTGGTAGTGAAAATTGAGTCACTGGAGCATTGTGAGTTAGGAAGTTAACTTGCGGTGGAGTCGCAGGATTAGTCAATGCATGTGGATGGGTTGCCAAGCCAGTAGCAGCAAATCCGAATGTGAAGGATTGTGGCACTTGAAGTGCTGGGGTAACTGGAGCACTGCTTTGTATTTGCTTGTCTATCACCTGTGCACTGTGGGCAGCACAAAGGCCTGATTTTCCTCTGGCAAATTTATCACACGGAGCAGTTGCTTGATCACCAAACTCCGATCCCAACTCTCCCCAACAGCAACGCTTGCCTCCGCCATGTGCCTTGCAGAAATCAGTACAGCCTTGTGCACTCTTGGTACATCCTTCAAATTTGCACCTTTTACCACCGCCATGGCGAACACAGAAGTTTGTACGACCCCTTGCACTCTTAGAGCATCCAGCCATTGCACATCTCTTTCCACCACCATGACTAACACAAAATAAAGTACCTCCATGCACACTTTTTGTGCATCCCTCACGAGTACACCTTTTACCACCACCATGCCCTTTACAAAATGCAGTGCTACCTTCAGCGCCCTTTGTGCACCCCGGGAATGTGCATCTCTTTCCACCACCATGAGCTTTGCAGAAATTTGTGCTCCCTTGAGCTCCTTTTGTACATGAAGGGTACTGGCAACGGCGGCCACCACCATGTGAGATGCAGAGTCCAGAGATTCCTTCAGCACTCTTGGTGCAATTCTCCATCTTGCACCTTTTGCCACCACCGTGCCGAATGCACAAGCCAGACTTCCCTCTTGCAGCTCTACTGCAGCCTTCATGACTGCACCGCCTACCACCACCATGACCGATGCAAAACTCTGTACGACCTTCAGCACTCTTGGTGCAACCAAGAGATTGGCAGCGCCTACCTCCACCATGAGCCTTGCAGAATGCTGTCTTGCCTTCAGCTCCTTTCTGACAGCCCGCCCTCTGGCACCTCCTGCCACCTCCATGAGCAATGCAAAGTCCAGATGCACCTCTCGCTCCCCTGGTACATCCTTCAATTTGGCAAGTTTTCACGCTCACATTACGTCTCCGTGATGGGTTTTCAGGCCCAGAAGTACAGCCAGTTGAACATTTTGGCAAGGTTACTGCTGCTATTGGGATGCTTGGGGTAACAGGAAGACTATGAGGTTTATCTAAGGGTGGGCTTATCTCCATAGTGAGCAAGGGAGGCACAAGAGGTCCAGACTTCCATCTAGATGATGTTGATCCTTCATCCACAAGTTGCACCGCAGTTATGACTGGTAAATCGAAGCTATTCTGATGAGCACTGGAGAATTGCGTGACAGTGGTGGTATCTGATTCAGCTAGTCCAGTTGAAAGGCTCAATTCAAGGTCCAGTGTGTGTCTTTTGTCCTCCGGTTCCTTGGGAATCTCTGTAGAAGCATTTCTTGTATTTGGAGCCATACTGTTACCCAAATGAAGGTCAATGCTCAGACCAAGACTGACAGATGACTCCTGTTCCACTTCCTTCCCCGATAATAGAGTAGTGCAAGAACTTGATGAGTGGCCCAACCCCAAACTCAGCGACATGTCTTTCATGCAACCATCAAAGGCACCACATTTTCTCTTGCCTCCACTTCCAGGGTAGGGAATTGACAGAGGGGGAGTGTGAACCTTAAGGGGAGCCACCCCAGAATAACTAACACCAGCATCAAGGCTAGGGAACTTTTTTGATTTGGAAGCAAAGGCAGCAGTATAATGCAAATGGGTATCCTCCATGGACTAGAAACTCTGACAGTAATTCACCAAGACAACTCACACTTGTAAGAAGACAGCTTGTCAGTTTTCTGAGGTTAGCTAAAAAAAGAACCTGATCTAGAGTATATACATTCAAGGACTCAAAATGAACAGTGACTGCCTCCGCTAACAAAGCCTGATGTGTCACACCGATCCATTCTTAGAGATTAAAATTTAACTGAATCAAATCACAAGGTGCATGAATGGATCATTTGAGAGCAAATTTCCTTTCCAAGCAAAAACTGGCACCCGACCATCCTGTAATAGCAAATAAAGTTACTGCACAGCTCTTGTCACAAAACAATAATGGAGCTCAGCCAACACAATAAGGTCCATAATTATGCAAAAATCCTAAATTTTTGTAAGTGTACTTTTACATTTCAGACATAAAAATACAGTAAGCATGGAGCTAAAAACAATTATATATCCACCAATTAACATATGGGCTGGTTTACATAGTTACAGAAGAACAAGAAAAGGACAACACAATCATGTCTATTTAGGTAAGAGTAGAGTTCTCACTTCTCGCTAATCAGTAACGCTAATCAGTAACGACAAAACAACACTCAAAAAGCAGCTATGCAACCCACAAAAATTCACGGAAGCACATCAGTAATAATTTCAGGATGCCAGTAAGTAGTACAATCAGCTAGCTAAGATAAGATAAATTACATATTAACCAAAGAAAAACTTGTCAGCTAACTAGGAAAAAGTGATCAAGCCACTTAATTGCTTATTAAGTTTCGTTGCTTATGTGCTAAACAATCGATCACTTTCCGGAACCAAACTAAAGTGTGAATAAGCAAATAAAAGTTGGATCGGGATTTTTCTCTAAACATATACATAAATGAACACCTTGGATCAAGTGAAAACTTCTCCAGGTTATCAAAACTCATGCAAATTGGCGGGACACTCCCAGACTTCTTGTATTAAATTTAATAGCACCAAAGATTATTCAAACAGATAATTATTCAAGCCAAGAGCCAGAAAAACCAACGAATTTTTTAAAAATATCTGCATCATTCCATTGAAAGATTATCAAATCAGTTTTATATGATAAACACCACGAACTAAGTTGCTTTTCATGTAATTCTCCCGTTTCACAGCCAAGGAAACAGAAAAAGAGCCAGAAAAACCAACGAATTTTTTAAAAACATCTACATCATTCCATTGAAAGATTATGAAATCAGTTTTAAATCATAAACACCACGAACTAAGTTGCTTCTCATGTAATTCTCCCGTTTCACAGCCAAGGAAACAGAAAAGGAGCCAGAAAAACCAACGAATTTTTAAAAAATATCTACATCATTCCATTGAAAGATTATGAAATCAGTTTTATATCATAAACACCACGAACTAAGTTGCTTTTCATGTAATTCTCCCGTTTCACAGCCAAGGAAACAGAAACACGACACGCAGACAACAGAGAAAGAAGTGGAGCTGTGGAGTGAATATAATCCGAGCACTTCCGCAGCAGCCAGACAAGAAATTACAACAAAAGCAGAGAGCCTAGACGATAATCCAGAGCAGAGTGAACATCCAAATAACAGAAACGGAACAGAAGAAAGGAGAATTACCGTCAACACGATAGGCTATGTGCGAAGGCTAGCATCGAATGCGGCGGCGGTTGATCGGCGAACGCTAGTCGCTAGGGTTTGCGTTGGGCGCCGGCAGCTCTGCGTTCGCGAGAGAGATGGGATGGGGGAGTGAGAGCCGTGTAGGAGAGAAATGTGGAGAACGAAAAATGCTGGAGGGGTTAAAAGACTGCGGCAGAGGCGCACGTTAACGGGGACTCGAGTCACGGCTCACCGCTCACCGTCGATCCCCCACGTGCACGTCCACGGTTCTTCTTATGTGTCCCTTGCGTCTACCGCTGTGCCTCTCAACTCCTTTGTCTCTATTCCAGATTTCGAGTATTGACTTGCGGTGACTTGCGGTGTTCTATTCAGATTTCTCTACTGTTTGGTGTCCTTGTCTCTATTCGAGGAGTACGTATTGACTTGTGAAGTTTTATTGAGATTTCTCTAATCCTTTTACACGTTTTGGATAAGGAGAACAAATTTTAACCACTTTTCATTATTTTTTTTTATACAATTTACCCTATTAATTTATACTTTTTTAACCTATTGAAACACGAAGAATCAATATCATCTCCACCTGAGACTCAATCTCATGACCTATCATATGATGGAGTCAGTATATGTCATCTGAATACAAGGTGTTTGACTCCACCTTTCATTATTGAATGTATGTACTTTCAAACAGAGGTAACAAATTTTCTTGCTAATTAAAAGTGAAATATAAATCACAAATCACACAAAAAATAATAAAATAAAAATTAATTTTATAGCCAAAGACCTTGTGATCTAATGGCACCCGGTGTCCGGGTTCACACTCCCACATGAATAATGGGAGTGGGTTTGAGTCTCAGTGGAGGCAACTGTTGACTCTTTGTGCTTCAGTAGGTTGACTACATTGTGACAGAGTCAGTAGTACTCAAAAAAAAATTTTATACTTTCAAATATAAGAATCATATAAATTGATTAGTTATTGGCTCGATAACCACAGTTTCAAATTTAATTTTTTATGAAAGCAGTATATTAGCCTTCTTGGTTTAAATCGGTTAGTTATGGGTAAGAATTACATGATAAAGTTTACCTAGTGCGCACTCTACAACGTCAAGTGGAATGCGATACAACCATTATAATGTGAATCATGTTTTGCATTGCAAGATAAACCACTAACATACATATTCATACTTAATATACTGAGTGCTCTTTTTTAAAAATGTTTTAATATACTGCCTAATTAAAAATAAACTTCTAGTACATTAACAACTAACCTTCAATATACTAAAAATAAACATTTATAATGATTTACAATGTAAATGATGATGCACATTACAATTTGCCAATAAAAGGGGGCTATGTTAGCCCTATAGAAGCCAAATTTGTTTGGACTAGATCATAAGATTATTCAATAAGGGAGGTTGGGCTAGGAAACTTAGTGAAGGTGGAACAAAATATGATGAACGAAGGACGATCATACATGATCGAGAATAATGGTTGTGCATTTATTATAAGGGGATGGTTGCGCGCGACTGGTTGTTTGGTTAATGGTGAGAGTTGGCCGCTGAGAATGCACATATGCGTAAGTTAGTCACTGTAAAGGCAACGTGGAAGCACATGTGGGCAGCGGTGGCAATGTGGCATAAATCTTACGTGGATACGGCATAAAGTGCAACGTGAGTAAGTGCATTACAATAAATAAATAAAATGAAAGTAGCTAAAAATAGGGAAGAACAACTGAGATGTTGTATATTTGGTAATTGGTATGACATTGAATAAATAGAATTAAAAAAAAAATGAATTGTACTATATTTGTCTTAGTAAAAAATTGTGAATCGAAATCAAACAAGACCCATTTAGCCTTACAATGTCTTGTAATTGACAAATTTTAATATTTAAAGGGAGTTTAAATACTAATTAAATATAAATGAATTAATAGTTTATAATTTTTTGAAATAGTATTCAAAAAAATATGAAAATATCACTACAATTGTATGATTGAAAATATAATTAATTCCACATATGTAAAATTAGTTTTAACAAGGGGTGCAGGATAAACATTGTGACCATTTGTAGCTCCCAACTTTTATGTAGTATAAACATTAGTTTTTGTAACATTAGCATAAACCAATATGATGCATTGAAAAAAATGGATCTATGAATGTGATTAGTTGTGAGTTCAAAATTCGTGGTCAATTATATTTATAACATTAGTAATAATAATAAAATTAAAATCAATTATATTTATAACATTCTAATAAAATATAGTCAATTATAGTTACAATAGTATAATAAACCATTAATCATAATATATAATTAATTTGTTCTTATTATGCAATGTTTAGGGTTAGAAATGAAGGGATATTTTTGTCTAAAAGCTTTAAAAAAAATTCCACACCTCATGGAATTACAAATGATGGGAAACATGGATTTATAATTCCATAAAGTGATCGAATAAGTTTCAATTCAATGGAGTTTTAATTTTCTCATATCAAACATAAAAATTGTCAAGTTTGTGAGTTATGTGGAAAAAGAATTATAATTCCTTCATACTAAATGAGTTTTTAACGTGTATTTAATTGTTAATTTGTGTTTACTATAGATCAATAAGTCATCGTTTATATATTAAAACTAATATGTTCAGGTGACAGGCCCTCAACATTTTAATTACATATTTTTAAAATAAATTTGAATATCATTTTACTTATAGGGGAAAAAAGACATTGTTATTTCTACAGGATTGAGAAATGGGAAAACTACAAATAGTTTAACATAATATTCTTTAGTCTAAGCAGTTGGAACAAATATGTAAGACATGGTCCGCATGCGATCCTGGCTAATGTAACGGAATGGGATCCTGTGCCAGTGAAGACCACACGTCAGCAATGACGTAGCAAATTCGCACTGTAGTGAGAGCAGCGGGTAGTAACCGCTAATGTTGCGGCGGTATTTAACAATTAGTGGTCAGTGGTTGGCTGTTAACTTTTTTTTTTTTTTTTTTGAGTGCTACCGACTCTTTTTAACAGGTAGTGGTTGCCAAGAACCTTGTGGTCCAGTGGCATCAAACCCTTCCCTATACTGATTCTTGTGCTTCAATAGGTTGAGAGTCAGTAGTATTCAAAAAAAAAAACAGTTAACTTACTGTAACCTCAGAACTTCTGTCAAAAATGTTAAAAGAGATCAATTACAAGTCATGTAAACTCAGTTAGTCAAAAAAAACAAACAAACAAAAGTCTCAGTCATTCTTTATCCTTCTTCTAAATATATTATCTACTAGACCAGTGAGTTAAGTCCATGCAAGCAGTCCGTCTTCATCTTTAACTTATAATACAAAGATTTATCTCCACATTTTTGTCCATTTGAAAAGTTCAATCTTTAATTTAGGGAGCTCTAGCTCCAAGATGTTATTGGTGGATGATTTGATCTAGATGGTAATATTAACAATTTGTGGATACATTTTTAGTTAAGGGTCCATTTTGGAAAGCAGGAAAATGACTTCTGGAAAATGAGTCATTTTCCGGAAAATAGTTTCATTTCCAGTGTTTTGATGTATTATGGAAAAAGTGTTCATTCATTGTGGCACATTACAATTTGCCAATAAAAGGGGGCTATGTTAGCCCTATAGAAGCCAAATTTGTTTGGACTAGATCATAAGATTATTCAATAAGGGAGGTTGGGCTAGGAAACTTAGTGAAGGTGGAACAAAATATGATGAACGAAGGACGATCATACATGATCGAGAATAATGGTTGTGCATTTATTATAAGGGGATGGTTGCGCGCGACTGGTTGTTTGGTTAATGGTGAGAGTTGGCCGCTGAGAATGCACATATGCGTAAGTTAGTCACTGTAAAGGCAACGTGGAAGCACATGTGGGCAGCGGTGGCAATGTGGCATAAATCTTACGTGGATACGGCATAAAGTGCAACGTGAGTAAGTGCATTACAATAAATAAATAAAATGAAAGTAGCTAAAAATAGGGAAGAACAACTGAGATGTTGTATATTTGGTAATTGGTATGACATTGAATAAATAGAATTAAAAAAAAAATGAATTGTACTATATTTGTCTTAGTAAAAAATTGTGAATCGAAATCAAACAAGACCCATTTAGCCTTACAATGTCTTGTAATTGACAAATTTTAATATTTAAAGGGAGTTTAAATACTAATTAAATATAAATGAATTAATAGTTTATAATTTTTTGAAATAGTATTCAAAAAAATATGAAAATATCACTACAATTGTATGATTGAAAATATAATTAATTCCACATATGTAAAATTAGTTTTAACAAGGGGTGCAGGATAAACATTGTGACCATTTGTAGCTCCCAACTTTTATGTAGTATAAACATTAGTTTTTGTAACATTAGCATAAACCAATATGATGCATTGAAAAAAATGGATCTATGAATGTGATTAGTTGTGAGTTCAAAATTCGTGGTCAATTATATTTATAACATTAGTAATAATAATAAAATTAAAATCAATTATATTTATAACATTCTAATAAAATATAGTCAATTATAGTTACAATAGTATAATAAACCATTAATCATAATATATAATTAATTTGTTCTTATTATGCAATGTTTAGGGTTAGAAATGAAGGGATATTTTTGTCTAAAAGCTTTAAAAAAAATTCCACACCTCATGGAATTACAAATGATGGGAAACATGGATTTATAATTCCATAAAGTGATCGAATAAGTTTCAATTCAATGGAGTTTTAATTTTCTCATATCAAACATAAAAATTGTCAAGTTTGTGAGTTATGTGGAAAAAGAATTATAATTCCTTCATACTAAATGAGTTTTTAACGTGTATTTAATTGTTAATTTGTGTTTACTATAGATCAATAAGTCATCGTTTATATATTAAAACTAATATGTTCAGGTGACAGGCCCTCAACATTTTAATTACATATTTTTAAAATAAATTTGAATATCATTTTACTTATAGGGGAAAAAAGACATTGTTATTTCTACAGGATTGAGAAATGGGAAAACTACAAATAGTTTAACATAATATTCTTTAGTCTAAGCAGTTGGAACAAATATGTAAGACATGGTCCGCATGCGATCCTGGCTAATGTAACGGAATGGGATCCTGTGCCAGTGAAGACCACACGTCAGCAATGACGTAGCAAATTCGCACTGTAGTGAGAGCAGCGGGTAGTAACCGCTAATGTTGCGGCGGTATTTAACAATTAGTGGTCAGTGGTTGGCTGTTAACTTTTTTTTTTTTTTTTTTGAGTGCTACCGACTCTTTTTAACAGGTAGTGGTTGCCAAGAACCTTGTGGTCCAGTGGCATCAAACCCTTCCCTATACTGATTCTTGTGCTTCAATAGGTTGAGAGTCAGTAGTATTCAAAAAAAAAAACAGTTAACTTACTGTAACCTCAGAACTTCTGTCAAAAATGTTAAAAGAGATCAATTACAAGTCATGTAAACTCAGTTAGTCAAAAAAAAACAAACAAACAAAAGTCTCAGTCATTCTTTATCCTTCTTCTAAATATATTATCTACTAGACCAGTGAGTTAAGTCCATGCAAGCAGTCCGTCTTCATCTTTAACTTTATATACAAAAGATTTATCTCCACATTTTTGTCCATTTGAAAAGTTCAATCTTTAATTTAGGGAGCTCTAGCTCCAAGATGTTATTGGTGGATGATTTGATCTAGATGGTAATATTAACAATTTGTGGATACATTTTTAGTTAAGGGTCCATTTGGAAAGCAGGAAAATGACTTCTGGAAAATGAGTCATTTTCCGGAAAATAGTTTCATTTCCAGTGTTTTGATGTATTATGGAAAAGTGTCATTGTGTGTTTGGTTCATTTTCTGGAAAATGGATAGAATTGTATAATTAAACATTGTAATTGTTTTATTTAAAATATAAAAAATTATAATAGTTATTGAAATAATGGTATTTAATAAAAAATAGAATTTATATAAAAAAAATTTAAAAAAAAATGTAGCAAATGATTCCGGCTTTTCCTCACCTCCTTGGTCCATGGTCATGGGTGATATGACTTGGTTTTTGTCGAAAACATGCTAAACAACTATTCTGGCGATTCCGTAAAATGGCTTACGTAAAAAAAAATTCCGTAAGTCATTTTCCGGAAAAATGAACTGATTTTTCTTGGTCAACGGAAAACATTTTCCATTGACCACATTTTCCGGACGTTGCCAAACACAGAAAACTCGAAAAACATTTTCCGTAAGTCATTTTACGGGTTACCAAACACACCATAATACAACTATTAACTAATACGGAGTAACATAAAAAATGACTTTTGAAGATATATATTTATTTTATTATAATAATAATAATAATAATAATAATAATAATTTATTAATTATTAATAATTGCATATAAATAAAAACATTTTTAATTATTTGTTATAATAATAATTATTATAATTAAATAACATTTAATAAAATATTTTTCACTATTTTTCATAAACCACACATTAAAATTTAAAATAAAATAAAAATAGGTGAGTAAAATAAAAACTTTTAAAAATTGAGTGAAAAAGACGATCATATAATTTGAGAAGAGAAGTGGTGATCTTAAAATATTTTTTATTTTTTTTTTAAATTGAAGTGTTCAAATTCAATTTTTTGAATTCATTATCTCAAAAACTATTTACCAAATACATATATTAGTTGTTAAACCGGTTCAATCAACTAAAGTTAATCAAAAAATTTAAAAATTATGTCAAAATATCATTTACCAACAATAATGTGTATAAATGTCCAGGCCATGTGGATTGCCATTTATTTGATCCGCCCCTTTTAGGAGCAAGCCTCCAAATATCACGTGCATGAGCATTACTAAGATGATTCTATCAAGTAATACTGCATATTTTATTGTGTGGTCCAGCTGTATAAATCAAGAATATAAAATTTGTTTTTAATATATTAAAAGTATATTATTTCTGTATTGAATATAGATTATTTGATAATATATAAAATAATGTACTTTACATACTTAAATTAAAGGACGGTAATCAAAATTGTGAAATCATATAATCAATGTATCATTTTGATAATTTTAACCTCAGAAATTTCATTATATGGAGAGCACATGTATGTTAAAGTGAAACTAAACAAAATCTTTAAGATTTATTATCTTTTGGGGTGCACTAAAGAGCTAGTGAACGAAAATGTTGTTGTCAATTTCAAGCACAATAATCACACACAACATTGGTTGGTAAGGCGGCTTACTCGAATGGGAAGAAAGGATGAAAAGTAGCTATTAGTGATTTCTAGCTTTTTGGTCCAACTTTAGAGATTGTGAGGAGAAGATAAGAAGCCTAAAAGACAACACAGCAAAAAAGCAAATCCAACAAAACCTTTATGGGGGGTTTTGCATGGAGAAGAGCATATTGCATGAGTCACGAGATATATATTCTCAAGTCCAAATCCCAATTCGCCTCCGCCTGGCCTCTCGTTTGGCCATTATTGTCACTCTGCCGTGCTTTTTCCGTGTCCTTTCGGTGCAACCTTCAAAATGTGGATGTACTACTGAAAAGTCTATCACCATTGCGTTAGTGGTTTCATTTCGTAGAGATAAAAGAAAAATGGTTAAGTGGATAACACTATTTACACAAGTTGTATTATATATGCCATGTGAAACTAACTTTATCTTTCGTTGAGGAAAGATAAGTTGTATTAGAAATATTTAGAATTAAGAAAGATACATATAAAGTATATGGGACATGTGTCCGTTAATACAAATGCACAACAAACAAAAGAAGTTAATTGTTATTGACAGCTTATTAGGGGTCATTATAATCGAGTTGGTTTGACAGATATAGTTTGATAATTATAATATTTCAAGTTTGACTCTATTGGTTTTATTGGTTTTAGGTAATCATCTACTTAGCTATATAGGCTAATATAGCTCTATGTTTTGTTTGGAATATGAGTTGGATCAATTGTTATACTATAGACCAATGTCCATCTTGCATTGTGGACCCTAGTCGAAAAACTAAAAGTATTTACGAGTAGAGTGCACTACACGTGCGCGCAAGGATAACAACTGTAAAGGAAGATGGACCCCACAATTCTGACTAAAATTCGGGTCCTTGTTGGAGATACCTCATTTTTCTCTCTCCCCTTATCACTCCTCCACCTCACCACACTTTTCTTAAAATTTGTGTAAAATTTTCTTATTGGGAAAGGTCAAATAGACTAGCCTATAAGGCTATAAAAGCCCGATTAGCTTGTAAAAATTGGTCAAGATATAAAATTTCATTTGAAGTCTATATTTATGATTTTAGACAAATAAAAGATAAAAGGACACAAGAGAATGTTAAAACATATTGTGTAATTTATACCGCTAGATGCTACACTTTAAAAGATATGGTTTATATCTCTCCCTAAAATGCAATAGCCTTAGTTTGTAATTATTATTATTATTTTTTTAATCCAAGGCATCTTCCTCACAAGTAATGAATCTCCAATAATGGTTAAAATCACAAGTAACATTTACTCTAATTCCAATCATGGTTCAACAAAATCATGCATTTCCGGTGGTTGAGTTGAAATCATAATTCCAATCAAATTTTATTTAAAATGAACTAAATAGTAAAATAGGGCCAATGAACTTGTGGTCTACTGGTACGGAGTGGCTCTCTCAAATGGGTGGGCGGTATAATAGGCATATTTATATTAAAAATTGTGAACATTCATTATATAAATTGTGATGGATCCACCTCGCAAGGTAAACTCGAGTCATGGTATGGAAAATTATTATGTAGACCATGAATGCAATATAAATTTTTAATATATTAAAAGTACATTATTTGATAATATATAAAAGATCATGTACTTTCAAATAATATATTTTATATATACAAATAATATACTTTTAGTATATTAAAAATATACTTTTTATTTATAGTTCACACAAATGTGTAGATTATATTCCATGGAATAATGATTGCCATGGTATAACTGTTGTGCAAACTAAACGCTAGGTAAGAATTAAGTGGGTTCATGATGAAAACCCATTAAGTGTTCTGTCCAAAATGAATTAATTGGGTTTATGATGAAAACCCATTCAAGTGTTTTGTCCACAATGTCATTTCTAACATCGTTTTCAAAAAATTGTAACATCCACCCAAACTTTTGAGGATCGTTATATCGTGGACCAGGTCCATAGTGTACTGTGGATTCTGGTCCAAAACGACGTCGTTTAATTAAATTATGGGAAGTTGACGTGTGATGGACATCGTTTCGTTCGTCTAATTTCTGTTATGTGTAATTATGTGTATTATATTAAGTGTTTATGTGTATTCTATTATACAATTATGTGCATTAGTAATTTCAATATCATATCTCATGAAACAGAAATGCTAATACTTAGGGTAGTGATTATGTGTACTTTATTGAGTGTTTATGTGTATTCTAGTATATAATTCTGTACATTAGTAATTTTAATACCATCCATATCTCATGAAACAAGAATGCTAATACTTAAGGTAGTGATTCTATGTATTCTATTGAGTGCTTATGTGTATTCTAATATATAATTCTGTGCATTATTAGTTTCCAATACCGCAATAACATTAAGTATACAAAATTAGATCATTAATGTACAGAAGCATATAAAAGAATACACATATCATTCAATAGAATACACACAATCAATAGCTTAAATATTAGCATTACTATTTCATGAGGTATGGTACTTGAAATCAATAATGTACATAATTATATACCAGAATACACACAATGATATACTAGAATACACAGAATATATGAATATAATACACATAATTATTAGCCTAAGTATTATCTCTGTTGTTTCATGAGGTATGGTACGGTATTGAAAATCAATAATGTACAGAATTACATACTATAATACACAGAATCAATGAAAAAGATACACAAAATATAAGCCTAAGTATTATCTGTTATGTTTCATGAGGTATGGTATTGGAAATTAATAATGTATAGAATTATATACTAGAATACACAGAATCAATGACTATAATACACAAAATGTCACAAAGGAATACACAAAATATCATCAGAAAATACACATAACTCATCTTATAAGTTAAGGTCGAACGGAAAACGAAAAAATCGTTAATTAAAAAAATCAAAACGACATCATTTTGGATCGGGGTGTACAATAGTCCACGATATAAATTATCCAAAATATGAGTTGCTTCTGAACACAATTTAACTGGTTAACTAATTTAAAATAAATTAAGACACTTTACTTTTATATCAACTCGCAGAATGCAAGTTCAAATCCTATCCAGGATCTGTGAAAGAAAAAGGGTTCAAAAAATATATTTTTTTAAGATCACGAAGGAGAGGACATCAATTCATATCATAGGATTCATAGGGATAATCGGCAAATATAACTCTTTTGAAACTTAGTTATTATCATTACTTATGCTTCTTTTAATATTTTTTGTTTTGAATAATACTATCTTTCTCTAGTTTAAAACAGAAATAATAAAAACTCTTTATTTGTATTAGTTCTTATAAATTCATCAACTTTAAATGTTGACTTTTGGCATTAATTGAGGAATTCATGAATGTCAAAAAATGTAATTTTGCCAATTACATTCCAGTATTGTCAGGGTTTAGATTATCAGAAATTGTAATTAAATGATTACAAGTGAATGTTACAATCCTATAAGAATAGGAAACACAAAACTCTCCTATAAGCTAAGAAGCTAAGTCAAGCTAATGTACATCACATAATAAACTAAATACAAAACTCTAAGTAGTTACACTAATATTATTCACACACCTCCTCAAGCACAACGTTGGTTGTTGACGACATTGAGCTTGTCCTATAGTGTGTTGAACCGCGGTGCAGGTAGAGGCTTAGTGAAAATATATCCGTTTTGAACCACGCCCACAGAGCTTGCTTGAGCCCATATAGGGATCGTTGTAGATGATACACATAGTCTGGGTGAGTAAAGTCCTCATACCCGGGAGGCTGTTTCATGAACACTGTTTCAGATAGGTGGCCGTTGAGAAACGCATTACATATGAACGTCCAGTTGGCGTAGCGTCCACTCATTCGATACTGCAATAGAAAATAACAGACGAACCGTAGTGGGTTTAACCACAGAGCTGAAAGTGTCAAAAAATCCTTACCCGCGACCTGGTTGAACCCTTTGGCGACCAGGCGAGCTTTGTAGCCCTCAATTGTCCCATCGGCCTTACGCTTTGTGCGAAAGACCCACTTGCAGCCAATAACGTTCATGTTAGGCTTTGGGGGCTTTAGCTGCGACGTGTTGTTGTGAAGTAGCGCATTGAACTCCTGGTCCATGGCGTTACGCCATTGTGGGTGCCCAACTGCTTGTGAATAACAGGTTGGGTCCAGAGACACTGTGAGAGCATAAAATTGTTCATTTGTGCCACGAGTCATGCGACGCAACCGCATGGTATGCCCACGCTCTTGTGGCTGTGCCCGAGTGCCTCGAGCCTGAGTTGTGGTGCTGGTTGTCTGGTACCCTCCTACTACGGATGTCATCAAACTTAATTCAGATGGCGCAATGAAAGTCCGTTTGCGTCTGTCGAGTGCGGGAGGTCTCCTACGTGATCAGAGCGGCAACTGGGTGGTGGGCTACACGTGCAACATTGGAACCGCGAACAGTTTCCTAGCAGAGCTTTGGGGTCTTTAGGAAGGTCTTTTCCTTGCTAAAAACCGAGGATTCACCAAGCTAATTGCTGAATCGGATTATGAAGCCATGGTTCAAGTGTTTCACAAGGATGCGGCGTCTACCTCTGAAGCTACCACTCTAGTCAAGGACTGTAAGACTCTTTTGGATCAGTTTCTTGATTATAAGCTCGTCCACATCTTTCGGGAGGGCAATCAATGTGCTGATTTCTTGGCTAATATGGGTCAAAGCTCGCATTGGGGAACGACTATTCTGGACCACCCCCCAGAGGGGTTGATTGCGCTTCTTCAACGTGATGCCTCGGGCTGTGCTATTAGTAGGCGTCACTAACTCTCAGGACCTCCGGGTCTCTCCTGTTCACCAAAAAAAAAAAAAAATTGATTGACCAAAAATGGTACTTGGATTATTGATTTTATAAAAGTTATCATATTTGGCACAAAATTATTGATTAAAGTACAATATATTTTTTGGTTGATTTTGAAGTAAAAAAATCTAAATTGAAGATTTCAATAATCACATTTTAGTATAGATTTTATTGAATATAATAGCATTTATGGAGGTGAGTAGGCATGCAGTGTCAAAAAAGTAAGTGATTTTGGGTAGATACGCATTGTTAGATAGATACGTAAACGGAGATAATATTAGGTAAACTAGTATTTTCGCATGTGCGTTGCACGGTATGGATTTGTTATAATATTTTAAGAATATTTGGATCGTATACAATTATATAAATTGTAACATCGAATATTATATAGCGCAATTAATGAAATTGGTTTGATTGGTTATGTTTTCTGATGTTTTTCTAGCTTGAATTAGAGCAAATAATTGTCCAATCATCCGTGCGATGACATCGAATATTATATAGCGCAATTTATTTTTTATTATATATTTAGATATTAAAAATAAAGATGAAATTATAAAAAATTCTAATATTGAACTTATACATTTATTTGATTATAAGATTAGTGCAAAAGTATTACACAATTAATTGAATAATATATGACTTGTTTCTTTACAATTATCATAAAATATCGATATGTAATATGACTTATGTAATTATATTATTATTAAAATAAATATGAGAAAAATGAAAAATAATTTTATTATATTATGTAATATGACCAATGTTTAGCTGAATTACCATAATAATTATTAGACAATTATTATTAGTCAATTACACTAATATATGTGCAATTATACTTTTATACCTTAAGTATATTCATTTTCACCGTATCGCATTTAGTTTTTCTTCCTCCTCCATATTTGAATGAATTAATTATAATTATTATAAAAAATATAACAACCCATGTTTAATTAATTTTTTAAAAGTTTAAATAACTTAAAGTTTTCAAAAGGAAAGTGTAATTAATTTTTTTAAAAAGTTTTTAAATAATTTTCAATCAATTTTCATTTAATTAGTAATATCCTTTTACTTTTCCAATTTGTCTAATTTCCGTTTCCTTTTCTATTAGGATCTTTTTATATTTTCAATCAATTAGTAAAATTAGTTTTCTTTTCCATTTTCTATTGTTTCCTCAATAAATTTTCATTTTCTATTGTTTGGACAGAAGTGGTTGGACGGGAAAACACGAAATGGAAATTTTGTTAGGATTTTTCCTTTTTATTAGTAACCTTATTATTATTAGTCTATTTCCTGGTAAGTTAATTTTTCCTTGTAAGTTAATTTTGTTTCCTTTTTCATTTTTCATTTTTACTGCTAACATTATTAATATTAATCATTGAATTATGAATCATTTTTTATTTTCCTTTTCTATTGTTTGCTAAATATTTGTTTTAGTTGTTTGGGCTGAAGTGTTTGGGCGCGTACTTCAATTTTCAGGGGAAAAGGATGCAAAAGTTCTCGTTTCACCATTTATAATTCCGGTAATTCCTCAAACTTCAATTCAATCGATGCATATGTTTATAATTTTTGTTTTATTGTTGGTTTGTTTTTGTTTTTCTTTGAATAGTAAAAACAATAACTTGAATGTAAGCCATTTCTCCACCATTTCATCAAAGTCCGAGTAACTGATTCAATGCTAGATCATCACATATATACAAAAATAAATCACATAAAAAAGACTTAAAAACAAAAAAAGGACCCATCTTTAAACATATGCATACATGTTCCTGCACACGGAAGACGTGCTAATAAACATATGCATACATGTGAGAAACTTAGAAATTAGGAAGAAAACCGAGAGAGAATACAGACCAATGGAAATGTTAATGGTATAGACGATCAAGACCGGGAATGACAACAACCACCATTCTTGGAAAAACCTTAGAGAGAGGATCCAATTCTTGAATCTCTTGAGTAGTGCACAGGGGGAAGACAAACCCAAGTTTGATCCTATCATTTTATAGGCATGGCGTAGGGATCGTTTATTTATTTATTTTTTTTATTTTTATTTGCAGGCAATTAGTAATTCTCATTCCCTTTTTCAATTTTCATTTTCTAGTATTACTGATTAATTTCTGTTTTCTTTTTTCATTTTCAATCAATTAGGGATTTTTTTTTTATTTGTAGTCAATTAGTGATTTTCGTTTCCTTTTTCATTTTCTATCAATTAGGTGCCAATTAAGGTACAAATATGCATAGGAGTTATTATTATTATTATTATTATTATTATTATTATTATATATAATATATAATATGATTGACATTCGTAATATATTAACATATATATAATATAATATGATTGACATTCGTAATATATTAGCATATATATAATATAATATGATTGACATTCGTAATTTTTCCATATCAGCCAGAATTCATAATTCGTGTATTTTTTTGATAGCATATATATAATATAATATGATTGAAAATATTTGTTACGAATTAATGAACAAATTAATTTATAATTAATAGATATTATTTTGTAATTTTCAATTCCAATAATATATCATATTCTTGATTTAATTTTCAATTCCAATAATATATCATATTCTTGATTTAATTTTCTACTAATAAATGATGACTTTATGGACGTGATCTTCGTGTATATATATATATTTTTTGAAGACAATTTTAGTGTATATATAAATATTACCAATTTTATTGCACGTACATTACCGTGTATAAGTGACATCAATATGCTAGTATTTGTTACGATTTAATGAACAAATTAATTTAATAAAATAATATTATGTAAGCAAACAATTCGTGTTAGTAGGTTATTACCATTTGAAAATTGGTTGGAAATGATTTGAAAATAAAATATAATAAATATTTGATTTAATTTTACATGGGACTTGCCAATTACAATTATTAGATATTATTAGCATATATAATATAATAAATATGATTGACATTCATAATTTTTGTATCTCAGCCAGAATATGAGTACATTTAGATAAATATTACAAAAAATTGTAACAATCAAAACCACATTCTTATCTCATTAATATTATTCTATCATAATAATTACCATAATTACTAATAACCTATTATAACCAATTATAATTAATATTATTCTATAATAATAATAATAATAATAATAATTATTATTATTATTATTATAATTACCATATTACTAAAATACCCCTACATTTGGGCGGGAAAATTCTAGAGGAGGATAATGCTTTTATATGTAGTATAGATGTGTATAAATTTTGTTAGTGTGTGATTTTTAGTGAAATTATGTATGTATTTATAATAAAAAAAAATTTAGACAATTTATTTGTTTAAGTTGAAAAATATATTTTTTAAAAATAAAAATAAAAATAATTGAGCACTTGTAATTTGTTCCTCGCATTTTTACCACGTCATAAATCATATCGTGATATTTGTCCGCTGTTAATAGCGGATGCAAATATGAAATATGCAATAATTTTTTTAATTATGTTTTCTCCCATATATAGAAAACAATTAAATTTAAAAAACGAAATCTTTGTATTTCTTTTTTGAAAATTTAGTTTATGTTTCTCCTTGGCGTGACTGCCTGAGACTCGCAAAGGTCCGACCTGTGGAATTAGAGTTTTAGGCGCGAGCCTAAAATCTGCATTTCCCTGAGCTAAGCCGGTAGAATAGCTTTGAACTGATTGATCACTGCAACTGATTCACCTCGCAACCGCTCAGATTTTTCAATTCATCCGTTTGGGAAGAAATGCAGAGCCGGGGATCGAATGCTCGGCTTTCCGGCATGGCGGTCCGATCGCCGATTTCGTCTCTGATGCTAGCCATGTTCGCCACCGTGGCTTCTCTCTACGTCGCCGGTCGGTGAGTTATACGCCTTAGCTTTTTCAAGAGCTTCTTCTGAGTTTTAAATCCCTCCGAATTCGTTAATTGCCTCGTAAATCAAACGGACTTCACGGCTGGATTTAATATTTTTCGAGTTGAATTGCTGGATCTAGGAAAGCTTAAGCGTCCAGTTATTTGTTTTGTCTTTATGTTTATAAACTTATATGCTTTAATTCATTTGATTGTCAATCTCACCTTCACTCAATCTCACAGTTGTACGTGCAGAAAGTTAATTTTGATAAACATTATTATTGCTTTTTTGTGGAGCAGTTTATGGATAGATGCGGAAAATAGAGTTTACTTGACAAAAGAGCTTGATAGGATAACTGGTCAGGTATCTACATTTTCATAGCCGTTCCTTCCTAGAGGATGGATTTTCTCATGAGCTGATTTGCATTGACATGATTGCTTGTTTCTTGAAATGCTATTTCTTATGGGATTGTCTGTGTTTGCTACTTTTCTCCGCTGTAAATTATGAAGAATCGCTAGTGGATGACATCATATTATCTCTTGTTATTCTTTGAAAATATATGATAGTAATAGCAATAATTTTCACATTTTTGGAATGGTAAAATTATGTGATGATTATTATTTTTAAACAGTTGATGGAGAAAAGTGCGGTATACATGCTAGCATCTATGGGTTGAGCCTATGGCCTTGATAATAGCTTTTCCATACTGAATTATTTACTACTCCATACCTTTGTAGTAACATCCATTATTTGCTTTTGATCTGTGCATTAACAAACAGGAATAATAAATGTATCACTTATAGTGCTGTAAGTTGACTATATTTTCTTCTTCATTATTAGGGACAGTCTGCAATCTCTGTAGATGACACTTGGAAGATCATAGAGTGCAGGTAGGCAAAACTTCATTTTAATTTTATCACTAAAGTTACATTTTTGGAATTCCACAAGGCTCCATTTGGTACACATGAATAGGGTTGGAATGGATCCCCAAGTCTAACCTCGAAATCATTTCTTGCATCTGATATATCAATTCCATTTGAATTGTTATCCTCTAGGAATCATGAATTCATTTTATACGGTTTTCCCTTCACTACAGGGAATGAATAGTGATCCTCATGGAATAAGGAATAAGAATAATATATATATATATATATTCTTGGATAATTAACTTTGAGTTACTAATATCATTTTCTTTCTATTGTTCATTCAATTCTCACATATTGCTATTCTTGTGTACCAAATGGAGCTAAGTCATTTTTTATTGGGTCGAGTAAGAATATTTTTCCATTAGGGAACAGATGAAGAAACTTTCATCCTTGGAAGTGGAACTGACAGCTGCTCGACGAGAGGGTTTTGTTCCTAAGGAGCTAGCAGATGTGAATGGGAATCCTAAGCAAAGGCCTTTAGTTGTGATAGGGATTCTTACTAGTTTTGGGCACAAAAATGAAAGAGATGCTATACGAAAGGCATGGATGTCCAGTGGTAGAGTTTCACTTTCTCTCTGGTCTTGACATTCTGTTTTAAAATCTTGACAGATTGTCTCTTGAGTTTGTTTAGATGCTTTTAATGGTCCTTCACTTGTGTTGTGAAATTGAGATTCCTATGTTCTTATCAAATTCTTTTAAAATTCTAATTCCTGTCACTTGAAAGTATCACATTATGAAAAGGGCATGATATTCCTGGTGATTTCTCAAATATGTCTACTTGATCTAAATTTGGTTTCCTTGGATTCGTTTTGCATATTATTTCCACGTTATGATATCTATACCTTAGTTGTGCTGTGCAGGCGCGGCCTTGAAAAAGATGGAGGATAAGAAGGGAATTATTGCACGATTTGTCATTGGGAGAAGGTGGAACTCTTCTAATTTCTTATAGTTATATAGTGGCCCTTCCTTCTTTTATCAGTATATTTTTTTGAAACTAAAACTATGATGACTCACTGATATGCAGTTCTAACCGTGGGGACAGCTTGGACAGAAGTATCGACAATGAAAACAGGGAAACCAATGATTTTTTCATTCTTGTGAGTCAGTTGGCTAATTGACCTTTTTCAGAAATGTTACTTGAATAGTCAAATCTCAGTTCCTACTTCCTACTTTTTTGGATTTTGAATAATCAGGCATGTCCGCTGGTAATAGTTTTGCATAACTTGGGTAACTTTGATTAGAAATACATAAAGTAGTAATGAAAACTAATTAAGCTCCAAAGTTAAAATTACATTGCATATTCACAAAAAGTGTTGCTAGGGATGAAAATCTAAATAGTAGCCTGAAGTTATCTAAACAAAGACCTGAACCCTTGCATTAAATGACAGCCAGTTTATATAGGCTGCATTACATCAGCTTCTTCTCAATCTCAAATTTTGTGTTGGGCAGGAAGACCATGTTGAGGCACCTGAAGAAATCTCAAAAAAGACGAAACTATTTATTGCCCATGCTGCTGATAGTTGGATTGCTGATTTTTATGCTAAAGTCAATGATGATGTTTATGTGAATATTGGTATGTTTCATGATTCTTTGGTACCCCAAGTTGCAGTAATCTAGTCACAGTAAGAGAATTGAATTAGATTTGATGGCAGTTTTATGTTACATGAAATATATTGAAGAACTATGAGCTTGCAAGTTAGTTTAGTGAAGTTTTAATATTGCAAAGAGTGAATTGTTTTCTATAATTCTGTGCAGATGCTTTAGGGATCACACTTGCAGCATATATGGACAAGCCTCGTGTATATGCTGGGTGTATGAAATCAGGCGAAGTTTTTTCTGAGCAGTAAGTTGACAGGAAAACTTGCTCAGTAATTAGAACCTTAGCATCTGCATAAGTGTTTGATCTCATATGTGATTATTATTAATAAATATTTAAAGATTTGCCTTTTGCTTCAAATTGACAGGGGCCATAAATGGTATGAACCAGATTGGTGGAAATTTGGTGATGGAAAATCGTAAGCCACATTTTGACTATTTTCTGTTGAATTTCCAATTGGCAGCCAACTGTAATGCCATCTGTGATTATTCTCTGTTCTATATCCTTGTTGGCTCTGATGTATTATTCAAATTAGAGATTAGTTTCAGCAATATCTTCTTGATCAGATGGTTCTTGATTCAACATATCTAGACTTTCTTTCCCTCTGAGCATGGCAGGAACCTTGGGCCTACAACACCCCAGGATAGAAAATGAAACTAAAATGGGAAAATAGTCAAATCGAAATAAATCCTTGCACACACAGTCTCCAAAATGTCTTTATTTATGAGTCTGCCTATAAGCCTATTTTACACTGAGAAACCAACGACGCGAATTTCAATCAGTATAGTTGACTATTGAATGTGAGATTGCCTGTCAATGCTTACTTGTTTACTGTGGAAGTAGACTGGAGTTTTGGTTTCCAGGCTTATTACAGCATGCAATCTGAGCTTGCATAGGACATTAAAACATTAGTTTTGTGGCTTGAAAATATGGTTTTCATTAATCATGGTCTTGTACTAACAGTTATTTCCGTCACGCTTCTGGGGAGATGTTTGTTATATCACGCGCATTGGCTAAATATATCTCAATAAATAGGTAATGCCTCCTCTCATGGATTATGCTATGCCCAATGATGCGCAGTGAGTGCTAATATTTGTAAATTGGCAGATCCATCCTTCGTACATATGCACATGATGATATCACTGTTGGGTCTTGGTTTGTTGGTGCTGATGTCAAACATGTGGATGAAAAGAGGTTTTGCTGTTCTTCTTGGTCATCAGGTATCTTCTCTTCTCTTTTTTTATCTCTCTCTCAATAAACCTGGAAGCAAACTCAAAACCTGAAGAATATTGTTTGTTCGCAGGGTCCATCTGTTCTGGAGTATAATCTTTCTAACAGGATGATATTGAGAGCTGCTAGTTTTACGGTTACTTATCCATTCTTTATAGGTTGAAGAGTTATTTTGAGTTGTGTATCCAGAAGTATACACATATGTATAGCTATCATCCTAGTATTATTCTCAAGTAGCAACAGGATACTATTACATGCAAACAAAATGGCACTCTTTTGTCATTGTTAGTTAAACATTCATTTGTCTAGTTTTCTTTTTTCTTTTTTCTTTTTTCTTTTTAATTAAATAAAGATAATAGCTAAATAACTATTTACTCAAAATAGAATTTGAATTCCAACCATGTTGCTAAGCCAGCCGTGTTTTCTAAGAGCAACAATAGTGGTTGGGTTTTTGGGAGGGGTGGAGGGTTTGATACCAAGTGCTCATCAAGTGGCAAAAAGTGGCTAAAAAAAAAAGAAAATTAATTCTGTTTAAAAAAATTTTAATTCAAGGTGGTTGGTCACTGATGTTCGACTTAACATATATAGGATAGATTTTTTTTTTTCTTTCTCCTCTTACATCTTCCCACTCCTTTACCTACACAAAAATTTTCAAAAATTTTGAACAGGAGATTTATTATTATTATTATTATTATTATTATTATTATTATTATTATTATTATTATTATTATTTTTTCATTCTCCTCTCCCATCTTCCCACTCCTTTACCTATACAAAATTTTTAGCAAAATTTTTTAGCAACAACTCTTAATTTTTAGCAAAAACTCTTCAAGAGTTTAAGATTAACTGCAAATTCTTTGCAATCTCATTCTCATATATTCTCCTATATATAGTGATGTGATGCATTTAAACATCCCATTATATAAACGATGTGTCTGACCATAAAACATTAAAACTAAGCTTCACGCTATATAATCGAAATATGAAATGTTTCGAAGGAAAATAAATGCTACTAATTACGACTAAATAATGTCATCTAAAACGAAAAAATATCCCTTCTTCTCTTCTTCTAAGCACGACTAAATAATGTTACCTAAAACGAAAAAAATTACTTTCTTCTCTTCTCCTAAGCGCCGAAAATCTGACCATATTTACAAACGACGACGTTTTCACTGGGCGGGAAAAAAATCATATTTTTTATTTTTACCAAATGTTGTTGCTATATGCCTATATTATAGATAGAAGTTTGTAAATATTACTTGTTTAAATTAAATTAAACATTGGTATAAAAATTGACGTGTAATTGGTGTAAATAAGGAGGGAGAGTATAGTATTTGCATATTGCGTGTTACATTCAAGCCTGACGAGTATTTGCTTTCTCATTTGAGTGAAAGAGGACCCTTCCTTCCTCCTTTCTTCGACGAAATCTGTTTCTCTCGCTCTCATTCTGATCCTGATGGACTACGATTACCGGAACAGGGCCGGAGCCGGCTACGATTCGCAGTTGCCAGTGTACGGCCGCCCTCCTTCAACCAGTACACCGCCTTCCTCCCATCCTCATCCGATGTATGCGCCGCCCAGCCAACCTCATCATCCGCCGGGTCTGTACCCTAGAGTCGGTCAACACCCGATCAACTCTCTTCCCGGCCGTAATCCCCCGTCTTTCCATCATACTTCGTCTTCTCCTTCTCCTAGTAACGCTCTCTCCCTCTTTTCCTCTCTCTTTATTTGAATTTGAATAGATCTTTCTCTATGCGGTTATTTTCATTCTAGTACGGATTTGTTCGCAAATGTTTATATTTATTGATGTGATTTTGTTTCTGACTGGATGCCTTTTGCTTCCCGATTCATTTGCAGATGGAATTGGCATTAGAGTTGTTATAAAACCGGAGTACCGGATTACACCTCCGGTACGCCTTCTAAATTTACATGAGCTATGGAGCTAGATTATTTTGTGGATACAAACTGTTTGTTATATTTTCATTGTTATTATTATGATCAGTGAGCTTGGTGTGTATCTGGATATGGTTCGGTTTACAATTTGAGCATGATGGTTTCCTCTGATTCACTGTAGCAAAATATGATTTGATTACCAATAGGTCTTATAGATGCTTGTTCAGTCCTCCATCTACCCGTACTAGTGGTTTGAATTGTCTGCATGTTGGCTAGATTTGTTTATTGTTGGTCTGGAAGAGTGCTGCCTATAGTTTACTGCTTATTTAGCATTTAATTGCAGTTGAAATTGATCTTTGGAATGTATTTTTACTGTCAAGCCCACAAGAATGTGAGGCAGTAATAAATAATTGATCCTAATCCCTGCATGAGGCAATAGTTTTGCAATCATATTCTTCTTTACTGTGGGTGTACTTAAGTGTTTGATTATTGTTGGGGCTGAGTGCTAAGAGTGTTACTCTTTATATATTACTCCATTAATACTGTGGTGTTTCGTTTGAGTTCTTGCTTTTCGAATTTGGAGAATGTTTTGTATTTTCTCTAGAGCCATTTTATGTTGCTGATATATCACGGTTCCTTGTAGCCTCATTTATCCGCACAAATCAGAGATATTCCCCGTAGTTCTTTCCAATTTGATTTTGATCTTGAGAGGAAGATTTTGGCTGAAGCAGAGAAGGATAACCAAAATTGGGCTGGGCTTGGACTGGAAAATGTTCTGCCAAAAATGCCAGAACGGACTTCTCCGGTGAGTTTTTATCTTTTGCTTCGATGGTGTTCTGTTTGGTTTTGCAAGTTTCCTGTGCACTTTCATGTTTGTTGCATTTGTCTTTGAAACCACTGATTTGACACTACTTGAACAGAGGAAGAAAGAAATTGGTAGTTAGGTCACAAGTGTTTAGGTGTGAATCTAAAGCTTTCTAATGAGTTAACTGCGTGTCTGTTTTCTCTTCATTCAATGTTGGTCTATAAGTTCAAAATTTCTCATTTAATGCCAACTTCAATCCTGGTTGGCTGGCTTTAAACCATGTGGAATAGGTTTGTGAATGTCTTGGCTAAAAATGCCTACTTTATAATTGAATATTTCTGAACAATTACTTTGAATACATTTCTCCACTGGAGTGGTTTAATTGTTAATTTGTTATACTTCTGTTAAACAACAAATGGTATCAAGATTTTTATGTGTTCTTGTAATCTCAAGCTTTTTTGAGATTGAAAGTGGATTTACTTAAATATAGGGTTCTACCGGAGACCCCATTGCAAACAAATACATTTCATCAGGTCTGAATAGGGAAGCTGTGCCTCTTGCAGTTGCAAATTTTGGAGACAATCCTACCAAGGTATTTGCCTATCTTGTGCATGCGTGCATATTAAATTGTTGCTTGTTAACTTAGGCATGCCCATCAACTCCATATTATTTTGGAGTCACATGCTTCCATTTTTATTTATTTTTTTGGTGGGCATTCGAGCCATAACATCATTGGCATTTCTCCTGCACTATGTTCTTTTCCATGCTATCTGGACGTGTTAATACTACTTGACTGATGTAATTTAGTAGCATGGCTGACATCTCTATCATAGAACTAGTCATAAGATCAATACTTTAGTGCTAGTTACATACGGAGTATTAATTAATAACCATGTTTTTGTGCTGAATAGTAACTTGCCTTTATAAAGAGCTATCAAAATCTTTATTCTTTTGCATTTCAAGGGCTTTGGTTTCACCAGGCTTGAATTTGTGAATTGTGGAATATTTGGACTAGAGTCCTACACATCCACGGCATTGCAGAGTTATATAGCTGATCATGTCATCAATAAAAACATGGCAATCTGTGGCCATCCTTGTGACAAATTTTGCATTTTTCAACAGTGAGATTGTTTTTAATCAACCTTTTTTCAGGTCAAGGAATTTGCTGATCACTATACTCGCCTGAGAGATATGGGGTTCCCATCGAATAAAGTCGCAGATGCCCTTCTCATGTTTGACAATGATACAGAGAAGGCATTGGCCTATCTCCTTAACAATCCGTCTTGACAACATTGGGAACTAATTCACATCGAGTGTGTTTTATGTAAATGAATGGTTTATACATTATAGAATTGGAAACCCTTTAAGGACAAGTTCTTGTATGCCACTGTAACCTTATGCATTCTCAAAAGAAAATAATCAACTTTTCTTAGAAGGAAACTATGGGTAGTTCAGTAATTTTGTCAATCTCGACACATTCAAGTGATCATAACAATTGATAGATATAATATATACACACAAAGGTATCATCTCCTTACATAGTTACATGTGATGTGCTTGAAGCATAAATGATTGCCTACACTATGATAGATTGTTACAAGCCAAAGATTGGGTCACCAGCACCAAACATAGCAGCACCAAACTGTCTGGTATTCAAGTCGTTGCCATCTAGCGCAGAACCAAAACGGTCAAGCCACTGGGTTGGGCTAGGGTTCTCAGCCTCCTCCACCCACTCAGAGGTCATATCTATGTCATCAAGTTGAAGGGGATCTGTGTCTGTAGATTTTGGAGTCGAAGACCTTGCTAGCTTGAGATTGTAGTTTATGTAAACCGTGTCATTCAGGGTTTCTTTATCAATCTTGTTGCGTTTCTCCGAGTGGATCTGCTGAAACATACTCCAATCTCTCTCGAAAGTGAAACTGCTGCATACCTGGCTCAGTATTCTGATGGCGACTCGCTGCAGTACGGGAGCAGCATCGCCATACTGTTCCCACCAAATCCCTACAGTTGATGATAGACGGTTATTTAAGTGCTTATGCATTCAACTAGTGACATGTCTATGGCATGAAATGATCCAGACATAAAACACAGCGGGATTTAAAACAGTTTAGTAATGCAGAAGATACTAAAAAATCAAAACTTTTTTTTATGACGAGGGAAACCCACAGTCACTAGCCAGGACTACAGGAGGTAAACTAACTTAAATTGTCTATAGTTGACCGACTCAAACCAAGAAAGCTAATAAGTCGCTACTGTTGGAAGTCAAACTTGTAACCTTATGGTTATAAGTCAATAGACTGACTAACTTAGTTAGTCCAAGACATTAGATTTTCATGAACTGATGTGGCTACTGAGTGCTCAGCCATCTATAATCTGTTTTCCTACTATAAACCAAATACTTTGTCCATGGGGTATATTATTGTTTGGTAGAACATATTTTATCTGCCTTCACCGAGAATAAAGGAGTAAGAAACTAACGAAAGGGCGTTAAAATTAGTTTTTTAAGTGCAACTTCATGTCATGGTTGAGTATATAGAGGTGTAGACATACCAGGAGGAACAGTATCTATTGCTTCCTTTGCGAGGTTACAGCCAAACATCCCTGAAGCCCTTGTGAATAAGCGGATTTGGTTGGTGATGTCTCGTCTAAGTTCAGGCGTTGGAAGTAGCTTTTCGAGCACTCTGAAAAAATCTTCTTTTATAGATCCCAGAAATTTGACTTCTGTATTGTACTGTATGCTAGGATTCAAAAATGCTGCAGCGGAATGCAAAGGCGAGTGCAGGTTATTCTGCCACTTCTTATCTACTATGTCTAGAAACGTCTTGCACTTTATCTCGTCCATGATATAGTATGTTCTTATCGACTCCTTCGCTCTAGTCATCAGTTCATATATAAACCCCACTGCTGGCTTCCCTCCACAAACTTCTCTCATCACTTTCAGGAAGGGCTCGGATAGCGCTACACACTCTTCAACTGTCCTCCAAAATTCGTTGTCATCAAGAATCTCGAGGCATGTTACGCTTTGGGGTTTATTTAGGCAAGCAGAACTGGTAACGAACTCGGGGCTGTTGAACATATGCTTCAATCTTGACCTCTGCTTCAGTACGGATTGCAGAGAGAGAAAATTGGAAACTGGCTTTGTGATGCCAGTTCTAATGATATCCTGCCCTGTGAACTTTTTCATTAGATCAAGCATGGATGAATTATTATATATGAACTTTGTGATTGTCTGCGCTTGTAAGATACACCGGTTCACCCAATCTACCTTCGAAAACTCGTCCAATATTGTGTTTAAACATTGCACGGCACAAGGGGACACGAAAACAGTTCCATAGCTCTGCAGCAAGTGGTTCGCTATACCAGTGCAGTAAAGGGTGTTATCGACAATTACCTGGACTACATTTTCCGGGCCGAAATCTTGAATGATGGAATCGAACAGTTCAGAAAGGCATTTTAGGTTCTTGTAGTATGAAGATGCATCTACTGATTTGTGAAAGAATGTCCTGGAGGATGAAGAAACTAAGAAGTTGATTAACGCCCTTGATTTGTTGTCCATCCATGTTTCTGCTACTATTGTGCAACCGGTCATAGCCCACTCTTTCTCCGCATCTTTTGATTGTAAACTTACTTCCGACTTGATCCTCTCCAGCCATGTTGTTTTCAAAGCTTCGGCAGAAGGTCCTATAAACCCACTACCGCATTTTCCGACTGCATCAATCATTTGCTGGTACGAGGAAGATCTGGCTACACTGAAGTCCAACCTATTTTCAAAGAAAAACAAAGCAATACTTCTCTCTGCATTTTCTTCGTTGCTTCCCCAAGTAGGGATAGGTTGTATGACAGGGGAAAACATTTTTCCAATTGGAGATGCTGCTGGCTCCAAACACACAAGGGATTTGCCTACAGACATATTTACAGGAGATTTAGCCTCAACGAGCTTATGCTTATTATTAGCTTCCGAGATTTCCTTTGCCTCTTCCTTCGACGCAATTATTGCCCGCACCCTGTCACTAACATCGTCCCTCACCTTGGTGCATGGGTTTACACCTTTACTAGGAAGTCTTGACAAATGGTGCTTTAATCTACTAATGCCGCCGTTTAGAACTCTTAGGCAGAATTTACATCTAACCTTGTTCCCATCTAGCTTCTCAGCATATTCCCAACAGACATCTTTTTCTCGAACCACTGCCAGATAAAAGAAAGAAAAAAAAATCCGATTGACCATTCTGCCAAATATTTCTCTAGGTCAACATGCAAGCATTCCCTAATTCCATCAGTATTTTCTTAAGAACAAAATAATAAATTCAAAGTTCTCAAACATTAGCTTTTAAACGTTTTATACATTTTGATTTTTGACGATTGAAGAAAGCATATATACTTGGTGTTTAGCTTAAACCATAAAGGAGGCAAAAACAAGGAATAGGAATTTAAAAACGAATAAATGAAACAAAATCCCTAACATTAGAAATTCATATGCTCAATGTTGAAATATGATAATTCATAAATGATAACATATCTAAAGGCAATCACTTACTGATTACAGAAGAGCCTTGCTGTTCATTAATCCAACCTAAGCAAGCAAATAGAAAACTTAATGAGAAGTTACAAATTTAAAGCAACTATAGTGAATCACAGTAGAGTAAAACATTCGAAGAAACAATAAGTATGCACAAGACAATAGGCATTTCCAGGTATCAAGAATTCAATTAAGTGCATATGCAAATGTCATTGGCAGCAAAAGAAACAAGGAAAACCACAGAAGATTATCCACACTGCAAGAAAGTCTAGTTGTTTTTCTCGGGTGTAGACATGGCATACATATAAGGTTTATGTGAATAGGTTCCCGATGCCTACTCCAAAAAATAAAAAATACAGTTCATATGTTTGATGCCATTAAACAAAATTGTTTGAAGATTCATAATGTTCACCAACTGATTAATAAGGGGAAAACCCAACATTATAATAAGGGTAATGCACAACAATCAAATTCACTATTAGTTGGTATTACTTTTTTTTTAAATAGTTTTACACAAGAGAAGAAATCCCCAAGTTTGTTCCTCTTCTGAACTTTTATTCTCATTGTTAAGCCAGCCTTTGCTCTAGCTAACACCAGAAATGTCTGGCTTAGTCAATTCTGTCAGAGGATAGAGGCAGCTAGTGGTCCAAAGTTCTTAGTGGAGTGCAACCTTTGCAATTCACAGTCAACCTATCTGGGCATAAAGCACGCAAGGCCTCCTATGTTATGTCATTATATTTTCTCAGGCCATAAGACTCGTTCTGATCCCTCTATCCCTCAGCTTTGATAATCAGTAGTATTTCTTCCGTTGGTTCACCAATAATCACCACATGAGCAGACTCCATTTTGAAAATGATGATAACGTCTAGTATCTCTCACAACAATGAGACGTTTAGTGATCTTGGATATGAGCTTGGCAGCAATGTGGCAATCTCCACAGACACGTAGATTCTTTGTAATTCTGATTGGTGTTCCTGCCTCAGTGTTCATTATTGCAAAGGCAATTGCCAGCTTTTCACTATGAACGACCAGATGATTTTCTTTGTCTTCCTCCTCAACATCATGAAGGGCACCATCTGTCACTGGGACATACCCCACTTCCTTTATCTTACCTATTAATGTATCTAACTCTTCATAGATCTTCCCTGATTGGGGGTGCAACCTGTCACCGGCAAGAAATGTGTGCACTTGGTTATGGAGCTCAACATTGCTAACACCAGGGATTTTCTTGATACCTCTTTCATTCATGACCAACCGAATTTTAGTTACATCTTGCCATCTTCCAGCCTTTGCATAAATATTTGATAACAAGACATAATAACCAGACTGCTTAGGTGCCAACATGAAAAGATGATCTGCAGCTACAACCCCTATGTCCATGTTATTATAAACACGACAAGCACTCAAAAGTGCGCCCCAGATCCTCTCACTAGCATCCATGGGCATCTGCTTGATGAAAGTATATCCCTTCTCTATTTGCCCAGCTCGTGCTCGCAAATCCACCATGCAAGCATAATGCTCGATCCTAGGAACAATCTTATACTCCTCTGTCATTAGTTTGTAGTAATATTCTCCCGCCTGTAACAGCCCTGCATGGCTGCATGCTGAAAGTATAGAAACAAAAGCAATAGAATCGGGCTTAAGGCCAGATTCCAGCATCCTTGAAAATAAAGCAACGGCATTTTGACCTTGACCACTCATACCATAAGCATAGATCAAGGAAGTCCACGACACAATATCTCGAAACTTCATGGCATCAAAAAGCTTCCTAGCTTCCAACAAACACCCACACCTTGCATACATATCAATTAAAGCATTTTCAAGAGACAAATTGGGTTGAAGTCCTCTCCTCTCAACCATTTCATGGATCCTCCTCCCTAATAACACAGCAGAAAGATCACCACAAGCAGGAAGAATTGTAGCAAAAGATATTGCATCAGGCTCTATAGAACAAGCTTCCATTTGTAAATAAATTTCAACAGCCTCTTTAGGCATAGAATTCTTGACATATACAGCCATCATCACATTCCAAGGAACCAAATCCTTTTTGTCCATATCCAAAAATATGTTTTTCACAAATGCAACATTTTCCATACATGTATTGGTTACAGCAGGCAAAAGGCTAGCCATTGTCCCTGCATCGAGTTTCAGACCCAAAAAGTTCATTTCCTTGCAAACCTCTAATGCATCATCAAAGCTTCCATTTTGAGCATATCCAGCAACCATTGAATTCCAAGAAATGACATCCCTTCGAGGCATTTCATCAAGAGCCTGCCGAGCCTCAGCCAAAAACCCACATTTCCCATACATAGCCACCAAACCATTTCCTGTATATAAATTTGAATCAAGACCATTCTTTACAATTGGTGCATGAATTTGCAGCCCTAACCACATATTCTCAGAAACTGAACAAGCTTTAAGAACACAAGGAAGGGTATAACGATCAGGCTGAATATTGTCCATATGCATGATTTTGAACAGCAAAAGAGCATCTTTATAAGACCGGTTGTTGACATAGCTTCTGATCATGACATTGTAAACCACAACATTTTTAACCGGAATTTTGTCAAACAGTTGCCGGGTGATATTGGTCTGGCCACAAGCTGCATATGCTCGCATTAATTTGATGCCAATGGACGTGTTTAGGCATAGGTCTGGATCGAAAATGATCCTAGAATGAACTTTTTCTATTATCTTGATATCCGGGCACTTGTCTAATATTCGACTATACACATCTCCAGTGTGGAGGGAACTGTTGACCCGAGGGTTTTGTTGAAGGGTAGAAAGTAAGCGTTTTGTCTTTCGATTTGAGGTTGAGAAACAGCGAGAAAGGCGAATGAGGTCTGCCAAGGAAGCCGTCATAGAGAGAGTATCGAGTATGCATTATACAACTTACATCAATAATTTAGGAAAAGCATTTTTGTATATACAATTGCCAAAAAAAAAGAGAGAGAGAGAGAGAGAGAGAGAGATTTCCAAGCCGAAAACTATAGCACTTTTGCAGATTACATCTGTCGCTTAGTCCAGTTCAGCTGGAAAAATCAGAGCAAGAAAGTCCACAAAAGCAATAAATTGATAGAAGAACAACGTTTTCCTCTTCTGCGGCTTTAGCAAAAAAACATCAAAATTCACTAAATTTTCTTAGAATTTATGGCAATTTTAGGGGTTTTCTTTTGTTGACAGCAATTCAGAGAGAGATTGAGCTGGAAAAAGTTCAAATTTTGCTTCTTTGTCACTTCACAAGCCATAAGAAAGCTGAAGAACACTGAGAAAATGGCGAGAAATATGAAAAGAAAAGCTTACTCAAAGAAGAGAGAGTGAGCAAACTCGTCGGTGAAGAGATAATCTCAAGACGGGAGTTGCAGAGATGGAGATCTGGTCGATTTATCGCGATATTTTGCACAAGTTAGGACTTGGAGAGGTTTTACTGTTTTATGGTTCCTATTTTCGCTTTCTCTTTTCTCGTCTATTTTTATTTTCTTTTTGGTTTATACTTTCGGGACGCTCGGAGCCGTTTAACTGGAATGCGATATATCGTGGCCGTTTAATGATTTCGTGCAGTGCTTGCTTCCTTACGACGTCGTAACACTTCGAGAGGAAACCCTTCAAAAAAATAAAAATAACATATAAGGATATTTCTCCATAAAATGTAATTGGACTCTGGAACATAAATTTTTAAAAAATATATCAATTAAGTCATTTTTACAGTTGTCTTTACAAATGGATGATGTAACCCTTTTACCCTAATGTAACGCCCTACATGACTTTAATAATAGTAATAATAATATATATGACGACCTTCATCCTCTCCTAATTTGGAAATGAATGAAGGGTATTTGTCTCCATTTGAATATGAGGCATTCGACTTGTCTTTATCTATGGAGCCATGGAAGCGAAGATGATGGCGCTATAAGGGGACCTCTCCATAATGGAGATTGGACGGTCTTATGTTGGTACCTGGTTCGTTTTTTCTCTTCGACGGTCGGTTCACTAGACGCGTTCTCGTCTCCTCGCGATATCATTTTGCATCTCGCCTGTTCTTTTGCCGTAACACTTCCTCCATTTATGTGTATTTGTTAGCCGGTTGAATAACTTAAGCGTATGTTTCGAGATTTTCTCTCTGCAAGCTACTGAATAGGTCCCCCGATCTCAACAATGTTAAGGTCGTTCGGTCATCTAGATCCTCTATTGTATGTGCCTCTTTCCACCACTATTTCAGAAATTCCTTCAATGTCTTTGGCTCATCTTGTTGTACAAAAGCTAAGGCCATAAAGTGATCCTTAGCTTTCATACTTTTGGCGAAGTGTTTCAGGAACTGCTTTGCCAGGTTCTTGAAGCAACTGATAGATTGGGGCAGTCGTGACAATAACCATCGTTGCATTGCTCCCCCAAGTGTTTAAAGAAGGCACGACAATACATGGGGTCATCCACTCCTATCACCATCATTTGTGCTTGGAAACCGGCTAGGTGATTACTAGGGTTGTTTGTCCCATCATACGAAGGCATGGACAGACACTTGAAGCCCCTTAGTGCTCGGTACTATTGGATTTTCATGGATAATGGGATGATGGAAAACAGGGACCAATCGATCATCCAGTCCTTTCCACCATCAATTTTCCGTTGGAGGCCATTTACTTCTTTGCCTAACTCTACAACATCTCGGTACCAGTTCTCTCGACCAGGTTCAGGGTCTCGCCACTGCTTTCAACCATCCATTCCGAAGAACTCTTCTTATTGTTCCCCTCCACCCGAATTCTCACGTGTGGAGGCTAGCTGCCCGAGCGGCCTTCGCTCGTCGCTAGGGATTGGGCTTGACCTTTCGCTGTTGGTTCATTTATGAGTTACCCTGCCCTAACTACTTGGTGATTGATGGCTGGTTTTCGAGTTCTAAGCGGTCAAATACCGAGACTACATGGTGATGCTTCCTATATGGACCATATCCCCATGTTTTCTCGAGTGATCGGTTCTGGTCGTCTAGTTTCAGTGAGTTGTCCTGCATGGCAAGGTCCAATGGGGACTTGCCTCTTCGTATGTAATCACGATGTAGGACTTCGAGGAGGTGCTCAACAGCCTCTAGCACGTCATGACGAGGTCCAACTGATCGAGTTTGTGGGACGTCAGCGACCGGTCATATAGTTGAATGGACATCCTCTTCCTCCCGAGGGTTTCCCAGATCATCTCCTCGTGTGGGTATAGACCGATCGGACAGTGCACGAGAGGTGGGCTGGCCGAGGGTTTCCGGCGGATCCCAGACTGACCTATTTGTTTGGGTATGACCGGTATGTCGTCGCATAATTACCATGATCTAGGGTTTTAGGATTTGTATATCAGGTTTGAGGAACAAAATGTAACTTTTCATTTCGAACCCCCGCCACATATAATGACAATGTTAGTTTTATGACTTTTGGGTAGTCAACGGCTAACCAACACACCCGTTAAAATAACGAGTATATGGGAAAAATATAGAGTCACTATATGGAGAGAATAAATATATATGTTGTCACTCTCCCAATGTATGATGTCTATTTATACATATTTTGGGCTAGGAACCCTACAAGAAATAGATATTACATTATGAATAATAAGTTCAATCCTTATTAAACTCCAAAATTGTTCCGTATCCTTCTTGGATCTTCTTAATACAATTATTTTTTTAACAGATCAATTTAGTTAGCTAGCATATCATCTATCAATTTTAATTTATTTTAGTGAATAGATTAATTTTACTGTAACTCATGTGTATTATTGTTTTATTTGTTTTAATTATCATATGTTTAGAATAAATATCACTAGGTGTACTAGCTTTTACCTATGAAAGTGAAACAACCATATCATATCATGTAGTATGACAAAATGTCATAATAATACCTAATAAAGTATACCTAATTGTAGACTTATGTCAAATCTTGATGATAGTTTTTGAAATTACATATGTACACATGCAGCTTTATCAAATCACGCGTTAACACATCATTAATTAAATACCCTTTTAGGTAAAAATAAGTCAAGTCTTGTTATATTTGGGTTTAATTTAATAAAATTTGCATACTCTAAAAATTAATGTAAAAACTGAATTTACACTAGTATTGTAAAAATGTACCATCCGTTATAAAATTAGTTAATTTATAAATAATAAATATACATATGAAATTATAAATAAAAAAATACGAATTAATATGTAATTTAACATATTAATTACTTTTCGTGGCTGTTATATATATATTTGTAGGGTATTCTTAATGTCATACACGGGAAGATATGGATGTCCATCTTAGTTCATAATGGATGGACTAGTATGATAAGACTGAAATTGGAAGAGCAGGACAGACAAATGTTACGTCAATAAAAAATTAGCTAGATTAACCTTAAAAGACAACACTGGTAGCTCAAGTTACTCAATATTACGTTTTTGTTTCACAAGTAATTTGAAACAAAACATACATGAAAATTCATATTATAAACTTCTTTTTATTAGTAATTTTTTGTAAAATTTTAAATAAAACTTTAATAAATATATTGCAACATTTTTTTTGTGTGTAAATAAATAAACAAATTTAAAGCATTATAATTATTATGTTATAAGTGTTAATATGTTAATTATTTTTATTTGTTAAAATTTTAAATAAATAAGAAATGTGATTTAAATATTTTATACAACTGTCCATAAATTTTACATCAAGTTTTTGAGTTAGAATTTGAAATTGGAGATTTAGGTTGATTAGATGATGTTTTAAATCTATATTTGAAATGTAAATATGTTAGTGTGTCAAATTTTAAAGTTTATAATGTTTATTAAAATGTAAAAAAAATTTTAGGGTTAGAGAAATAATTTTTAGGCCGATAAAAAAATTAACTTATCTAGGTATCGATCTAATAGGGTTACCCAAAACCAAGTGAGTTGGCTCGATTGGTATCTATAATTGACGATGTCTTGGAATACAATATGCAAAAAAAAAAAAAAAAAAAAAAAGATAAACAAATTACTTGATTGGATTAAAATATTCCATTTTTTTAAAGGGGAAGGTATACGTAATTAGTAAATTAGGTATTAAATTATTATTATTATAATTTTTTAGGAAAATTATTATTATTATTATTTGTAAAATTTAGTTTTCTTTTTTTTTCGCGGCCGCTAAAAAGATGCCGGAAAGGTTGGCGCAGCCTGGCCCCACTGCCGCCCAATCCAATTGTCAAATTATAAGTTTTCCAGGTCGTCTTCTTCTTGATTTGGACTTTGAAACCAAAATTTATTCCATGGCGGTATTTATTTATTTAATTAAATACCAAATATAATTTAACCTAATACACTAACGTCACAATTAATTAAATAATTTATTAATTTATTGATCACCTCATCTGCTCATCACTATTGACATTACTCCATTTTAGAAGTAGATTATTTTAGATTAAAGAAAAAAATAAAAAGGAGATTTATTTGTCAACAATTTCATAAATATTAATTCATGGTGTTCTCAAGTTTCAACGCTAATGGTGGCATACCGGATTCCAATTTTTATTTTTTCTCCGTAGCAGTTCTGAACTGCGGCCACGTGCATTATCCACCATTTTCGCTTCCACACTAACCAAACGCCATTGATGTCTCTCTGTCTTTCTCCCTTGGCTATATTTCAATCTTTCGTTTCCACTTGTACAGGATAGCAGAGCAAGATTCTTCATTTTCAGAGCTGCCACTGTTTTTTGCAGGTCAGTTGTGATTCTTGGAGCTGATTATTGGTGGGTTTTTATTTATTCACATTTTCACTGGAGATTAAGGATTTTCTTGGGTTTAGTGCTGTCTGGGGATTCATTTTCAGGTGAGTTTCATCTTTCTGCTCTCTAAGTATTTGATGTTTTTCCTGACTGAGCAGTATTTGGCTCATTATTGATTGGTATAAGCTTTCAATCTTTTCTTTTGGTTTAAGAAGTCCAAACAAACAGATAAAGAAAGAAATCAGATAAAGGGTTATAGGACAGATAGTCAGTAAAGGGAGGAGGAAGAATCTTTTGGGTTTTGGCTTATTTGTATGATTTGTATGCATTTAAACAATTAAACCTAACCTTTACTTTCCTTGGTTGACCAAAACGTTTCGTGTGAGTACACGTATTGTTTACTGGCTTTGTTAAATGAATGTTCATATTCAAGAAACGTCATTAGTTTATATAGAAGCTATTTATGAGTAATGAAGTCTTATCATTGAAGTCTCTGATTATTGGTTTCTTGAAATTCATGTATAGATGAAGGGGGCTGTTAGTGTTAGTTGAGGTGATTAGCATTAACTCAGAGAAGGAAAGAATGGGCTCCAGATTGGCATTTTTGTCGATTTTGTTCCGTGGAAGTGTTTTCTGGTTAGCAGTAGCTGAACCCACAGAAGATAAACATGCCCTTCTTGATTTCATCAATAATATACACCATTCGAGGCGGGTGAATTGGGAGTATCAGACCTCGGCTTGCACTGGCTGGGTTGGTGTTACCTGTAATCATCATAATTCTAGAGTTACAGCACTTAGACTGCCTGGATTTGGGTTCGCTGGATCGATTCCTTCCAACACCCTAAGCCGGTTATCAGAGCTTCAGGTCTTGGATTTGAGAACCAATAATATTAGTGGTCTTTTCCCTTCTGATTTTTCAAAGCTTCATAATTTGACAGCTCTTGATTTGCAGTACAATGACTTTCGTGGTCCTCTGCCGTTTGATTTTTCCGCGTGGAAAAACCTCTCCTCCTTAAATTTGTCAAACAATAAATTTAATGGGAGTATACCTTCCTCGCTTTCAAATTTGACTCAGCTCACGACTTTGAGTCTTGCAAACAACTCGCTGTCAGGTAGTATTCCCGATCTCAATCCCAGCCTGCGGCTACTAGATCTATCCAACAATAACCTCACCGGAATCGTGCCTCAGTCTCTTCGTAAATTCCATGGTTCAGCTTTTTCTGGTAATCATCTTTCTCCAGTTCCTATTGTTATTTCTCCCAGTGCTTCTTCACCAAAGCATAAGTCCAAAAAGCTTAGTCAATCTGCAATGCTGGGAATTGTGATTGGAGGTTGTGCTTTAGGGTTTCTTGCAATTGCTGTCCCGTTCATTCTTTGCTATTCAAAGAAAGAAGATAAAAGTTTGGCCTCTCCGAACTCGCTTAGAAAAAGTGGTTCTCTTGGGAAGGCTGCTTTTGGCAGTACGGATGGAGGTGGTAACATGGTATTCTTTGAAGGCTGTAGTCTTGCCTTTGATCTCGAAGATTTATTGAGAGCTTCTGCGGAGATCCTAGGGAAAGGGGCATCTGGGGTTGTGTATAAGGCGGCTTTGGAGGATGCAACCACGGTTGTGGTGAAAAGATTGAAGGAAGTGAGTGTCGGGAGAAAAGAATTCGAGCAACATTTGGAGGTTGTTGGTAACATTAGGCACGAGAATGTGGCTCCTTTGAGGGCGTACTTCTACTCCAAGGATGAAAAGCTCATGGTGTATGATTATTACAGCCTGGGGAGTGTATCAGCAATGCTGCATGGTATGTTAAATTCATCGTTTTTTTTTGTTCACAGAAACTTTTTCAATCGACTTGGTATCACACTATTATGATCAACGAAGAAAAAAATTGTAGCAAATCATTTCTAATTAGCATATGGTATGATTTTTGTCTGACCACAGATTCCATAGCAAATTGCTACTGATTCTTATCGTTTTCTAGCGTTCACTTAAGATAGTAAAAGAACCAATATACCATTTTGTTTTGAAGATATGATTACGTTTTTACACTGCAGATATCAGGCGTGAGAGGCGTTCTCCTTTAGATTGGGAAACACGTGTGCAAATTGCAGTCGGTGCAGCAAGAGGCATTGCCTACATCCACAGACAAAGCGGGGGAAAGCTTGTTCATGGGAACATCAAATCATCGAACATATTCCTCAACTCCCAACACTACGGTTGTGTCTCTGATCTCGGCCTGGCAACACTAATAGCTCCCATGTCTGCTCCTCTCGCTCAAACTGCAGGGTACTGTCCCCCGGAAGTCACAGACACGAGGAAAGCTACCCAGGCATCCGATGTCTACAGCTTTGGGGTCTTGCTGCTCGAACTCCTAACGGGAAAATCCCCGATGCACGCCACAGGGGGGGACGAGTTTGTCCACATAGTGAGATGGGTGCACTCTGTGGTTCGCGAGGAGTGGACTGCTGAAGTGTTTGATATCGTGCTTTTGCGGTCTCCCAACATAGAGGAAGAGATGGTGGAGATGCTGCAAATCGGGATGAACTGTGTGGCGAGATTGGCGGATCAGAGGCCGAGAATGGGAGAAGTAGTGAAGATGGTGGAGGGGATTAGAAAGATGAGTTCTGGAAATCAGACAGAAAGCTCAACTCCAACTTTGCATACTCCTCCTATAGTTGAAATAGGGTCTTCATATCCATATCCACATTGAGTTCATGTTTCATGCTGTGTATAAAACTTCTAATTTATTTTCCCACAAATTTAAGATCCTTCATCTCATCTGGTGCTTTATTTATTTATTTTGTATAAACATTACCAGCAATATCTAGGAGAGTAACCTCACTTTTTTTTTTTTTTTTTGAAAGAAAACGGACACGTAACTATTACTCAAGGATTACAAATAAAAGGCGGAGGATCGAAATGTTAGAAATAATTATTTCCTAACATTGATTTATATAATAAAGGTTGTAATTAATTAGTAATGTATAAATGTGGAATTACTAGGTGAAATTCCCTCCTTCTCATTCTGTTAAAACTTAAGTTTAAGTTTTATAAGGATTAAAAAGATGTATAATGAAAAAAGGATATGGGTTCTCTGAGGTTTCACATTCCTAACGGGATTTCTATTCCTAAAAGGAGGTTTTCCGTTCCTTTTGAAAATGGTTTCTCATCACATCTATGAATACCCAGGAAAACTTTAGGGATTATATGGTTTTCGACTATAAGGTTTTTAGTCTTTGAGTTTTCTAGTCTCCATATCATCAAGGATCAGGGTGATTAAGGTTGATTTATTCTCTCGGCATACAGATACAAATCAGAGAGGTGAAGCAAAGCATTCTTGATTTATCAAGTTAGATATTACATCTTCAATAGAATCAAGTAAGTCTTTATTCTTATTCTTGTTTTAATTAAAGATCCATGATCATGAACATTATTTAGTTGATTGATTTTATTTACATGCGGTTCATTGTTATTCGTGCTTCTGCATTCAAGTTATAAGCGCATAAATGATTTGATTAACAAAGTCCATTCCCCTAGAAGTTTGCAAGAGCTCTCGCGAGCGCATGGGCTACTTTAACAATAACTCATAATTAAGAAGTAATCTCATAAGACGAATAACAATAACTCCATAACTGTCAAGCCTCGCTTGTTTCCTTTAGGGATGGCAACGGGGCGGGGGCGGGGAGTATACTCCCCGTCCCCGAAACCTCGACCCCGTCCCCGTCCCCGGAGGGGAATGGAAAATAGTCCCCATCCCCGTCCCCGGTCAATTTTTAGTCAAAATCTTAAATTAGTGTAATTTTAATTTTAAAAACTATAATTTTAATTTTAAAAAGTTAATATATATATAACAGTAATCAAAAAACAAAAAACAGTAACGCCACTGTTAGGACTTACTGTTTTTGACGGGGCGAGGAGGGGTACCCGTCCCCGACGGGGAATTGAAAAATTCCCCATCCCCGTCCCTGATCCCCAAAAATTTTCTCCGTCCCCACCCCCGTTTCAAACGGGGACGGGGATCCCCGGCGGGGACGGGGCACATTGCCATCCCTAGTTTTCTTTGACTCCTTCATCCTTATTAAGGCTGAGAACTTTGTAGTCGACCCCAAGTCTGTGCACTTGAACCGAGTTCAAGCACCAGTCCAATTATTCTAATCTATCAATAACATTAACAAAATCAACAAACAATAAACACAAATTCATATAAAAATGATACATTACACTAAAATCTTAAAATAATATTTCTTACGTCAAAAATCATAATACAATATAGTTGTATGTTTAAAACTTATGGTTCAATCACTAAATTGTAAATATAATACATGATTTTCACATCATTTTATTATTACAAATTATTATTATTTCCTTTTTGTAGCATTTTATATCCAATAAAAAAGAGGGAAAAAACAGAAATAGGAATTATGAAATGCTCTTTCGGTGGAAAATAGAAATGTTCCGTCCGGATCACGGGGGTCCGCAAACGTAAAGGAAGGACAATAATAATACACCGTAATAATACTAAGGATTATTAATTAATTAATTAATTACGGAGTATTATTAATATTATTTATTTATATAATATATAATTGCGGTAGCAATCTGGTATAAATTTGTTCCCACCGAGAATCGTTTTCCTTGTGTTCTCTGCTGTGATTGCGTGCGTTTTCTTTTCTTTTCATCAACAAAAATAAAATAAAATCTCCCCTGCATTTCAAAGCGTTACATCGCCGGCCGGGGAGGATCCGAATCCGATTTCATCTCAGGTCGGGTTTTCTTCATCCTCTTTCATGCATTCTTTGCTTTTTTAATGTGAAGAAAAAAAATTGGAAATGATATATAGTGTTATTGAAACGCAGGGCTTGTGGGCATGGCTTCAAAACGGATCTTGAAGGAGCTTAAGGATCTTCAGAAGGATCCTCCTACTTCTTGCAGCGCCGGTATGGTTTCAATTTCAATTTCAATTTCAACCCCTCCAATTGAAATAAAAGAAATAAAAGTTTTGTGTTTTGAAGTATTGTTGTTATTACTTATTAGTATCATTATTGTTGCTTGATTTGTTTATGAAATTCAGTATTTTTAATCATGTTTATGGGGGATGCTGCAATGTTTACAGCTTTATCTTTGTGTGGTTTGGGCAAATTATACTATGTACCATGGTTTTGGACTTCACTTTTAATATACTAAAGATTTATTATACTAAAGATTTATTATTAATGTATGAAGGTTTATTTTTAGATAGTATACCAAATAATGAACCTTTAGTACTGAACTTATGAAAAATGAACACTTAATGTATTAAAAATAAATATTCAATATAATAAAAATGAGCATGGTCCATGGTATAATGATTGGTGTGTTTTTTTTTCCTTAACAATGATCTCTTTTTTGAAGGGCCTGTTGCTGAGGACATGTTTCACTGGCAAGCCACAATCATGGGCCCTCCAGACAGCCCTTATGCTGGTGGAGTTTTCCTTGTTACTATCCATTTTCCACCAGATTACCCATTTAAGCCACCCAAGGTGTGTTTGATTTCTGAGCTCATGCTATACAATTATGTTTTTTTTTTGTTTTGTTTTGTTTAGATTTTTTTCCAGCTAGGTCCTGTTCCAATTTGAACTGTCAATGCTGATATCGAGATTACTTAATATACATCCGATGTTGGATTAGAAATGATACGGAGTACTTGTTATGCTTCAGAAGAACACAACTTTCATGAGTACCTATGTGCTTTCTCCCCAATAATGACATTGTTGTATCTCACATATTTAGCACAATAAATTGGCAGGTGGCTTTCAGGACAAAAGTTTTCCATCCAAACATAAATAGCAACGGAAGCATATGCCTTGACATTTTGAAGGAACAGTGGAGCCCTGCGCTGACGATTTCAAAGGTTTGTAATCTCGTGTGATCTGAATATATTGGCTAGACTTGTACATTTCCAGTTCCGTTGGCTCTGTTTATCGTGTCATTTCTTTGTGTTAAGGTGACTTTGGTCTGTCCGTTTTTGTTTCTTATAACACGGCCACGCGACTAAAAATGTATGTTTCTGAATTTAGGTGTTGCTGTCAATCTGTTCCCTGTTAACGGACCCAAATCCCGACGATCCATTGGTGCCAGAGATTGCACACATGTACAAGACGGATAGGAACAAATACGAGAGCACTGCAAGGAGCTGGACACAGAAGTATGCCATGGGCTAAGCTTGCTTTGGTATGTTCAAGGGAATGCTACCCTATGCTTTCTGTAGCTTGATTCTTGCGTTTTGTGTTTGATTAGTCAGTCTGTTCTTTTGTGTTCCGAGAGGGCAGGGGGGGAGTTTGTGGTGGGAGAGAGGAAATATACCGATGCTGCTCTTAATTGTTTGTATCTGTGATGTGATTTGTGAAAGAAACCATTGCCTTCTCCCCCATATGTTTGCGCTAACTTTACTTATATTACATATATATTGTCGGTTTCAGTTACAACTTACAAGCTCATTTCTTTGCTCAAAATAGTAAAACTAGCAACCCTTCCAATTGCTTTGAGAATTATCCGGCCTACCATAGAACAAATCTCCTGTTTCTCGTTAGTTGATTCAGCCTGCTCTTGAAGTCTTAAGTTCATCTTTCTTTCTGATGTGTACTGTCTTTTTAGTCCTCTCACAGGTCCAAGAGATCATGACTCATAAGGAAGCCTTCTATATTAGTATATGTGGCAAGAAAAATAAACCCACCTTGGCCTGAGTTGCCTTCGTAGAGTTTGACTCTGACCACCTCGCAATTGCATTAATTGTTCACTTACCAGCTGTCTCAAATTGCTAGATTACGAAAATAACATTTGAGAGTAAATTCTCAGGAACTTAATATCTTAGGTTAATTCAATAGTGGATTTCTAATACAACTATAAGATTAAAGGATTAAAAAAAACAAAACAAAGCAACTCTCATGATGCTTATTGCAGTATTTAAAATTAAAATTCAAACAGCTAAGGTCTAGCTTTAGATGACTTGATATTAACTTCCTAATATTTTTAATTGAGTTGATATTTGATATGCTGCCAATCTGGGAGGTTGGGAAGCATCTGTACAAATTTGCATGCACTATTCCAATGGCGTTTATAACTAGGCTGCAACAAGAAAATTGATGGAGAAATGCATCAAGACTCTGACTTTATTCTAGAAAATTAAGAATATTTTAACCAGGAGTGGAAAGTGTTAGAATTGCTGACATTTATAACTAGGTTGCAACAACAAAATTGATTAACAAATGGATCAAGACTCGAACATTATTCTAGAAAATCAAGAATATTTTAACTAGGAGTGGATCGGAAGGTGTTTGAATCGCTGATGTTTATAATTAGCTTGCAACAACAAAATTGATGGAGAAATGCATCAAGACTCCTGACTTTATTCTAGAAAATCAAAAATATTTTAACCAGGAGTGAAAGGTGTTTAAATCGAAATGCACGGGGACTTGAACTTTATTCTTGAATTGAATATCAAGAAAAAAGTCGAGTTGACACACACTTGGAGGAGAAAAGTGATTAATTTACATTAATTATATATATTATATCTTTAAAAGGATGTAGTTGATGACCATGATTATGATCTATAAGAAATTAAAAGTAAATATTAGTGGAATAAAAAGTTATACAAATTAAAGAGTATAGGGTTTTATTATTATTTTGATACATTAAGCAACGGCTAAGATCAAGTGCTGCATGCATGCATGCATCCACTGCCGGTGGATTTGGTACATCAATCCCAGGAAGCTTCCGAGTATCTAGACGACGGCGGCTGCGCCTCCGTCGGCGGCCTATTGGCGGCGGCCATCTGAGTCTCGACCTCACGGTCCTTCCCGCCATCCTCGCCGGAGATTTCCTCGAGAGACCTCCCTTTCGTCTCCGTCACCAAGAACGTACAGAAAAACCCTAGCATATTAGTGAAGGCCAAAAGATACATAGCCTTTTTTATTTTCTTCACGTTCCCATCCAGCGTGTAATACTGCACCCCAAAAGCGCTAACGATCGCGCCCGCCTTTCCCGCGGCGGCGCTCAGCGCGTGGCACGTGGATCTCACGCGCGTCGGAAAGAGCTCCGCCGGCAGCACAAAGGTCGTGCTGTTCGGCCCGAAGTTCGCGAAGAAGAACGTCAGGCCGTAGAGAGTGGCGAACATCAATTTGTGATCCTCTTCCTTGAGGTAATCGTATTTGACTCCGATGATCGCCATGAAAATCGACATGAGGAAAAATCCGACGAGCTGGATTTTGAATCTCCCGATTTTCTCGATGAAGAAAACGGTGAACCAGTAGCCGGGGAACGTGCCGAGCAGGGCGACGGCGAACATGGCGCGTGACGTCTCGAACATTTCTCTCAGAGCGCTAACTTCATTCGGCTTGCGCGTGAGATGCATCGCCGGGAAAATATCCTTTTGAGTGAGATTTTGCGAGTAGAATGCCACGTCGAGTAAGAACCACGTGGTCATCGTTCCGATCAAGTGCCGCCCGTGGCGGCGGAAGAATTCGTCGGAGAATAATTTATACTCATTCGCGGCTTTGAACTGTGACAACTTATCCTGCTCAGCTTGGATTTCGATATCCAGAACTTTCCCCATATCCACCGCCGCTTGCTTGGCGTTCCCTTCTATAAGCGCCGTGTACCGGCCGGTTTCCGGCATCTTCATCCGCCAATAGTACGTTAACATCGCCGGAAGTGCGCCCATCATCAGAACAATTCGCCACACATAATCCGCCTCCGGCTCCGTCGAAAGAATCGCGTCATCGTGAAACCTGTAAGGTTATAAGTAAAACTGTATTTATTAATGACAAACCAACAAACTATATAAATAGCATGGTTGAAAAATTCATTAGATGCTCCTCGTGCTCAGGAGCACCTAGGGCAGGACGCCTAGACGGGATTAATCAGCCCTGGGTACCCTGTCTATTTTTTTATTTTATTTTATTTTTTTAAAGATTAATAATTATAAACTATATAATACTTTAATAGTTAATATTAAATATCACACTAGAGTTTATACAATTTAAGATTATTTCCTTCATATGGTGTTGTTTTGAGTGAAATAATTCATTAAAAAAAAATAATAGTTAATCGGCTGACTAGACGGCCTAGTTGGTGTTTAGGAGGTTTAGTGGCTTAAGAAACCAAGGCGGTAAGCGCCTAAGCGGAGATTAAACGGCCTAGACAGTCGCCTAGCCAGCCAGCCGCCTAGACCACCATTAGGCGGTTGACTGGCGCCTAGCGCCTAGGTAAGGATTAATCAGCGTTTAGGCGCGATTTTTGCAATAGTGTTAATGTACACAAAGAGAAGAGGTAGCAGAAGGTTACAAAACCTAGGCCCTTTATGCCAATTCAGAAACAGCTTTGACACAATCATAGAAACCAGCCCGGCGAAGATAATCCCAACCCCCTGCATGGCGAAAACCGCCGCGATAAACGCCCCTCTTGTCTTCTTATTAGCGTACTCCGACATAATAGTGGCGGAGAGCGGGTAATCCCCGCCGATCCCGAACCCGAGCCAGAACCGGAAAAAGCAGAGCGTGCCCATCACGGACTTCGGACTAAACCCGAAAGACATCCCGGAACAAAGGGCACAAAACACCATAAGTATTAACGTAAGCCCATACACTTTTTTCCGGCCGAGCTTATCCCCTAACCACCCAAACACCAGCTGGCCGGAAAGTGTACCCACCAGCGCCACCCCAATCACGAGATTATTAATCCCCGCCGGCAGCTTTCCGGGCGCGTCCTTGGACGGATCATAGTAATATAACCGCCCCAAGAGCTTGGAGACGGTGGAGATGCAGAAGAGATCATAAGCGTCGGTGAAAAAACCCATTCCGGCGATCACGATGGCGGTCACGTGGTACCATTGTGTTCGTGCGGAATCCAGTGCACTTAGCACTGCTAGACCGTCGGAAGACATTTTTTCCGGCCTAATTATAACCTTAGCTCCTAATTAATGTTTCTTGTTATGGATTAGTATAATTTAATGATGTTGTTTGATGTTGTAATGATATTTATAGTAAAAGTACATAGTATTGGCTGCTTATGAAGTTCAATGGCAACAAAATGACGTTCTAAACTAGAGTACAGGTTTGCTTGGAACAAGAAATCTGATTTATGTATTTACAATTTTGAATATGCTAACGTATATGCCGAATCAAAGACACAATAAGACACTTAGAAATAGTGGATATCAATTTATTAATTTAATTTGTATTGTATTACCATCCTTGTATCCTATAAGGTATTCTCCTTAACATTATGTATAGAAAAATGTTGGGTCCAGGTTCAAAGAATAGTTTAGTAATAATAATTTTTTTTAAAAATTTTTTCAACGAAATACCTATTAAATAGGCTTCATGCCAATTGTAGGCTCAGTCTTGAGCCTAAAAAAAAACTTACATATAAGCCCAGGATGAAATTCAAATTCCAATGTTTGATTTGCAGGAATAAAGGAGGGCGGGGAAGAGGGTGGGGGGGGGGATTGAATTTCTATATTTGAGAGGAATAGTGTGAGAATAAAATGAAATTTAAATTTTCATGTTTGAATTTCATGAGAATTGGAAGGGAATAAGTACCATATAGACCAAAATGCACATACTAATTATTATTGTTGTTGTTGTTAAACAAGTAAATTTGCGTCAAAACTATAATGCAATGCAGTTGTTAACCATGTAATGTTAAATTTTTTAAAAATAAAAGTACACATAAAAGCGTGTTTAGCCAGGCTTAGACGTATTTAGTAAAAAGACCAAACTTTGACCTATTTAAAAGCGCTTAGCAAAATAGGCTCATGCATGCCTATATATACAAGACATGACCCAATCGTTATATAGTGGACCACGGTGCACATAGCACTGTGGACCCTGGTCCGAAACGACATTATTTCGATGTTAGTGGACTCGGACGCGAATGACTCCAGGAAATTCATTATCTATAATACACATAATCATTATCTAGAATACACAGAACATTTGAATAGAATACACAGAATGTTTGCCCATAATACACAGAATATTGACACAAAATACACAGAACTCATCCTCCTAACATTCGAATGCACAAACACATCACAACATGTGTTAATAACATGAATAGACACAAAATTTACAGAACTCATCTTCCTAAACATTCGAATGCACAAACACATCACAACATGTGTTACTAACATGAATACGCACCTTAAACATACAAATCATGCATCTTAAGAAGGAAAATCGCGCACTTTAAAGAAGAAAATTACGCACCTAAAGCCACCGCACAACTGCACGGGAAACACCCCACCGCACGGGAACTGAATATATATATATATATATATATATATATATATATAAACACGCAATCTATATGAGCAAGCAATTGCGAAGCAGGTATCAGCATGAATATAATGAAGATTTCTTATGAATATATAGAGTAATAGCTGTGTTAATTTGGTGGACATGTTGGGAACAAGCTAAGTTAGAGGAATATAATCCAACACTACATTATTGCTCCATTGTGGATTTGTGGTATATATCTGTTTGCACAATTTCACCCTCCCCTCATTAACACACACATGTTTACAAGCTACATAGGTGCATGATGCATACATGCATTTGTGCTTACATTTATGCATGCATGTCTCGTGATGAACTCCCTAGCTTTCATTTTCTCTTTTCAATTATTATATGTAAGTGATAGGATTTTAAAGTTAAGAGGTTCGAAGAATAAATAAGCTTGTAGCGGCTTGGGTGTGAGGATATGGGGAACTTGTGCACCGCATGCAATTGTTATGCGAAACTCATGTAGGCATGGGTCACTCTGAGGTGGGCGGTTGAAATGCGTCGTTAGTTCAAAATTATTTCGTGGAGGTGTGTAGAGACATGTACAATAATTTCAGGATGTGACAAATAAGGATTGATTATTTTCATCATATGAATCTCATAAAAAGTATCTATATAAAAAAAACTTGCAAAAAGAAGTAGAAATTGAAAGTAAAAAATAGAAGTTTACTATGTAGTTACATTTTACTGTTGTTACTCGAATTGCTTTATTTATCTAGTTCTATGATAAAATTGGATTAAAAGATTAATTAATTAACAAAAAGGAAATTAAGAAATTAAACATATAGGAAAGAGTAAAAAATGTCACAAAAGATATAATAAATAAAGAGGAAATGAAGAAATTAAAGGAAGAAGGAAAGAAAGGAGATGGACATGCAATAAAGAGTGGGACATAGAAATCTAAAGTGCATTAAAGTAGATAGGCCATTGCGGCTACTGTCGGATCCTTATTGCCCTATTGGACATCACTATCCCCAAAGTTTCCCGAAATTTCAGCTCAAATTCAATATAATGTAGACTAGTATTTATACATATTAGATGTCAATTGTGGTGGGTGGTTGAAATTTTAAATACATATACATCAATATATGTGTTCACACAAATATATATATATATATATATATATATATATATATATATATATATTTATAATTCAACGCAACTTTACGCCATTAATTAGCAGTCAGATTAATCAATTTATGGGCAGATAATTAATCTATACTATATATAAAAACAATTTCCTCCTCCCAAATTTTTCCCCCAAAACTTAGGGGTATTTTGGTAAAATCATTTATTTTATTTATTTATTATTTTATTAATTATCCATCCTATAATATTATTATGGTAATATATGATAATGATAATATGATAATATGGTAATATTGTTAATATTAATGGGTGATGGGTGATTGGTGATATATAATTGATAATTGATAATATGGTATATGGTATTATTCTTAATATTAATATATTAATATATAATATATTAATATATACTAATATTAATTAATTAATTGGTGATTATTTTAAAAAAAGAATAATTAATTGGTACGTGATTGGTGATTAGTGATATGGTAATATTGTTATATATTAATATTAATTAATTAATTGGTGATTAGTGATATGGTAATATTGTTATATATTAATATTTATATTTATATAGATTGATATTGATATTAATTAATTAATTGGTGATTGGTGATTAGTGATATGGTAATATTGTTATATATTAATATTTATATTTATATAGATTGATATTGATATTAATTAATTAATTGGTGATTGGTGATTAGTGATATGATAATCTATATCTATATCTATATCTATATATCTATATATATTTATATAATTGACATGTAATTAACTATATTAGAATGAAAAAATTATATAATATTGTAGTAAAATTTTTACATGTCAATCATCTATATTTACATAAAATTAAAATTAATTATACTTTTCTTTTGAAAAATCTTCCATATTATGTTTATCCTCCACTATATAATGATGAGAAATGACTTTTCTCTCACAATGTACCAATATCTGTGCTCTCACTATTAGTTAGATCTATAATCTGTAATTCTACGAAGTCGAAGATCGAACTTTAACAAGCGTAGAATTGTTATGGTATGCGGTATGATTTAATTTTTAGTTGATTCATTCTGCATGTTGGAGATCCTTATGGTGTAGTCTGCATTCCATAGAGTATTTTGTAGTACTGTGATTTAGTTTGATTTTAACAGCTCAATATGCTTTAATTTTTGCTGATAAGGTTTCAAGTAGCTAGGCCAATTTTGCCATGGGCGTATCACGTATGTAAAATTACAATTTTCAGAGTGATTGTAGTGAACAATCAAATGTTTTCTATAATTATATATTTTAATCACATTACTTTGATTGGTAATTTCTAATGGAAAAACATTGTATTGTAACTTTGTATTACAAGATTTTGAATGATAATACCTTATTTAACTATCCATCTTTTTAGTTGTACTGTGCAAAATAACTAGCAATCTACGGATGCTCATCTATATATTGTAGAATTTGCAATCTTGATCTTCTCCATTTACGGATGCTTTATGTAATTTGGTAAAAATGGTGGTTACTATACTTGAATAAATCCTCAATTATTCATTCCAATTGTTCGTTTTACCATTCCAATTCTTCATTTTATAAAAAATGGTGCATTGGAAGCTAAACATGGGTCATTGTATCATTGATTGTTGATTCCAATTATTATTAATCTTTATCATTAATTGCACAATACTAATTCACACTTATTAGTTAAAAAATGGTGATTACTATACTTGAATAAATGAAATAATAATATTAAATTTTGTAGCCTCGATTTAAAATCTATTATGTTAATATAATAATAATAATAATAATAATAATAATAATATAATACTCCGTAGTAATAATAATCTAAAATTCTTAATATAATTTTCCTAATAATAATAATAATAATAATAATAATAATATAATAATAATCCATAACTCTTAATATAAGTTTGTAACTAAATTTTCCTATTAAATCTGTTTATAAAGGTAATTATAAATATAGAATTGAGAAATTCCTATGATATTTTATTTAATTGATATTATTTCTAATATATTTTTATCTAAAAGGCTTCCTTCCTTTTTTATAACATTGTTCCATCCGTTTAATATGCTAATCTATATAGGTAATTACCATATACTATTTACTATCTAAATAATCCGTGGTAATTACACTATATTTAACATCTAAATTTATTATGGTCATTAAACATAGAGATTTCATTCTTACGATAATTTTATATATTTTTACTTCAGATAAAGTCAATTACCCGTGCATTTCATTTGATTACTTTTGAATAAAATCTTAAAAATTATGACAACTAATGAATTAATATTGTTGTTCGTAATATAAATTTTATCAAATCAGTTAACGAAATTGATAATACACATATTACATCCATAATTAGAGGAGATTAACAAAATTATGATAATTATTTCAATTCACGTATTATTATGCTAATTCACATATTATTACGTCCATACAATTATGTAAATTATTTCAATTCACAGATTATTACACATATAAAATTATGCTAATGGTTACTTTGGAATAAAATCTTAATAATTATGGTCATTGAGAAATTAGTTCAAACATTATACTTTTATTAAACGGTTTTTATACTTGACGTAATTTTATCTAATCAATTAAAGAAATTAATGGTACACATATTACGGACATAATTAAAGAAAATTAAACATACACATATATATTACGGATAAAATTAAAGAAAATTAAACATACACATACTACGTCCATAATTAAACGAAATTAAAATATACATTATTTTTTAATTATAATATATACTCCTTAATTACCATACTTATTCATAATACATGGACGTCATAATTAGCATAATATTAATCTATACTATATATAAAAACATAAGAATAGTAAAGGCATATTTTAAATTTTAAACAATAGTAAAGGTAAATTAAAAATAGAATGAAAATATTTCAATAATAATATTCTACATCATTAATTAAAAATAGAACAGAAATTAGGTAAAAATACCAGTGGATCTATTATTCTAATTAACTAATTAACTGAAAATAAAAAAAAATCGACTAAAAATGAATCTGATGTTACTAATTGATTGAATATATAAAAGGAAATGAATATTAATAATTGACTGTAAATAAAAAAAATATCCATAATTAACTAAAATGAAAAAGGAAATGGTCATATCATTGCAATTTAATTAAAAAAGGAAAACATTACATCATAAATAATAAAGGCATATTATAAACAATATTAAAGATAAATTAAAAAAGGAACGGAAATTAAAAATGAAACGGAAATATTTCAATAATAATATTCTACATCATCAATTAAAAATGGAACGAATATTAGGTAAATATTACTACGTAATTCTTTTCATTTTTCCTAGATAAGGTTGCCTGATATTAATTTACACATAACAATCGGCACTAATAATTAAAAAAAATTAAAAAAATAGAAGAACTGCCGGAGACGTCTGTTTTTTTTTTAAATTTTATTATTATTATTATTATTATTATTATTATTATTTAATTATTTTAATTAAAATTATTTAAAAAGTTTATTTTAAAATTAGTAACCACCATGTCATCACAATTGTAGGTAAACAGGTCAATTTAGACTTTTTTTTTTAGAAAACATGTCAATTTGTACTTAATTGCATGAGTTTATATAGTTTAGGAATCCAATTGCATTCTTTTTGAGTTCGATGGCCTAATTGCAGTTTTGTGTGTAGTTCAGTGGTTTATTTGACCATTATTCCGAGAAAAATGATATTACTAATTGATTTAAAATATAAAAAGATCGTAATCTATATTCTATACTATATATAAAAGTAAAATCCTCCTATTTCATTCCCCGCCTAAACTTTTGTAGTCAATTAATGAAATATTTTATTCGTCAAATAATTAATAAAACTTATTTGTTAAGAAAATGTAAAATAGAAATTAACTAATATCTATAAATTTATAATATGTATACCCACGTATCAACACTATTAATAAAAGTAAAATCATTTATCGGGAAAAGAAAAGCATATTACTAATTGACTGAAAATTATTTAAAAACTTTAATAGTTAATTATACTTTCCATTTGAAAACTCTAAGTTATTTAAACTTTAAAAAAATTAATTGAACATGGGTTGTTAGATTTTTATAATAATTAAAATTAATTCATTCAAATATGGAGGAGGAAGATAAAACTAAATGCAATATGGGGAAAATGAATATACTTAAAGTATAAAAGTATAATTACACATATATTAGTGTAATTGACTAATAATAATTGCCTAATAATTATTATGATAATTAAGTTAAGCATTGGTCGTTGAATTTATTTGTATAATAATTACAATTAATTTATTTCTCATTTTCTCATATTTATTTTAGTAATAATATAATTATATAAGTCATATTACTTATAGATCTTTTTAAGATAATTTTAGACAAACAAGTCATATATTATTCAATTAATTGAGTAATATTTTTGTACTAATCTTATAATCAAATAAATGTACACATTCAATATTAGAATTTTTTATAATTTCATCTTTATTTTTATTATCTCAATATATAATAAAAAAAATTTATCCACGCCCGAGTAATTGGACAATTATTTGTTCTAATTCAAAGGAAAACATCAGAAAACATAATCGATCCAATCAATTTCATCAATTGCGCTATATAATATTCGATGTTATAATATATATAATTGTATATTGATCCAAATATTCTTTAAATATTATAACAAATCCATTCCGTGCAACGCACGGACGAAAATACTAGTTTATATAAAGCGACAATGAGATATGATATATCACATTATTGGGCGGTAAAAATTTTGGTAAAAATATTTGGTCCAAAAATAATATCTTTCTAGTATTTTTCTGTTTTTTTTTAATAATAATTTTGTGAGTAAAAAAAGGATTATATATAATTTATGGAGTGTGATTTTCAATAATACTTCAACATTACTATACATACGTACGTACATACATACATACATACATACATACATACATACATATATATATATATATATATATATATATATATATATATATATATATATAGAAATCTATTCAAATGTGGCCGCGCCTTCCCGTGCAATTGGTGCGGTTCACACCACTCAATGTTAGAAAATGCACCACTCAATGTTAGATAACGCACCACAATGAAAATACACAAAAACACCACAAAACACACCACACCCAAAATAATGAACCATAGTTTCTCTGCCCCTAATGGTGCATTTGCTAACACTGTGTGGTGTATATTTACATACCTAGTGGTGTGTTTTTTGGTGATGCGTATTTAATGATGCATATTTGTGTGGTGCATTTTGTAACATTGAGTGGTGTATATTTGTATACATAGTGGTGATGCCTCACTGACCGCACGTTAAGGAGCGGCCACACCTGATTATGACCATATATATATATATATGATATCTGGTGCTGGAATTTGCTCAGGTGTGAACATGCAATTTAATATGAGCCGTTGATCAAATCTAGATGAACGGCTCAAATCAATGTTTTTTTTTTAGATGCACGTTTGAAAAGTAACCACGCACCTTAACCTTAAGCATTAGAATGACACACCTTAAGTACACAAACCACGCATCTTACAAACACAACGCGCACCTAAAGTTTTAAAATTGCGCACCTTAAGTATTATAAGTTATAACTGACACACTTTATGTACAGAAACAAATCACCTTAAGAAGGTAAACCATGCACTTAAAGGTTTAGATCGGCACACTTTAAGTTCTAACAATTGATACATCTTAAGCATACAAACCACGCATGTTAAGAAGGAAAACAACGCTCGCAACTAAAGATTTAGACCGACGCACCTTAAGTTTTTTTTGTTTTTTTTTTGAAAACGCACATTAAGTTTTCAACTGAAGAACTGACGCACCTTAAGCACAGAAACCACACACCTTAAGTTTGACCTAAATGTAAAAAGATCAAATTGCCACTGCATTTTTTTTAATCTTTGTTCAATTTGGACAGTCCTTTTTAGTGAGATTAACGGTTATCATTCAACTCCATCTTTCATCTGGACACAATATCCGTATTTGATCTCTATTATATATATATATATATATATATATATATATATATATATATAAACATTTTACTCTTATAATTATATTGGTGGCCCTGCTATGTATGTAATGATGTTTTCAGTTTGTGACATGAATGAAGTTTGGAGGACCCAATGCATCTATCTTTACTATATTGCTATTAACTTCTCTTTGTTTTCAAATTTTGTCCTACTGCACATTCGCATTTATGTTCTCTCCAACCTACTTACATACTACCCTACACATAACTATACCTTAGCTTAGCTATACTCATATCCAATCCTCCTTTATTTTGTGTTCCAAACTAAGAGACAGTTTTCATTTGCTACAAATGGGGCAGTCCCTAATTTTGGGATGATCCATTTTACATTTTCATTTCTTGGGGTGACAATGAAACATAATTAATAACATTATTAATTTTACAAAGTTAAGGAATGTTTTTTGTTTTTAAAACCGACTTAGTTGGTAAGGTTGCTTATAAGAAATTTACAGTTGACAATTCTTTCCAATTTTAAATAGTTATAATGAAACTTTTAGCCTACCATACGCGATTACCTATATTTTGAATACTACTAATTTTATTACAATGCAGTATCTGTTCATATCTACTTTCTCAACCTATTGAAGCACAAGAGTCAGTATTGACTCCACTGAGGTTCGAACCCACCACCTCCCGTATAAAGGGAAGGATTTGATGCCACTGGACTACAAGGTCCTTGGCCGATTACCTATATTTTAATTCTTCAATTTTTCTTATTTTAGTTTTTCAATTTTTTTCACTTTTTAATTTTTTATTCTCTATTTTTCAAATTATATTGGTGAAACGTACAAGTAAACGTATTTTTTATTTTACAATTTTCAGTTTTTCAATCATTTCTCTAGGAAAAAAAAATAATGTTCCACTTAGTAAATATACTATAGTTTCTCAATTATAACCGTACTATCTATTGATGATAAGTGTCTTTTTTATTTTTTCCTTGAGAAACATCTAGCACCAATTATAATTGACACTAATTGCATACATTAACTGTGGAAGGGTGATAATTTGGCATTTGTTATATTTGATAGGAATAATATTCAATAGATTTTGATGATGCTAAATTTGTATAAGCTAAGAACTTTAGAATCCAAAATTATGATGTAATTCTTAATGTACTAGATTAATTTGTAAAGGTCAAAATAGGACTTTTAAACTTTTCACTCAAAGTTCAAACTAAAACCAATGTATCTATGATGGGAAGATCCTCAAGCAGTAGATCTATACTTTGGCAAATCTATACTTTGGCAAATTCTTCTGAAGGTGCACTTTTTTCCTTCTTAAAGTGTGTGATTTGTATGCTTAAGGTGCACCATTTTAAAACTTTAGGTGGATGGGATATGATTTGTGTTCTTAAAGTGCTTTGTTTGTGTGCTTAAGGTGCATAGTTTGTGTATTGAATGTGCACCATTTAAAAACTTTAGGTGTGTGGTTTGTGTTCTTAACTTAAGTTGCGTGGTCTGTGTATTTAAGGTACTTTGTTTGTGTGCTTAATATGCGTAGTTTGTATATGAAGGTGCACCATTTAAAAACTTTAGGTGTGTGGTTTGAGTTCTTAGCTTAAGGTATGTGATTTGTGTACGTAAGGTGCGTCATTTTAATGCTTAATGTGCGTAACCGCACAACCCTCATGAAAAGCTATACTCGCACCTGAACCATTCCACACACACGCACACGCACACACACTCGGGCGCGCGCGCGCGCGCACACATATATATATATATATATATATACACGAGGCACCCTTATATATAAGGGGTGGGGTGGGGGAGGGGGTATAGTAGTTGCCCCCACTACCCCATACTGGATTCACCCCTGCCTTAGAGAGACAAAATCAGGCAATCATGAACATGTAGCTTAGTAGTGAAAGCTGGTTCAAATGACTATCAAAAGGATAGCAAGTAGCACAGTTCGCTTAGTTTGTAACTTGTGTGTACACTTCACTTGTATTCATATTATATGCTAGTGAAACTCCATAGGAGTTTAAGAAGAAAAGTAGAGTAAGGATTTCAGAAAACACAATAAAAGTATCTCTCTCAATCTCTCTTCTCTATTGTTATTTACTTAGCTTGCATTTGATATAAATCACACAAACATTTATGCAACGATCTTTAATATAACAAAACTAAGCTATAAACAAACTTGGCAAGTTCATACCTAAGCTATAAACAAACTTGGCAAGTTCATACCTTCCACTGCGAACACTTTAATAATTTTCGTTAAGTGAAAAGGCAAATGACGATCTAAATTGTCGTAAAAGTGTTACCATATACCTTCCATTTCTTGAGTGAGAAGAGGCAAGTGTTGCTGGCTGGGATTGGTCCCATGACATATGATACCAAAATTTAAGGAACAACCAAGTAAGCTACTTACACACACATATAAAGAGATGGGGAGGGATGAGGAAGGGCAACTGCCTCTATTGTCCCTTCTAGATTCGCCCCTAGTAATATGGACCGTAGTCCATAGCATAACTTGTTATGTTAGGTCCAATGGACTTGACTTATAGTACACAAGTTAAGCGTATAATACAATATAATCTTATTAGAGATTAAAAGTACAAAATTTTTAGATAAAATATTTCTTAGTACAACTACAAACATGAAATTCAAAATGTACTTTTAAGAACCTAATCCCCATTTAAAAAATTGAAATGTTTACTACAACTCAATTGAAGAACGTATTCCAATCAAACTCAAAATTTAAATCTTTCATACTTCTTATAAATCGAAGTGAGACATTTATGAAGGAGTATTTTATTTATCCCAATAACCAAAGCCCCAACGTCGGTAAATAAATAAATAAATAAACTAAACTTTAAATGGTCGGCAGTGGGAAACGAATGAAGGAGGTGGGTGTGAGTTTCATTTGCCATTAAATGCAGACTCTTTACTTGTTTGTTTTTATGAAAATTGATTAATGGGTCACACTTGTGTGAGATCGTTTCACGGATCCTTATTCGTGAGACGGGTCGGATCGGGTCGAAACAACATGCAGATGTCATGTTTATATGTGCAAATTTCATACTTATATGCTCAAATATAATAATAATCAAGAATACAATTTTGTTACTCATAAGAGAAAAAGTAATACATTTTTCATAATAAGTAATGTTGACAAGTGTCCCTTACTTATATGAAAAATATAATACTTTTGAGGGAAAATGTAATACTTTTAAATCGAAATGTAAAAGTATTGTATTTTCCCTTAAAAGTATTACATTTACCCTTATAAATAACAAAAATTTTATTCCTGATTATTATTACAATTGAACATATAAGTATGACATTTGTGTATATAAATACTACATTTACATCTTGAACCGACCCGACCCACGGTGAGACGGTCTCACACAAGTTTTTGCCTTGATTAATTAAGTAATTAATTAGTCAAAATTCTTGTGGTCAAGTGACATGAAATGACGCTCTTGGAAGATTATAAGTTTGAGACTAAGTGTAGGCGATATTGACTCGTTGAGGTATTTTAGTAGGTTGAGAAAGTAAATAATAATAGTTTGAAAATTAAAAGGATTTTATGCGATCAATTTTGTATTAACTCGTTTTTTATTTAGTTTTTATTTGTATCGAGGTAACATACTTTAACTAATTAAAAAGAAAACAAAAATTATACCTTTTACTTCTTTTAATTTCTTTCTATAGTAAAATCAGAATATTCAATATAACAAAAACTTCACTCTCTAGAAATTTACTTAATTTCCCATTTTTATTTCTCACAGTAAATATGGTTTCTTCTCCTGACATGTACACATATATGGTAACTTTTGGGAATGACACACACTAAAATACTTCCAAAGAAGGAATCTTTGAGGATTAAATTTGTTGTGAAGGCATCAAAATTCTCAGCCATTCATCTTGAAAGTAGGTTTATTAACAGTTTTTAATAAATAAATTATAATAACATTGTCAAGACCTTATGATCTTGTGCCACAAAATTAGTTATGAACAGATAGATACAGTCTTTGTAATACTCAAAAAAAAAATTATAAATGGAAAATGGATTAACGAAGCTATGAAGACGATTACACAGAAGCTAATGGCCAAAGAGGCAAAGAGGGATACGTACGGTGACGCCACAATATCATGGGTGGCAACAATAATAATACATACATATATACTACGTAGCTGCTAGGAAATTCACTTGTTTTTTTTTTATTGGTTTGGTTATTCCACGGGGAATAAGCAAACCCCACTTTAATTGAGGGTTGGCGAATGCATGCATGCATATATGGAGAAGAGAAGAGAGGTTGGTGAGGATGGTAAATGTGAAGAAGATAGGTGATAGCAAAACAATGGATTTGTTTGGAGAGTAGTAAATGTCATGAATCCAAAGTCGTCCTCTCTTCTCTTCCTATTCCTCATAAAACGCACTCCCATGCTGACCCCACCCTCAGCTCCCATTTATATTTATATAAATATAGGAGACGGGATCGGGTGAAAACCAATCGCAGTTGTTTACGTGTCTAGATCTAACGAATTAAAAATACTATTTTTTTAAAATATAGTGACATTTTTTGTAAATAATTGAACTTTGAAGTGCAAGTAAATTGTGTTTCATATAGTGCACCTAAGTGCAAGTAAAATGTATTAAAAGTGCAACAAATAATGTACACTAAGCAATCAATATTAAGCGCACCTAACGTTATCTTTAGTTGCACCAAATGAGATCAGGTCTTTAAGAAAAAACTAAGAACCAAGTTGAACCTTCCATTTGAAAAAATATCTAAGAACCAAATGCACAGTTTGTTGTTTCAAAATGCACATTTAGTTGTTACAAAATGCACATTTAGCTTTAACAAAGTGCACGTTTAGTATTAAAAATTACACTTGCAATATGCGAAAATGCATTGCATTTAGGGTTTGAATTTTAGAGTTTATGATTGAGCTTTTGTATTTGGTTTAGGATTTTCTTTTTACTGCTTAGAGTTTAGCATTTACGATTTAGATTTAAAATTTAGTTTCTTCATTTCTTTAAAAGGCATGTTTGGAAGAAAGAAGCGTAAGCTAAAAATAGCACACCTTAAGTGTTAGAACGTACAACATTAAGTGTTAAAATGACGCATCTTAATGTTTTTCAAAAGTTTTGTTCTTGAGGGTCGTCTAAGCTAGAGGTCTGGCAGACACCTCAGTTCAAAAGTTTTGTTCTTGAGCGCCTAAGATAGGGGTCTAGCAGATCCTCACTCAGACCTCTTAGTTCAAAAGGGAGATGGGTGGCAGGCAAGGAGTGTCTGTTACCCTCTATCGCCTTCTTCTTGAGGTACTAGTTGACGGGTCACCCTAGCCCGCTAGTTATGTGGATAGGTCTGTTCCATTTTTAAAGAAGAAACACGACACACCTTAAGCACAAACCCTACGCACCTTAAGTTTAACCTATATGGAATATGATCAAATTGTCACTGCGTTTTTTTAAACGTTGTTAATCCTGGACATTGATCTTGGCAAGATCAATGACTCTCCTCTCACCGCACAACCGCACTCCAACTACACTCCAAGCATATATATATATATATATATAGAGAGAGAGAGAGAGAGAGAGAGAGTAGTGTCTTTTCTTCTTCTTTTTTTTTAATTGCAAATGTAGCGATTAATTTCCTATTTTCTAGATCATTACTATTGCAAATTGGAGTCACTATTTTTCATCATCAATTGAGTGTCCGTCAATGAATGGCCCAGGGGGAATCGTCACTTCTGGGATTCAAACCCGGGTTCTCCTGAAATTCTTCTCTACAAAGAGAGCTCACTTGTCACTTGAGCTACGCCATTGGGTTGTTCAATAGACTCATTGGTACAATGCGAGACTGCTCAACGGGTCTATTGAACCTATTGAACAGAGTTGTTGGTCCAACGAGTCTATTGAACACGTTGGGAAGTCCGTTGATTGACCAAATTACGCTTCAGAACCATTTTCTTAATTTGTCCTTAATCCACATTAATTATTACTTTTGATCACAACCGTAGATTGTCTAATTTCAGTGACCTAAATTAGATTACGTACACGTTCTCATCTTAACAGTGGCCTATATGTGGGGCCTCCATTTATTAGTGAATGACACTAAACTCGTTAAATCAAAAGCAACTCAAACCTTAATTCTAAACAATAAATGAAAATGCTTATTACTTTGCTCCAACAAAAACTACTAAATTTTTGCCACTAGCTTCTTATGTGGCAAGTTTTGTATGGTTAGTTTTCCCCTTTTTTTTCTCCCGGCCCACTTAACTTCTCATCAAATTAGTTGCTAACATGACTTAACTGCACTACCATGTATTGTTAAGGTTTTTATTGGGCACCATAATAATGTATTCATCTCAAAAAGAAGCAGTAAATGGAGATAGAAATTAGTGGGGTTGGGAGGGAATGAATGAATTAAAAATAAATAGGAATGAAAAGGGGCACGGAGATGCCGTGTGTGCGCATTGAAAGCAAAGGGAAGGCTGCACAGAACTCCTTCAATACTCTCATTTAACCCCTCTCTCTCTCCTCTCTCTCTCTCTCTGCTTCTTAATTTGCTGGTCAGACAAGTTGCAGCAGCGCAGAAACCCCCTACCACCTTCCCCTCATCACCACCACCTTATTTTTTCCTCATCAAACATCATATATGCAACATCCTGGGACTGACCTGTTTCACCTCACCTCATATCACCTGTCGGATCGGACATGATATGATATGATGGTTCATCCCTTAACCCTCAGTCCCTTGCTGTCAAAAACCCTAGAACTGTGAGCAGACTACACTTGCAGCAGATATCTGCAGATCGAGTACGCCAATATAACGTTGCATGTATATATATGTATCTGTGAAAAGACAGAACTTTAAGGATCGGACGACTGAGAAAAACCAGAAACCTAGCTGATCTCAAAACTAATAGTCCTCTCCTAGCATGCTTTGGATCTGGCTATGCGGCATAGCTGTGACCCTCCAACTGAGAGGTCACATGTTTGATCTCCAGTGGGGACGTCGGCTCGTTGTGCTTCAATAACTTGAGAAAGTATGTATGAACAGATAATACATTGTAATAGAGTCAATAGTATCAAAAAGAAATGCCATTGTCATGCAACTAATTAAATGTATTTTAATAATAATACTCCATAATAATCTCCTAATTAAACCCTGAACTATATTTTTGGGTCAAATTTTCACTCTTGAACTGGGAGATAAGGGCTGGGATTCTACTTTTTTTGTGTGTATGTCCATGCATCATGCATGGACTGTTGGATATTATTAATCAACTGTAAAATTATTCTTGGTGGTTCCTTTTTTTTCACTTTTAACAGTATATTTGTCTGTTTTCTTTGGTTTTTTTGTGGGAACTGGTGGGTCCATATCTAAGAAAGTAGTAAAGAGGGGATAATAAATTCGTTGCCAGGAAAAACCAACAACAAACAAATTTAAGGGTTGATATGAAACCTGACAAAATGGGTATTGAAATGGACATGGTTCCCGGCCGGCAAACCTTTGTTTTCCCCCCTTACTTAACGGGCACAACCTCATATGAGTCATAACCCCTAGGCTGTTTCACCCACTTCAATTCCTTCCCAGACCAGTCAAATTGGTCACAATTAGCTTAATAACCACAAATTTTCAAATTGATGATTATTTGTGAAAACTGTTTATTGACTTTATTGATTTGAACTAGTCAACAAATAACTCTGTTACCCAGAGAGTAATTAAGAGTTCTGAACTAGAAATTTTTTTCTAGTTGCACGAGAGAGGTTAAACATGGATAAAAATTCAAACTTTGCACGGCACATTTAATTTGTCATGTCAGCTTCGCCCATTTTAAAATTCCCATTTTACATATTTTCTGCCCCCTCAATCTCTTCCTCTAACCCTCCATAAATACAGCCTCTCTCTCTCTACCTCTTTGTTCTATACTACTTACAACGGCTCTCCATATCTCTACATCTGAGCTTGCTAGCTAAAGCGTGTCTGATCTTTTTTGCCTCATGATTTCCATCTGATACTCAAACAGTAGTCCACCCAAAACTTGAAAAACATTTTAACGTTATTATCCATTTAGAGTATATATGTTTGTCTGCTGTTGCCCTTAGCTTGTTTGATTGTTACCTGATATATATAGTTTTGTCTCTATAGCTTTTGCTCCTGTTTTCTTCTTCATCAGTGGTCTGGTTTTGTTGTAGTTATTATTAGTTTGAACTGAACTGAAGGAATATATATAATAATGGATAACGGTGAGATATTATCGGATTTCTTTGAGGATTCGGAGCTTGCTGGCGACGACATCTTTAGTATTCTCGAGGCTTTGGACGGGGCGTCCAAAACTACCGATTTGGTCTCTCCCAAGTCGGTTTCTTCCGGCGCAGCTCAAGAATCATGTGAATCGGCGGCGGCGGCTGCTTCCCCGAGGACTTCCAAGAAACGGAAAACAACCTGCGCCGCCGCCGCCAGTGATGGTTCGGAGGACGGGCAGCAACAACCTCGTACCTGTCACATAACCGTCGAGCGGAATCGCCGGAAGCAGATGAACGACCATTTGTCTGTCCTCCGCTCCCTCATGCCCGCCTTTTATGTCAAAAGGGTACGCATATATTTTTCTTTTACTACTACTTACTCTGTTATAATATAGTATCTGTTCATAACTACTTTCTAAACTATCTGTTTATAACTACTTTCTGAATTTACTAAAGTACAAAAAGCTCCAGTGAAGCTGGAATCTATGACCTCTCATATAGGAGAGTCTTTTTGTCCTATTAGATAAGGTCAAACATGTAATATAACATTTTTTTTTAGGAGGAGACTTAATCTGGAGACCTTTGCTTGATGTAATGTTTTTTTCTCAAAATCTTGATTAAATTTTTTTGACAAAAAGAATTGATCTTGAGACCTTGGAGATGAGCTAATTAATGTTGTTGTGATTGAATACTAGGGTGACCAAGCATCAATCATAGAAGGAGTTGTGGATTACATAAACGAGTTGCAGCAGATTCTTCAATCATTGGAGACGAAGAAGCAAAGAAAAGCTTACACTAGCGAAGTTCTAAGTCCCAGAATACTATCCCCCAGTCCAAGAAAACCACCTTTGAGTCCTAGGTTAAGTTTGCCGCCGATAAGCCCAAGAACGCCGCAACCAACATCTCCGTACAAACCGACAAACCCAACTACCAGTACGAGGCTGTTGCAACCGCCGTCACTTGCCGGCGGCGGCGGTTACCTCTTACCTGCCGCTGCAACCGCCATTTCTGAGCCGGCGGCTTCTTCGTCTTCCACTTCCGCCATTGACAGCGCCAACGAGCTCGCGGCGAACTCCACGTCGGCGATTGCGGACGTGGAGGTGAAATTCTCCGGCTCCAATGTGATCCTAAAGACGGTTTCTCCGCGCATTCCCGGCCAAGCCGTGAAGATCATTTCTGCACTTGAAGACCTCGCCCTCGAGATTCTCCATGTCAGCATCACCACCATTAATGACGACACCTCCCTTAATTCCTACACTATTAAGGTACGAAATTATTTCTTCCTTTTTTAATTACCAAAAACTAACAGCCAAAGTGTATATCGGTAAATTTTATCTTTTTATTCTAGTTGGTAAAGAATTAAGTAAACTCTTTCCAAATCTCAAGGGTCCTGTCAGGCCAAACAAAACATATGAAAAAATGTAAATCATAGTAATTCAGCTGAACACATAGGCTAAATCAATTTAAGTTGTTAGGCTAATAGGCATTGTAACATTATGATTATCAAATTAAAAGATTAACTGATTTGGTTGGGTAGTAATTATCTTCTTCAACCTTAATAACTCCAAAGTAGCTTAAATTAGCCATAATTACTGCCCGCACTTTGTCTAGCTTGTTAGCAAGAAATGAGGAAAACTTTGTAATTTTACCTCAAAAGAGGAAACCCAGAAATTATTTCAGATTCATTACATCAACATAGAAGCATAGAAGCATAGTACGAACAGTACACTGCAACATTGCTATATATGTAAGAGCTACGCCATGAAAGACCTAACTACTCATTTCACTGAAATCAAGGAACAATTATTTCCCACTTGTTATTTACTGTGGAATTGAACAAACTTAGTACTACACTCTTAGCTTGCTTTATGTACAGTAATTAGCAGTACTTTCGCATGACAATTATATATATTCAAACAACCTTAAACACTGTACAACCTTGTTAATTAAATCTGATGATTATATTGGTTATGTTTATTTGGTAGATTGGAATTGAATGCCAACTGAGTGCGGAAGAATTGGCTCAACAAATCCAGCAAACATTCTGCTAATTAAGTAGCCTCCTTAGCTCAGTCCTTTGCCTGCTAAAGTCACAAAGCGGCCAAAAAGTGTACACCATTAAACAGTAATTGCGAGTTTCTCTCGTAGCCCAAAAAAAAACCTAAGTAGTCTAATCTCCTCATCACTGAAGATTCAATTGCTATGTAGCTAGCTAGCTTGCTCCATCTTCCAGTACATGCATGTCCAAAGTTCTTAACTCTCTCTATCTCTCTATCTGTCTCTCTCTCCTGGATTTTTGAAAGAGATAATAAAGGAGATGTGGGTAGAAAATTAAATTTACTGCAGGTTATATTATAATGTTAGTCAGACCACACATAGCTACATGCATTATGTACGTTATGTTTAGATTGTAATACAATGTTAATTTTAATTACGTAGTATATTATAATATAAATGTATGTTTCCCTTATTTTGAAATGTGAACATATTGTAGCATATTATCTCACGAAATAAGATTAATCCAATAAGTTGATGAAATCCATTCAGATATTATAATTTGAATACAATAAACTAGAAACGATAACTTAATTATGTGAATCCTAGCATATGTATGTGGAATTGGAATTGGAAAAGATATGGTATGGGACGGCATGGGGTAGGAAGTATACTTCCCATCCTCGAAACTCTATCCCGTTCGCTATGCCCAAAAGAAATATTTTTCCATTCTCATCCCCCATCAACTTCCCATGTGTCAGAGAAGGTGGAACAAAACTTACTATAGGCGTCCTCTCTCATTAGAGCATCCTCATTTTTTTTATTTTTTTTTTAGTACAGAGCATCCTTATTAGTTGAGGATTTTATGAGATTTTTGTCATATCCATGTAGAAGAGAGAGAGAGGAAAGCAAGGGGAAAAAAACGAAAAAAATCTAACAATAAAAAAAAACCTATTTAATCGCTTAGGTGGCGCGTGTAGCAACAAGTGGGCGAAACGCACACTTGCATGCTTACTTTTCTCATTTCTTCTCAAAACATGAGCCCACAAAAAAACTACATTTGCAGGAATAAAAACCCCACAAAATCACCTCTCCCATTAGTCAAAATATCATAGGTTGGTCTGCGTGGGCAGCTCAGTTGGTCACAGTAGTGAAGTTTGAGAATAAATACCAAGGATCAAGTCTCATCAACTACAGTGTGTTGCGCAAAAGCAAAAGTCTAGCATATGTGTTGAGGTTGGGAAGAAAAAGAAATTATAAGTTGATTTTTTCCCTCTAAAAAATGGAGCAAAAGTCATTGAGGGGATGCTCTTAGCTACAACTAGAGGACAAGTTTTCGAAATTAAAATATATAAATAGACGATTTTAGCACTCAAATAGACATATGAGATCAATTAAGTTTTTACATTGTTACTATGTTAAAAAATTATAGTCCTTGGTTAAACACTTGTAAAAATCCTACTCCACTACAATAATACCCCTTTCTATAGAAAGCCCTTGGCTAGCTAATATTTATTTTGTTCCACTTTTATCCTTCTTAATCGAGTATTAAGTAAAGACCGATTGCTTAAAATTCACCTTTCTAAATCAAAACCTAACCCAAAAAAAAAAAAAAGGAGAGAGAATATTGTTACTGATGTGTCAATATATGATTTAATGCCTGCAAACAAAATAAAAGTTGTACGTAGTAATTTAAAATATTTGCAGATTAGGACATGATTAGTGCATGATGACTGCAAGCAATAAATTGTTGCGTTACGGCCTTGTGATTGCTTTAGGGCCGTACCAGTACCGGCCCAAAACTTTTAAGGCTCCGTTTTAAACGGGCTCAGCTCTGAAAACAATAAAGCATATTACTCCTTTCAGTCCTTTGTCCTTAACATCTAAAACACCAATAGTTATACCATGGACACGGGTTCACCTTGTAAGATGTTACAATTTACATACTCAATGTTCGTAATTTAAATTGTGATCATTCAGTATGTAAATTGTATATTTTGGATCTGAGTCCACAAAATAATTTGTCTTAAAACAAGGCCAATTTTACCGTGGATGATGGTTCACATGGACCATGACCAAAATGGTGTCGTTTTAAAATTTTCTATTAATAATAGTAGATGGTAAATTTCGTTATGCTTTATTTAGCAACCTCTCTCATTATTCAATTTCAATTTATACACAGCGTAGTTTCATTACAGCAACACTACAATATCATTCTAATTCAACTATAGGTTCATTTAATAATATACATTCAATATGTGAAATATAATATTCAATTTTACTTTATACACGATATAATTTCATTATTGTTATTATTCAGCTATTGTTTCATTTAACAATATACCGTCAATATGTGAGATATGTTATTCTATTTAATTTTATACACACTATAATTTCATTACAGTACCACCAAAACATCATTCTAATTAAACTACAATTTCATTTAACAATATACATTTAATATTTGACACTAACTTATAATTTCAATTTCATTTTATGTACAATATAATTTCATTATGACACCACTAAAGTATCATTATTATTCAATTATGACTAACTCTTAGTAGGATCCATTACATTCCAAATTTGCATGCAATGAATATCGAGGGCTATGAAATATGTGAAGATTAGCTAGATATGTAAAAAGTCCTTTTTGATATAGATCATTTCAAAAAAAAAAAGTCATGTTTAGTAAATAATTAGTCTATCAGTCTAATTTTGACCTATTTGATCATTATTAGTTGTTTAATTTGGTTAAAAATCAATATAAATGTTTGATTAATAAGTTTTTTGTAACTCCAAAATACTAAATTTCAAAAAGGCTACTCAAAACAACCTTTTCAATTAGCCTTTTGAAAAAAAAAATTACACCAAACAGCTATCAGCTAATAACTAATTTAACAAACGTTTTTCTATAATCAGCTAATATGATCAATTAATTATACCTTCTAACACAATTAACTAGTAAAATCAGCTAACAACCATTTATCAAATTAGAAAAAATAAAAAGAATAATAAGATAAAAAATAAAAGGTATGTTTGATATTTGACAAAAAACGGTATACAAGTTTCTAAAATAATTATACATTGATACTCAAAACACCCAACAATTTCCTGTTCAATAATAAAAACTAAGTTATTAACTTATTAGTGTATTATATGATTGGATGTTGTACGTTCGCTAAACTTCACGGAATAAGTTTGGACAGTATCACTTTACTATTCCACTTCTACAGTATTACAGGTCACTTGAAACAAACCAAAAACAAAACAAAAAGTCCAACAATATAATGAGCTTCGAGAGTCAAGAATCAACTGAATTGGTTAAGCATAGACTAAGTAACTGCGAATTTTCTTCATCATCCTTCTCTGCAACGAGGACTAAGTTTCATCCCACCTGACAATGATCCAAAGATTCATGCAGGGATTGTTTAATTATATTTAACGCAGCTTTTATTCGACCGTTTTTTTTTTTTGGTGGTTTCAATTTTCAGGGGTTTGGAAAGAATCCATGGCTATCAAAGGTGAAGTTTGAGTCAAAACCCACAGTGCCAAAAGCAAATCCGGGGTCAACGGCGGGGGAATTTCCGGCGGAAACCGCCGGAATAATCCCGCCGGCGTTGGTAGTGGTAGTCGCCGGAGCTTCCGTTGTCGGCCGGGGACGGCGGCCGAAGTCGCTGGACGCCGTGGTGGAAGCAGGGGAGCCGAAGGAAGGCGAAATGCTCCACGAAAAGTTGCCGGCGTCCGGCGCCGACGGCGGCCGGAAAGTGTAGCTCTGATCGGAGCTTGAAGGGAAGGTGTATAAATAAGTGAACTGCTGATTTTCTTGGGGAGTGTTGTCTAAATCGCTGGTTTCAACTCTGAGTTGTCTGCGGAAACTTAAGAGAGTTTCCGATGGGTGGCCTTGTTGTTGGGTGAACGGGATAATATTCCGTTGGCTCTCCGGCATGTTTGGTTCTTGATTTTGCGGCGGGTTTGGGTTGCCGCCGGCCTGGTTGCAGGTGTGCCTTCCCCGGTAAGTTATGTCGAAAATGGTCGGATCCTCATCGGATCTCTGAACCTGTTTGGTAGCCAAACAGCCCTGGGCATGCCTATGAGTGCATCTGTAATAGCCTCTGCAAATACATATCAAAAAACAACTTCAGTTAGTATCCATAAGAAATCAACAATTAAGTCACTAAGGGTAACTCAGTTGATTCCTGAATAATAAATTGTAAATAAGAATATAAAATTAAATCTAGACAACTTAAAAACCTTTTTGTGAAGGTAATTGTCTAATTAATAGGCTGTTAAATCACATTTATCATTTCACAATTCTATGAGATCTTATGGGGTTGAGGGATTTTGTATTTTTTTTTTGGACAAAGAAATCAAGAACTTAATTTGGAGTAAAACTACCTGTAATTCAGTTGATTCCTGAATAATAGATTGTGGGTAAGGACATAAAATTAAATCCTGACAACTTAAAAATTTCACATTTTTGTGAGGATAGCTGTCTAATTAATAGACCTTTAAGTCACATTTATCCTTCCACAATTCTGTGGGATCCCGTGGGGTTGAGGGATTTTGTATTTTTTTGGACAAGGAAATCAAGAAGTAAGTTGGAGTAAAACTAAGACAGCTTGAATTAACCTGGGATATCTTGCTCCAAGAATGTCTTTCTGCCCATACTTTCTCCAACTATACCCATCATCAAGGTGCCCTTCAAGCCCCGACCCGGGACAAACCTGAACCTTTTGCGTCCAACGCGGCGCATTTCTACAAATCCACACAACATAATAAGTTTTCATGTCACACTACTACAGAAATAATATACTACGTCTAAATAATCATATTAAATGGGTACCTCCTCCGAGACCCATCATACTCGCGGTCAGAATCCTCACTATGAGGACTCCCCGTAAAAGACGACGGAGATTCAATTCCCAATGCCGGTCCAGCCGCCGCCGCCGGCTGGACCGCAGCACTCTCCGGCGAGTAGTTGAGCATCCCGAGCGCCCTGTCGTAGGAAGCCAGGACATTATGAACCAACAACTCCCGAGTCTCCGGAGAAAACGATGATGGCGCATTAAGGATCATCTGGAGATGCGTAGCAGCGTCCCTCCCATTCGCCAGCTCACTTATCAGGCTCTGCAAAAATTCCCGGTCGCCGCCGATATTGTCCATGTCAAGAACAGAAAATTAAGGGCAACTAACAACCAACCTGATCGAAACCTTAATCCCTCCGAAAGATTTCCGATGAAACGACAGGTTTTTCAGTTAGAGCATGCGAGTAGAAAGGGAACAGAAGAATTAAGGTTGTTGCATTTGAATGGGGAGAAGTGGAGGGAGGAAGATATAGGGGAGGAGGAGAGAGGGTGTTGATCCATCCGCCGTGGATGCCACATGGTAGAAGTTTGACCATTGAAAATGGGGTCCACTTAAATCTTGTTAGACCGGTCAACGGTCAATGGAATTATAGTTGAAGAATCAAGGAACAAAAGCCAGTCTTACTGCTGACCCATTCCAATACCTAAATAGTAAACTGTAAAACCTTGGGATTATTATTATTATTATTTGAGTGAGTAACGAGGAAACTGCCGTCACTATTTGATGGTAAATCCTACTTAAAAGGTGATAGTTAAACTTGGAAGCTTATACAATTATAGTAGGTTAATAGTTTGATCAACTTGATTGGGTTGTTTGAATTTATTTTCTTTTGTTAAATCACAAGGTGTTCTAAGCGTCAATTTATATCGTGCACCATGCATTGTGCACCCCGTATCAAAATGTTAAGATATGAGTTTTGTGTATTCTAGGTAATCGTTCTGTGTATTCCAGACAATCATTATGTGTATTCTAGGCAACCGTTCTGTGTATTCATGTTAGTAACACATGTTGTGATTTGTTTGTGCATTCAAATGTTTAGGAGGATGAGTTATGTGTATTTTGTGTCAATATTGTGTCAATATTCTGTGTATTCATGTTATTAACACAGGTTATGATGTGTTTGTGCATTCGAATGTTAAGAGGATGAGTTCTGTGTATTTTGTGTCGTCAATATTATGTGTATTCTAGGCAAACGTCCTGTGTATTCTAGATATGGATTATGTGTATTATATATAATGAATTCCATTGAGGCATTCGCGTCTGCGTCCACTAACATCGAAATGACATCGTTTCGGACTAGGGTCCACAGTGCACTGTGGACCCTGGTCCACGATATAACGATTGGTTCTAAGTAGGCCCTAACTGTATGCCCTCATTCATACCGGATCGGTCCAATTAAGGGGCAAAATACTGACCTGATTGGTTTTTCTATACGAGAAGGAATTTGAACTCCTGACCTTTCTTAAGTGATGAGAGTGCACGGCTACTCACGTTTTTTTTTTTTAAATATGTTTTAATGATTTGATTATATTGAGGAACAAGTAATCATATCATGTGTAATTGATTGAAACAATGTTGATGGGGAGGAAAGGGAAGATGGACCAAATGATGGGGTGAGTCCTTATAATTTTGATTGGAAAGTCAGACAATATAAGAAGACCAAAGCATCTTCAGACTTTTAAATTACGCGTTAATTTGTACGGTGATACCTAGAATCTCAGTTTTCTTAGTTTTATAATAAACTTGTACATTTCTTAACTCGCTCTACATTCTATAATAATGTTACATACATATGATAGCTTTACATAGGATATATAGCTGATGGGCTCTCAAATATATATATATATATATATAGTATTACTAGAAATGTAGCAATCAGTTATGTTTGCAAAAATTCTGACATAATTAGTCTAGCCATTGGCTTGGTAAGGAAGAAGGTCTCACTCAAAGCACCTACGGCCTTCTCGATTTGGGTCGATTAGACTTGCTTATTGCGTTAATTTGTCATGTCATTTTCTCTACATTCTTTTTTTTTCCTTCTCTCGCTAACTACTTACTTTGATTTACGAGAAAGTCGATAGTCGATATCCAAATGTACATAGTAGGAAAAATCCAACTTATAACTTTAGCCGATAAAGATTCTTTAAAAGGTAAATTAAGATAAATTGTCCATAGTGACTAGTTCAAATTAAGAAGGTAAATAGACAATTTATACAATGAATTGAACTTGGAAGTTGGAACATTAAAGTTACCAAACCAATTGTCTTACCAGCATAGTTAGGTTGCCCCAAATATATTATATTTCTCTACTAAAATTACTTATAACATTTATGGAGTACTATGTTATGTTATTGTTATGGATGTTAAATATATAATGTTTTATAGAAAAATATGTAATTTTGATTGAATTATAGAAATATATTAATTTTTGTTTAAAAAAATATTAATTATGCAATCTCACACACAATCAACTGTTATACTATATTAATTCACAATAAAAAAATAATTAATTTGTAAGTAATCAATAAACATAAAATAAACTTTTTTTTTCGGGAAAAACAGTACTTTTCATAATTAATAGGAGCTTTTACTTTTACCCCAGCAATTTTAATAATTACACTTACGGAGTTACGGGCATGAAAATGACGTCAGTCTCGGGCCCGTAGCTTACGCTAGTAATAAACTACTGAGTCGAAACTCCCCATAAAAATCGCTTTTTGTGCTCCAAACGCGGCCTTGAATATTTTATTTACCAAGTAATTACAATAATAATTTCACTTAGACCCCTGAGCATTAGGTTATTTACATCCCAACCCATTTATATCTTAAGAATATTATACCCCGTAAAATAATAACAAGATATATCATTCTTTTTCTGAACAATTTACACTTTAGGTACTTGAATTATAGGTAAATAAAATTTTACATCTCCAATTATATTATCAGTGACATTTATCTCTCTTCAATTGTCTACAAAGTAATTTTTGCCCTATGAAATAATTTTTTTAATCGAACCATAATAACATTAAGGGACGAAAAAACTCACTATTTAAACAATTAAGGGATAAAAGATTTTAACAAATATAATTGAAAAATAAAAAGCTAATATTTTACTGTAATCTAAGAACAAAAAAAACATCTTTTTTCCCATTTTTATGTAAGATATTGCAAACAATTTGATAATAAAATTTCAAGGTGCACATGACGAGAAATAAATAATGGTTAAACACTTATAGGATGGTACAATCTAAAAAGTTAGAATGAGAAATACTTTGAGTTTGTTTTGAGTACAGTGTATCAGTCTACAAACTTAAATCTTTTTCTAATTTTTTTTATTTATACTTAATGCAAGAAGCATCAATACTTATCGGTATTATAGACTTTCTGAATATAAAATATATACAATATATCTTCGTATTATAATCTAAAAAGGTAAATTACGTAATACAAGAACTAGTTATAAATAATGCATGTAATTGATAATGTGTTACGTACATGCATTTCTATATGCAGGACTTGATTTGCAGCATATATTACACGTGGGAGGGTGAATACATTAGGGCAATTTGGACTTTGGAGTAGTATAACAACCAAGTGACCAACCATAGGGACAGCCGGACAGGGTATGTCGGAGTTTCTACTTTTCGTATTTTTTTTAAATTAGAGTTTTTTTTTGGTGGTGTTTATATGGGGTTAACCACATTATTATACCATGGACCAGGATTCATATTTCATTGTGAATCTATACAAAAATTTTGTACATTTAATTAATACATTATGTATCTATAGTTAATAGTCCCTATACATGTAAACACATTAAAAAACTTGACAATTGCTGATACATAATATGATAGCTACAGGTACAGAAGTTAGCAACTGCAAGTACAGAATGTGTCAACTATAGATACAGAATCTGAAAGTTATTTTTAGACTAGGGTCTACAATGCAAGGTAGACCCTGATCCATGGTATAATTTGCCGTAAACCCTCCTTCAGTGTAATTAATGATAAGTGCATTTTTGCCCCAAAAAGGTGCTTGAGCGGGCGGAGCATAATTTTTGTACTAGAGTGTCACAAGTTCAATTATTGTCAACATCTGCTTGGCCAAACTCATCGTACAAGATTTTTCTAGTGCAATTTGCCGCTGATGTGTAATTTACAAGCTATTACCTAGAAGTTAAGTTTACCCAGTCCACACGGGCCTTCAAATAGTAGTTACGAGGTTTTCTCATCATCTATAAAGAATGATGTTTATTTTTAAAAAAAAATATTAAAAGGTTAGTTGTTAAAAACAAAAAAAGATAATTTAAAAATTAATTAGAACATGATACGTTAAGTAAACACAAAAACAAAAATAAATAAAGTAAAAAGTGAGACTATATGTAGTATATAACTTTAAATTAAACATAAAAAATTCACCTATGTCGTGTAAGGGTCATCGAGATTCAAGGACAGATGGATGCATTATATTATTGACCAAATTTGTTCTTGTGAACTAACATACACTAAGTAACCCAATTACAAATGAGATACTATCAAGAAAAAAAAAAAGACAAATGTATATCTAAAAGTGAATTAACAAAATTTAGAGTAATTCCAACCAAAAGTAATATTTACTACTTAATACAATAGCAATTGCAATAAGTATTTAGATAATTGTTTTTAGAAAAGTGTAAATTAGACGTTAATTTTAATGTCAACTATCTTCTCATATATAATCTTACATTAATATACTTTGAATTATATTACTTATTTAAGTACAAATATTGGGCATCAGATCAGTCGCGCAATACGCATGAAAAACTAGTCATTTGTATATACTTAATTGTATAAACGACTAATTAATTTAATCACTTTGTGGGTGCCATACGTTTAATTTGACCGTATTCATGAAATAATGGCATGTTTGGTTGAGTGTAGTTTGGGATGAATTACAATTCAGTAAATTCCCAAACTACATTGTTTGGTTGGAGGGAATTGCAATTCCCTCCAAATGATGAATTGCAATTCATGGGTACCCCCCATGAATTGCAATTCGGTGGAGAGGAGGGGCAATTGTGTTGGTGTAAAGACAATTTTGCCCCTCCTCCCATACCCCATTGTCTTTTTTTTTTTTTTAATTTAAAAAAATTATTATTATTATTCTTTTTTTAAAGAATTATTATTATTATTGTTGTTGTTGTTGTTTCTGAAGAAATTATTACTAGTATTATACTTATTATTATTATTATTATTGATGGAATTATTATTATTATTATTATTATTATTGAAAGAATTATTATTATTATTATTACTACAACTACAACATATACTACAACATAAGGGCATTTTAGTCATTTTGTCGTTTCTTATCTTTCAATTCTCTGTACTTCTATCTCTGTCTACCAAACACTGTAATTTAAATTCCTACTTTATTTATTGAATTGCAATTCCACCGAGTTACAATTCTTTCCCCCTAATTTCCTCCTCCCAACCAAACACCCTGTAAAAGGCTAACTTTTTTTCTTCTTCATTTTATCTTCCTCCCAAAAAAACAAAACAAAATAAAATTGGAGAAAAGACTATATGATCTTCAACCACTTTATGTACATAATTCTATTAAAAATAATCTTATATAACCTTTTGTAAAAGATTAAACTTGAATATATTGGTCGGATGAATTGAATAAACCTCAATAATATTTAGGTATGTTGATGCATGCATGTAAAGGTTTATAGTAATTGGACTTGTTCAAATTCCCAACCACAGGAAGGACAATAGAAGAAAATGAGATCAGAAACGTCAAAGTCCAAAAGGTTAGTCTAATTTCGGAAAAGCTAATAATTAGCTAGGAATCTTCTGGAGATAGATACATATATAGGCCATAGGTGCCGTATAAGGGTGGTCGGAATTAACGTGGAATATTTTAGCATTCGGCCGCAATTGTTTGCTTTGCGGGCGTTAATTAACGCTGCCGGGTAACTAAGACCATTCCAATTTCCAAGTGGCAAGTGCATACAAAATAGTTTTTTTTTTTTTTTTTCCACTTGAAATTATTTATGATTATAATATAATGTATTAATTAATAAAAATTAGATATAACATCCTAAACAAACGAGACCGTCTACACTCACAAAATAAAGAATATAAATAATCTTGTCTTGATGATGATTGATGGATATCCAGTAAACACCACCTAGCAAGCACTCGTGCAGGACAATCGGGCTCGACAGTCAACACTCGAAACGTAACCAGAAATTATGCTATGGACCGGGTGCACCTTGCAAGGTATACCCGGGTCTATGTTCACAAATTTAGAACTCTATGTTTACATATTTAGAATTATACGTTCACAATTTTATATCTCAATATACAAAATTACATTACTCAATATTCACAACTTTGAAACTCTATATTCACAATTTTGTTATATAGATTCAAAAATTGTGTTATAATGTTGAACATAGAGTTTCGATACGGTTGAACATAGAGTTATGAAATTGTGAAAATAGAGTTATAAAATTGTGAACGTAGAGTTATGAAACTGTGAACGTAGATCTATAAAATTGTGAACGTAGAGTTATGAAACTGTGAACGTAGATCTATAAAATTGTGAACGTAGAGTTATGAAACTGTGAACGTAGAGCTATGAAATTGTGAACATGAAGTTATAGAATTGTGAACATGAAATTATAAAACTGTGAACATGAGGTTATGAAATTATGAACATAGAGTTATGAAATTGTGAACATAGACCTTGGTCCACCTTAGACCTTGCAAGGTAGACCCGAATCCATGGCATAACAGTCCAACCAATTAGTCTTGGCTCCCTAATTCCATAACTTATAATCTCATTAGTTGCAACCTCTCATTTATTACCCATTTATTACTTATTTATTACCGATAAATTCTCTTTAAATATCCATACAATTCAATTAATCATCCATAAGTGGCTTATTACCTACTCTTTTACTATAAAAGAGGGTAGCCAAATACAATATTGGGGAGACTGACAGCTGCTTCATCTCTACACAATATTACATGTACAAATCACCTACAAATTAGTGAATTTTTGCCTTGGCACTACCTAAAAATGATTTATAGTTTTTACTTTTCGTTTTTCACTTTAAAATTACTGTGTCTACTCTTGTCTCTATCTGATCGATTATGTTGACCCGCTGAGTGTCGGGTCAACGATTGAAATGTGAATAAATTTAGATTTGTTGACAAAATGAGAAGGTTTTAAAACTTGAACTAGAATGAGAAAAGAGTGTTTGGGACATATGTTTCATGTCAGAAACGCATGTTCCACATTTTAAAACCTTCCTATTATGTTAACAAATCTAATCTTATTCTCATTTCACTCTTTGACCCTCGAGTGTCTACCCCGGGTCACGAAACCATCAATGATATTAATTAAAACCTTGGGTTTCTCAAAGCAGGTTTGAATTTGTACTCTTTATTTTGAAACTATTCATTTTCCTGGAAGTTGGAGAATGGAGAATATGGAATTTATTTTACATATACATATATTCTTTTTAAAGGGTGGATGAATAGTATCTAATGGGTTGGCTCTTTTTCCTAATCTGATCTCCAACTTGGCTTGGGCATTAGAGAATGAAAAATAATTTTTTTTTTTTTAAACAAGGATGAAAATTAAATTTGTATTTTCATGCTAAACATGCCGTCATTCCTTCATTATTGATTCTTGCATTTACTCAAATTGTAACAAATATCAACTCCAAATCAATTATATATGCAACCTATTAATTATATATGGAGTATTAATGTATTATATATTGAATATGTTTGGTGTGAAACCCTCTCACGTATAATAAGACCTACATATAATATTTTTTTAGTTAAAATATACTCCGTAATACTTTTTCAAGAACCAATAAAAAGTAGTATGCATCACATTTTAGTTTAAAGTATTATATATCTTATGTAAATTGAAGAGAGCTATGTAGGAGATGAGGTTAGTAGGTTTACATGCAACTCCATATGTTCTATTTTAATAGACAGATTTATTGGCCCTAATTGACACGTCCAATTTGATATTGATTTTTTTTTATTGCATGAGCTTCTCATTGGTTGATTTCAAAAATAGTGGAAGATTAGATTTGTAAGCAATGCTCTCTCTGATGTTAGTGAATTGATTAACTGTTTTTGATCGATATGTCTAATTATAGTAATTTCAAATTACATTTTAATTTAAATGGAAATTGAAATCAAAATCAAAATCTATTTTGAAGAATTTTTGTAGATGAGATGGCAAGCAATTAAGCCCCAAACAAATCAAGCATCTTATTTGTATTTCTAATGGCTGTCATTAGGCAACGTGAGCTCCCCTTCTACCACCGGAAACCCCCCATTTTTCGTCGCTACAAAAAAAAAACCACATGCGGGTCCCACGATGTTTTTTCGGTAACGCCTATGATCCAATCATACATTTTCACGTGTCAACACTCATATCCATACATAAACTACCTCCTGCAAAAAATCTATCTCTCTGCTCCGGCGTCCTCCACGTCATCGTAGCTCCTTTTTGGGTCTCGACGTGGGCCGTTAGACGCCGTTGATCAAGCTCTACGTACCTATTGACCGTTGATTTACCAAGAAAAAAATGCTTGTGGCTACCGAAATTTAGAGGGCATATTTATATTTTCTCGAACACCTCTTTACATGTGAGAATCTCTGGAAGTTAAATTCACCGGAATCTTGAATCTCCGTCGCCGGAATCACATTGAATTGTCGTTCCTCTATATATTTCTTCAGGTATGTGTTGGTGTTCTTCTTTAATTTGCTGTCTTGTCTGTGATTTATGTACTGTGTAGTTGTTTATATCGCATGAATTGCCTAAAAAAATGTAATATGTGATGAGGAATCATAGTGTATAGTCTGTGTTCTGCTGTGAAAAGTTTGATCTGGGAATAATTTGTTGCATTATCCAAAAGATCAAAACTTTGAAAGGCAAGCTTCTGATGAATCATATCCAGAAACTAAATTTGGAAAGCTCTGTTGCTTGTTTCTATGGGAGTTTAGTAGATGAAGAGAACTAGGATTCTGAATTTGAGGTTAGGGTTTTTTATGTTGCAGTGGATTTAGGAGATCAAGGGTTTCTGTTTGGTAATTAGGTTCATGTTTCCCACTTATCCAATCCTGTATGTTGTAGTTTATGAACCTGTTAGGGTAATATAAATGTATATGCTATGGTTTGATCCAGTCAGTTATGGGCAACATAGACTGGTTTACCTTATTGTGGTCCTTTTCTGGCTAAGGTCACAAGGCTGGGATTTATCTTGTGCACACACCCTCAGTAGTGGTTGCTGGTTTCCCTTGTCGCAAAAAATATAAATGTATAGTCACTATATATCAGGTTAGACTTGTAGTTGTGATGAGCTACTTCTTTCAATTTAGTATAGTCTATAGAACCAGGCAAAAAATTCTCTTTCAATTGAGACGGAACACACCTTTCAATTCTCTTGTTTAACTCGCATATTGTTCGCCTATTCAATCCTAAATTGAACAAAAGTTGCTTTGATTGTGTGTTTTTTTTCATGTATATTTTGAAGGGAGCCAAGGCAGATGAGCAGATTCTGTCTGGGCTAGAAATAGTAATGATATAAGCTGATTGTTGAGCTGTCAGAAGTTTAAATGTTCTTGTCAAGATTATATCAATACTATCTTAGTAGCTCTCCCAGTAATTATTTGGGTTAAAGTTTTCGGCTTTCTTGATCTGCACGACATAATGTGATAACGGCGTTATTGTGGCAGGACTCGGGTTGAAGAGAGCCCTAGTTCATTGCATATTTTTCTTTCCACCTATGGGAGTTGTGACTGTTTCCAGCTCTGCTGCGCGTAGTCTCAGAGGATTCAACAACAGATTTTCTGCTCGTTTATGTCCGCTTAAAGGACCGTTCATATTATCATTCAAAACCGACAAGACCAAAAATGCAGCCTTAGTTTCTCCGAAAGAAGCCGAATCTTTACTTATACAGTCTTCAAAAGAGGATGAAAAGAGGCTTGGAAAACCGTCAAAGCTTTCTGCAGGTCGAGTGTGTGGCGTTGTCTCCACCGACGAAGCCTCCCCGAGTACCATAGAATTGGACTACAATGAAACCGCTGCGAAACTGGAGAAACTGTACAAGTCTAGTCCAGAAACTGCGGGCTCTGATGCAGAACCCGGAGATCGTACTGTGAAGAGAGGGCGACGAAGGAGAAAGAGGATTGGAGAAGCCAATGAAGAAGCGGAGAAAGAAATTATTATAAGGAACCCGAAGAAGAAGGCTAAGCGATTGAGTCTTGATAAGAGGATTACGCTGAGAAAGAAAAAGGAAGGCGAATTGGTTGCTTCGATATCCCAGAAACGAGAGCACAGGGAGGCAACTAACGATGAAAAGATCGACATGCTTGTTAGGGAATACTCTATCGGTACAAATTTAGTGACCTTAGACTGGAAGAAGATGAAAATTCCACCCGTCCTTTCATCGTCTGAGCATTCGTGGCTCTTTAAACTGATGCAGCCTATGAAGGTAAGTGGAAAAACGGATTTGTATTGAAACTCTAAGGTTTTACTACATAGTGATATGCTCTTGACACTGTTATATTTTTCGCAACATTTAGGCAATATTTCAAGTTAAGGAAAATCTACAAAACGATCTTGGACGAGAACCAACTGATGTCGAAATAGCTGAAGCAACAAATATGGATGTTGTTCAGCTAAGGAAAACATTAGAAGTCGGGCAAGCTGCAAGAAACAAATTGATCAAGGTACGTTTTCAAGTCTGATCGCTATGTAAAACTTGTTGAGCATATAATATATATAAACATAAATGTGCAATCCAATTATCAGCTTAGGCTTTTAGTTGAGATGGAGCACATGTTTCAATTAAACTGATGTTACATGAGTTTAAGCTTTGGAAAAATCCATAACTCTGCTTGTTTTTTTTTTTTTTTTGCAGCACAATCTGCGCCTTGTTCTGTTTGTCGTCAACAAATATTTTCAAGACTTTGCTAGTAGCCCGAGGTTCCAAGACCTGTGCCAAGCAGGCGTGAAGGGGCTTATAACAGCCATTGATCGATTCGAACCCAAAAGGAAGTTCCGCCTCTCAACATATGGCCTGTTTTGGATCAGACACGCGATTATTCGCTCCATGACTCTTTCGAGCTTCACTAAGGTCTCCTTTGGACTCGAATCGGTATGATCATTTTACCATTTTAAGTTCAATGACTGTCAGTTTCATCCATTTTCGTGCTTGGAGTTTAAGAAAATAGGAACAATATGAAGCTGCATTGTAAACAAAATCATACATTAACAGATGAACATATACTACAATGTAATAGAGTCAGTTGTATTTTTTAAAAAAAAACATACATTAATGTCTGTCTGGGAATGATGGATATATACAGTCACACAGAACACAGTAAATACTTATAGATACAGAAAACATGCAATTCAGGTGAGAGCAGAAATTCAGAAGGCGAGAATGGAGCTGCTGGTGAAGCTGCAGAGGATGCCAACAGAGAATGAGATCACAGAGAGAGTTGGAATCTCCCAGGAGAGATATCACGAAGTTATGAAAGCTTCAAAGCCCGTCTTCTCCCTCAATGCAAAGCACAAGACAACACAGGAAGAGCTCATCGACGGCATCACCGATGTGGACGACGTCGAAGGCGACAAGCGCAAGCATCCCGCTCTTCTCAGACTCGCCCTCGATGATGTGGTAACACATTCTTTCACACTTTTCTTGCTCTGATACCAAATTTCTCACAACCTAAGCTCTGATATCAAATTAAATGATGCGTTCTTTCAGCTTGATTCTCTGAAGCCGAAAGAGAGTCTGGTGATGAGACAGAGATACGGTCTTGATGGCAAGGGCGACAGAACGCTGGGAGAGATTGCTGGAAATTTAAACATTTCGAGAGAGATGGTTAGGAAGCATGAAGTGAAGGCTCTGATGAAGCTTAAGCATCCTGCTCGAGTGGATTACCTTCGCAGATACATTTTCTAAATGTTGATTGAACTCGATCTGTTAGTACCTAATGTATATTAACTAATCAATTATATGTTTATAGTTACCTGTATTATATCATAGTACTGTAATACTTGTAATTCACATTCATTACAGATTTACAGTAGATTAAAAATACAAGAATTTCAGTGTTAAGTTTGCAGATTTGAAATTTTAAATATTTTGATTTGAAGATGAATCTGACGAAGCCACGTTTCATGCTTGGCGGAACGCCACGTAGCTCCATGGCTGCATGCAGGGCGACACGTATCACGTCGGTTATATTATGCTTTCCGTTCCCGTATCTTCCGGCCTTTATCAGTTGCACACGTACTACATGAACAGCCGCCATTAATCATATCCAATTTTCTTCAGAAGAATCTGCCGGACAGGAAAAATGGTGAAATTAGCGTCGGCGAGAGATTGCCGAGTATACGGGCCGGGGCGATCGCGGAGCAGAGCGGAATACATGAACGCCGGCTTGTATGTCTTCTCGACGGTTGTACTGTTGTGCGGTTTTGCGGCGGAGCTGTCGCGGGAGCCGAAATCGGGGCTAGTTCTCTTGCTCATAGCTTTCGCGCTCATCGCCGTAGTGAATTTTCACGATCTCTTGGCTCACCTCGCCGGCCTTGATTTCCGGCTGTCGTTGTTCGCCTACGACACGCAACTTGCCGTCGTCGAGTTCGCCGCGCCGCTGCTTCACATCCTCGGCTGCCTCTGCTCTTTCCTCGGAATCCTTTTCCTCTTCATCCAGGTTACACAGAGAGATTTTGATTTTGATTTTAAAATTTTTAAAATTCCTCATAAATTTCAATTCGCCTTCATCTTCCTCAAATTCGCATCCAGTTCTGAGCGTCATTGAAATAAATGCAGGAAGAAAAGGGGAATTATAGGTACTATGAACTGGAGAAGCAAGCTTTGAGCCTGTTGATTGCGGGGCCTACACTGTGGCTGCTAGGTTCAATCCTGAATTCATGTCAGATATACGAGAGAGCCGGCGGGCACATGCAGATTCTGCAACAAAGCATCCACATTCCGTTCCTGATGGGGAGTTTGCTGTTTCTAGTGGGAGCAATTCTTAATTTCACCAGCAAAGACAACCACCATACTCAACTCATATACCATAGTTTCAGATCATTACTGGTATAATTAATCCTACATTTGAATTAGAATAAATTTCAATTCAATTTAGTTTGTATTATTCTTTTTAATCTGTTTTTTAGTTCATATTCTTATCTTTAGCAAAAATAGTTGCTATTAAACTCTCTCTATACTGATAGTACTATCATCTTTGTTACAATGCAGTATCTGTTCATAATTACTTTCATGACTACTTTATGAACTACTCTGTTACAATGTTCATAATTATTTCCATTACTACTTTATGAACTACTATGTTACAATGCATTATCTGTTCATAATTATTTTCGTGATTACTTTATGAACTACTCTGTTACAATGCAATGCAGTATCCGTTCATAATTACTTTTATGACTACTTTATGAACTACTCTATTACAATGCAGTATCTATCTGTATAATTACTTTCATGACTACTTTCTCAACATACTCTGTTACAATGCAGTATCTGTTCATAATTACTCTCTAATATATTGAGAGGCACTACTAGTTCTGTTACAATACAGTATTGATTTCATATTGCAGAGTGGGATGTGGGTGTGGGTGGGGATATGCGGGAGCACGTTGCTATTTGTGGGGGGTTTGGCGAACGTGGTGAAAGTGTTCAACGTACAGCAGATGAGTGGAATGATGAGACTTGAGAAGCTGAGGGGCGGAGCGCAAGAGCGATTGATGCATGAAAGAGAAGGCAGAATGCCGCTTATCTTAGACGAGGCAGAGAAGCAGAGGAGGAGAAAAAAGCCGCCGCATGAGGAGTGGCAACCGGCGCCGGCAGCTCCGGTTCCCGCTCCGACTCCGTACAAGGATGTTCTTGTCGGGAATGTTTGAACACTTGTGCATATATCCACACACCTCTTACAGCCTTAGATTGTTATTGGAGTTTTGTCGATCTGTTGGACAAATTAGTTTTAACCCTACTCTCAATGTTTATTTAAACATTTTTTTAAAAGTTTTTGTATGTAACTAAAAATTACGAAACACCAAATCCAATGCAACTGCATGATATCCTTGTAAGCATTTTTTAAAGTACTCTCAAAGTGAGACGGTCCATACATTAGACCTGCCTCATTGCGGGTCTAATTTCTTACCCATTTTTGCGGGTCGGCTTGTTATGTCCACCAGCTAGAGTTCATGCAACCTTAGTTTGCCTCACGTGGGTTGATGACGTCGCGGTTTATATATATATATATATATATATATTGAAAATAGGATTAGCTCACGGGTCGCAGGTCAGACCCGTTAGGCCCTCTTATTCGCAAGCCATTTTTTGTAGTCCTAATCTGCGGGTTTTAGCATGAGGATCAAATTGATTAATTTTTTATTATTATTTTTTTAAAAAATTGATTAATTTTTTAAAATAAAGAAATTACTATTTTAGTTCATCAAGTTTAATTGTCAAAATTTTAAATGATTCGATGATCAAATTAGTTGAAGAAGATAAATTGTGAGTTATCCTATCAATTTCTAAGTTATACCCTAACTGTACATTTTGCGCACAATGAGTCTTATCTCATCTTGTCGGTCAAGATCTCTCAATGACATTTTATATTTCTAGTGGGATGTTAATTTTTCTTTTTCTAAATAATTAAATAATGAACCAATTCAATAACAATTAGATCTAGAAAAAAATTAGGTAGAGATAACATTCACAACTGACCGTCAAACACAACTCGGGCAAAACACAAAGCTATCATGTTAATTCTTTTTATTAAACTAGTCTTTTCTATGCTCGATGTACAAAAAATATGTCTAATATTTATATATTTTTTTTAAATAACTAATAAATTCTTACAAATTAAAATATAAATGAAAAATATTTATTATATTAATCCAATATATAATGTCTACAATTATTATTGTCATTAAAGAAAAGTGATAGTAATTGGTGTTCCAATATGGCGCCAACTAATACACTAATTCTTGTATACTGGGGTATCTCCTTCATTTAAATCTAAAAAATAAAAATGATAGTGCATAAAATATAATGAATGCATGTGCATGGTAAAGTTAATGGAAAAAGATAACGGAGTTATAACAGTAAGTATATTTTTGTCCAAAAATTGTATAGTAAAAGTGTAAAACTCTAAAAATAAGATGCACAAAATGATTAGTACTAATAATATAGATTTTAATTAGAGATATAATTTTGATTGTGACTTATTATGTTTTTAGATTATAAGATAATAAGAATTTAAATGATTACTAATTATGATAAATAAATAAAAATTTAGAATGTAACGAGGCAAAATTAGAAAGGTAGACCTGAAGGGTCAGACTGAGATTAATTTCGGGTAAGTTGGGGGTAATTTGCTCAAATTTTTTGTAACTTAAAACATTATCCCGATTCCGGAGTCTATTTATTTAGAGCTCCCAAAGAGGATATTGTTACTTGTTCGTCACTAAAAAGTTGTGAGTTTATCTTTCTTTCTTTTCACAGCGGAAAAGAGGAAGAAGCATATAGCTGAGCTCTTCGTACATCGTACATCCGTTCTTCGAACCCTAAAGCTATTAGAACATCCGCGTTCTCTTCATCACTCAGGTACAAATTCTCCAATGCTCTCCTTTTTCATCTTGTGACCTAATTCAATTCCTTCGTCCGGTTTATATGTCTTTTTGTTGATTCTATGCTTAAGACTGATAATTGTGAGATTGGCACCGGTTTGCTTGCTTGATTTTGAAAATTTTACCGGAATTCCTTTATTTTATTTTTTCGTTTTGCCCCGGAATTCTCCAGTACAACTCTCTCTTCAATTCCTCGTTCCTTTTTATTTTTATTTTTATTTTGTTTTATTTTTTAATTTTAATTTTCATTTTAATTTTTTGTTTTATGAATGTTTATGATACAGTTAGTGTATTTTTTCACTGTATCTCTGATATGGAGTAACTTGTTTGGTTTTGCTGGCAACAACCCTCTATCACCTTTTATGCTATCTTTTATTAATATACATGATTGGACTAGGGTTTTGAGAGAATGAAGGCTAAAGAGTATGACTTGGTTTAAATGAGTATATGAAACTTGAAATCTTTAGACATATGCTCAATTCATGAAAAGACAGCTGCATTGTGTGTTATGTTTTGCTCTTATTGCTTTTTTATGGTCTACAATTGCAAAAGGGGAGTATATGAGTTAGGTATCTGTCTTGGCTTTTAATGTAGGTTGGGTGTATGCAGAATGTCGTCTGTGTCTAGTCAGCCTCAGTTTCGGTATACGCAACCCCCATCCAAGGTTCTCCATTTAAGAAATTTACCGTGGGAATGCACGGAGGAGGAGCTGATTGAATTGGGGAAACCATTCGGTAGAGTTGTCAATACAAAGTGCAATGTTGGAGCAAATAGAAATCAAGCATTTATAGAATTTGTAAGTTTATGGTTTTCTATCTCCTTATTCTCCATCTGTAATCATTATGAGAAGTCATTTTTCTATTTATGTTCTGAAATTCCTGTTCATTCATCTTGATGATTGTAGGCAGAACAAAACCAAGCTATTGCAATGATATCATATTATGCTTCATCATCAGAGCCAGCTCAGGTACGGGGGAAAACAGTGTACCTACAATATTCCAACAGGCAAGAGATAGTGAACAACAAAACCACTGCGGATGTTGCTGGAAATGTACTGTTAGTGACAATTGAGGGAAATGATGCACGCCTTGTCAGCATTGATGTTTTGCACTTGGTAAGTAATTATGCCTTGGACACTGTGGTTCGAAGTGAAATACTTTCAATAGAATAAACTTTCTCATTACTATGGTGCTTAGGTTGTAGTACATCAAGCTCTCTTTTAGCATTGTTTGACATGAATGCGAATGTATCAGCAGGCCAATGCCAAGGAAATATCTTCAATGGCAGCTTATTGCATCGGGAAAATGAGCAAATGTGTGTTTGTCTCCTTTCTCTTTTGCTTACCACTGCTCTTTCTTCCCTTCTCATCTAACTATCCTGAGTTTCTTGGAGTGTGGGATACACTTTTCATTTCTAATATGTATTGAACTCCCTTACTTAGATTCTAAGATTCTCTTTTGAAGCAAAACCCTTAATGTGTAATTAATATAGGGCACTGCCATTAAACAATTGCTCCTGCTTTGGTTGCATGGAGTTATTCTTGGGATATGCAAAGGTCTTTTTGGAAACCACATTTCTGTTCATGTTTGAACCATAACTCTAGATGAAATGTACTTATCATCTGTCACTGTGTTTCCTAAAAATTCATAACCTGGCCATCTCCTGTATTCCTATCCTTTTTTTCTGGAAGCATTACTTCTACTTGAATTTATTTACATTCATACATGTATCACTTACCAAAGTTTTAATTGCTCTGCCCCCTTCTTTGTTTTTGTTACTACACTTGCCCTTTCATGTGATAGAGCTTTTATAGTATTTTGTTAAATATATGTGAACCAATGAATGATGAGGTGTCGTTGAAATTTGGTTGTCCCTTATACTAAATTATTTTCCAAAAATACACAATGATGTGGGATGTCTTTAGGGTTTTACCAAAAATTATATCACATGCTGCCGGTTATTTATTGGACTATTTTGGCTTGATATTGTGAACTCTGAAAAGGAATGAGGTCAAGCACTTCTTTCTTATAGCTCTTGAAGGAGTGGTTGGCAAGGAAAACCCAGCAATCACGTACCACCTTTATTCCCAGAAGTTGAGGATGAATAAATTAGGTTCAATACTTTTCCATGAGGACATGGGGAGTCTTTTGTTGACTAACTTAGCCACCAGTGTTCTTTTCTATTCTTTTAGTTGTTAGCCGTTTATGGGGATGTTTGTGTTGGGGACATATTATTGATGTTATATTCTCCCCAAAATAAATTCAATTCTTTAGCCTATTATTATGATGTTCAATGATGTGGTTGATAAGAATATTGGCAATTTTCCTTCAAGAGACCATGATGGAAATATATATAGGGCTTTCATTTTCTTCTAGATATGTTTATTATGAATGCCTTTTTAGTAAGTTATATTATCAATGCTATTACGTTTTCCAGGTGTTTTCAGCTTTTGGATTTGTGCATAAGATCACTACATTTGAAAAGACTGCTGGATTTCAGGTGTGTATATTTTGGGATAATCAATGTGTTTATAATGCATTTGTCTTTCCCTGTTTCTAGGCTACAACTTCACTCTGATGCTTTTTTTTCTTCAGGCTCTGGTGCAATTCTCTGATGCAGAAACTGCTACTTCTGCAAAGGATGCCCTTGATGGAAGAAGCATTCCTAGGTGATGTTATTGATCCCTAGCTGTAGATGTGGAGCATTTACATAATGGCCGGATGCCTTCTTTTTTTTTTTTTTTTTTTTTTTTTTTTTAA
>NC_044920.1:26271519-26287520 GCF_003576645.1 Ipomoea triloba
CCTTTTTTTTTTTTTTTTTTTTTTTTTTTTTTTTTTTTTGAATACTACTATATTAGAGTAGAGTGCTGTGTTACAAATTAATGTTATGCGTGAAAAGAAAGTATGGCAAGGAAGGAAATGATAAATCTTGACCATTTGTATTTAAAACCATTCGTAATTGTTGTACACATGCTATTAATCCTTGATGTGCTGAGCAGTTTAGGGCTGACTTTGCCTTTTGGTGTTGAACAGCTATTTAATTCCAGATCTTGGACCATGTTCCCTCAAAATCACATATTCTGCTCACACTGATTTGAGCGTAAAGTTTCAGAGTCATCGTAGCAGGTAAAAGAGCAACTTGCATGTAGTTTCAAAACGAGTACCTCTACTGTATTATTATATTTTATTGTTTTTGCATTTTACTTAAATGGTGATTATCATTCTGACTCATCAAAAAATGTTTTATCATCTTGTGTCTGGTTTTGTTTTAGGGACTATACCAATCCTCACCTTCCTGTTGCTCCCTCAGCTATAGATGCAAGTGGTCAGGTAAGCTCTCTATGATACTTGAAGTAGTGAGGCAGATAATTTATTAGTATGACGGGTTATTAGTATTTGCAATTGAGCACTTGAGCGTTACAAATATTTTTGGAAAATATTAACAGATATGAGAGGACCGGACTAATTTTTCCCTATTTCTTATGATTGATAGGCTAAAAATTGTTTCAGAACTGTTACCTCAGTTTCCTTATTTTGATTTCTGTGTTCATTGTTGTAACTGCAGTTCACTGTTGGTCTAGATGGAAAGAAACTGGATCCCGAGAGTAACGTTCTTCTTGCTGCTATTGAAAACATGCAATATGCAGTTACCGTGGATGTCCTGCATACAGTAAATACTTAAATCCGATCACTAAATTATTCAAATATCCTACTTTCTATTTTATTTATTGCTTTTGTGTTTTCTTTGTTTCAGGTTTTTTCAGCTTTTGGGCCTGTCCTAAAAATTGCCATGTTCGATAAGAATGGGGGTCTTCAGGCTTTGGTCCAATATCCTGGTAAGATTAATCCTTAAACCTTAATAATCTCCATTTGTTATGACTCGTTAGTTTTCATTTTTTAAGTTACGATAAATTTAAAAGGCATTTGGTTCACAGATGTCCAGACAGCTGTTGCTGCAAAGGATGCCTTGGAAGGACACTGCATATACGAAGGAGGATTTTGCAAGCTTCATATTACTTATTCTCGGCACACTGATCTCAGTATAAAGGTAGCATCGCCATTGGCTGTGAAGATTAATGTTTAGTTTTACTTAATAAATGCACACTTTCTGGTTAAGCTAAAGATTTCATATTACTAATTTCAGGTCAACAATGATCGGGGCAGAGATTATACCATTCCAAACGCTCCCATAATGAGCTCTCAACCCCCAGTGCTTTTGGGACAGCAACAATCTCCAACCGGAGGTCCTAGTGCTCATCCATACAATGCAACTCAGTACGCTTCAGCTCCCAATGTTTATGCAGCTCCTCAGGCTGCTTCTTCGTGGAACTTTGTCGGTGCTGCCGGACCCCCACCTATGTCCATGCAGATGCACAATCCTCCTTACATGGCACCTGCAAATGTGCACAACCAAAACAGACCCGCCATGCCTCCATATCAGCTTCGATAGCAATGACTGGAATAAATTTTGCTGAGAGAACTCGTTAGTTTTCCTGAACAAGCTGTGTAACCAAATATGGAATCTTTAATCAGGCTAAACTGATATACTTATTTCATGTTTGCACCCTTTTCTTCAGAAGTTTATGTAAGGGCATATTATTGTAGGCCCTTACACCTTCCAGTATTCATACTGTTAAAGTGTTAAGGAAATGCTGCTCTTATTCAGAAAATTTGTGTATTTTGCATCCAAATTGCTCAGTAAGATGCTGAGTCCATGCTTTTATAATTAGATAAATTTTACATTCTCAAAGAACAAAACAGTAATTGGAAATGGTTCAAACTTTTCTGTTACAAACTGGCTCTAATGTTTAAGTTAAAGCGCATACTTGTATGATGAAGATGATGCTCTTATATTCTCGAGTAGTGGCTGTGGACTTTTCTCTGTCACTTAAAAAAAAAAGATGACGCTCTCAACAGCAACTTAGATGTGGTTCCACAGAGTCTGCCTGGACCATTACACATGATGAGTGGGTTGTCTCAGATAGCTGCTCTGAAGCGTGAGCAAGAGATCTGAGATTGCAGTTGATGAATGCTTGTACAAAGTAGCAGGTTTCGTCTTTAGTGTTCCCCGGAGGTACATCTACCACAAACGACTCGATCACCAGAGTTGCAGGTCTTCCATCAACCACCTCAGGATGGAGAGAGAGAATGGAAGAGTAGTTCTGAAAAATAATTAAGAAGAAGAGTGAAAAAGGGAGAAGAAATAAGAGTATGGTGTGATTGGAGAGGAGTGATCCATTGTACGTTGTTCCTCTAAAGCTGAAGAAATAGAAATGAAGAATAATAATAATACCGTGAGCCTGTGATCTCCCCCAACAATCCTGAATCTGAGGATATGCTGGTCGTCATCAAGGAGCTCCAATCTTTCAGTGCTTGTGGTGGCGGGAAGCCCTGATCTCACATCAACTTCTCTAACACTCCCAATCTCAACGTTTCCATGCACAATGCACCTCCTCACAAATGGCTTGTACGTCTGTGGTTCATCAAATCTCCTAACCAATGACCACACCTGTTTTTTTATTTCAGAAAAATCAAAATCAAAATCTCGAAATAATGTTTGTTAGGCTTGAACTATCTGGCCAGAAATTTAGGGATTAAACCAAAATATTGAATCAATAAAACCTTCCAGAATTGCATAAAATGATACATCTGAACAACAAATTCATTTGGATCGATAATAAAATCTAGATAGGGCGATCACACAATCACGAAATGGAAACAGAGACGAGAGAAGAGAACGAACGAGATGAAGAGGTGCTCTGATGTGCTTGATCAGAAAGGAAGTGCATTGATTCTCTGCCGGCTGGTGCCTATGGTGCTTCCTTATGTACTCTCTTTCACTGCCGCTGTATCCATCTTCCTTCATCTTCACTTCCGTCGCCGGAGTCTCACCTACCCTCATCTCCCACTCCCACTTTAATATTATAAAAGGTTTACTTTTCCCGCTTCGTATTACTGCTACATCACTTCCCCCGCCTCTATTTATAAACCAAACCCATCCAATTACTACATATTAGTTTATTTGCCATCCCAATTCTGTGTTTTTACCCACTGTGCCACTACTGTTCTGTCTCCCCATTGCTTGTACACTTTAGGGCACAAAAAGATTTTTATGATCCCTGATTAGTCAATGACTGAACGTTGATTGAAAGGTCACTCGAGCTATCCCATGAAGTTATTGTTTGATGTTTGTATTGACGAGCTACCCCATGGGGCTGTTCTTTTATTGTTTGATGTTTGTATTGACGTTATTGTTACAAGTAGCACATTACTTTTTTTTTTTAATTAATTTTTCACTAATAAAATATTTTTAGACCAATTTCTATTTATGGTAAAATTTAACCTTTTCATCTTCTTGATTATGCTAAACTTGTGATTAAAACAAATTATGTATACAATAAATATATTTATTTAGCATCTAATTTTCAAATTTCAACTAATCTCAAGTTGATTTGTTACCCGACTTTGACTTGAATATGATTTTAGTGGGGATGGTCTTGTCATTTCGTATGGTAGATAAAGAACACAATTATTTATTAATAATTCACATAACCTAGAAACTGCATAGTGACAGACTAACATCATATAGGACTGATAATGGAAAACAATGTTTAACACTCCGTACTAGTGTACAAACTACAAAGTCGTCCCAAAAGCTGAGAATCTAATGGTCTCAAATACATTAAGTCATAAATGTATCAACCAGAATATGGACATCTGTATGGAGAACATTGTTAATTTTGGTCTGTGGATTATAAGACTTGCATAAATTGGATGGTTTACTCCAAAAGTCTATTATCTCGCCGTCCTTTGACTAAATTAAGCTGTCCCATTAAATACATGGGGTCCACTTTACGGATAATGTCGACTCTAGGAGAACTGTTAATTAATTGACTTCTATACCAGCACACGTGCAATAGATGTAATGTACTTACTACCACTTGATAAAGCAAATAGAAAACATTTCATAATACCGTTAAATACAACAGCAGCAGCAACAATAATGATAATAGTTTTGGTCATACATAGATAAGTCATCACATGCAGGGCAGGGTAAAGGCATACTTGACTTGGTCTAATATCAATAATCAGATTAATGAACTTTTACCGAACACCTTTATTAAACTACATCCCGCTGGTTATGTTTTAACTAATCAGATATTAACTCTACAGAAGGGGAGAAACACAAACCATCACAAGCAGATACACCAGGTCCAAATACACAGGAAAACAAGAACATTAAATTATAAAGAGAAAAGGAAAAATGAATAAACAAATAACTGCAGCATGGCTGCCTCCATTGAGTTGAAACCAGCTGCTGGTGCATCGAGCTAAGCTAGCACTTTGCACGAGATGCCTACATAATTTAAAAATTATGTGCAGGTGAAGTTGACAAGTTCTTTGCTTCCTGTTGGCTTACCTCAGGCTCCGTCTTCTTGTGATGGAACTTCACCACGATGCAGGTGATATTGTCAGCACTGCCACGGGTAAAAGCAGTCTCCGTCAGCTTCCTCGCAGCTGCTTCGGGTGATTCTTCCGACTCTGCTAGTGAAACGGCATCCTGTAGCAGTGTACAAAATTGCATCAGCAAAACTTCAGAAGAAAAGTCAAAGCTAGGAAGGCACCTCTAAAAACCATTGTGTGGCTATTACCTCATTGGGTACTACATCCCAGAGTCCATCACTAGCCAGGACAAGCAATTCTAATTCTTCATCAATGACTTCTTCCTGTAAAATTGGGAAGACAAAATGGTGATCTACAAACAAAACATGATTTGCCTATGTTCTGGTGAGAGTGAGACTGCAAAGTCATCATAGTAGTCTAGTTTTAATATATATTTTCTTCTATGAGCTACTTCATGATTATTCGTTCACATGTACATCCGCACGTGGATGCATGCAGACGCGCACCAAACACATACAGTTTGAACTCAATTCATAAACAGGTTGCCTAAGTAGCAAGTGGAACTAAATTGCATGCCAGTCCAATTTTGACAGCCAGATCCTCTCTAAAGTTACCATTGGTGATTGGACAGGCAAAAAAAGGAAATTTATTTGAAGCTTCCTAAAATATTTCAGATGAGTACTTCTACTCACACATTCCAAATATTGAATTATCAGCTGAAACACAAGTTATTACCTGAATCTCAGGTTCAGCCACAACATATTGCTTCAGCATACGATTACCAAAGGCACGGGACATTGCCAAGACTCCTCCAACTCTCCAAGTGCCTATTTTTTTGACAAAAACAAAAATATTTTACATATTAGAATATCAAACAGTTATACACAATTAGATGTTTTTTCAACATGTTCAACTAATTCTCCCCTACATTTTTTCCCTTTATTACTTAAACCTTTCCCTAATTGTGAGCCAGTTCAAGTCTAAAACGCTACTAAGTTCATTAACCACATCCCAACAGATGATCTTAAAAAATGTTAAGCTTATTCTCTTCCTTTGATACGTGGAGAGAGAATCAATTGAAGAGCATCTTGACCCCCATCTATAAACGGTACTTATTCACATCACAGATTCTCAGCACTTGGCTTGCAAAAGGAACCAGCATATGGCACTCTGAAATGCAATAATTAGGCATGCAAGTTCCAATCTAAAATATCAGTCAGAGATGCCTCCCAAACCTCCCACCCACACAAAAAGACATGTTCCTGAACAACATATTTCTTGTTTCCGAATGGAAGCAGCACACATGCACAATTATACAGCAAGATCATTAAACTAAAGTTACTTGCAGCAAGGCTGTTTATGGGTTAATAGCATCCTGAAAAGTTGAAAGGAAAAGGAAAGAGTAGAAAAAACCTGGTTAAGTATATATTCGCAGTAGAAATAGTTCTTACCTGCCCACATAATAACACCTCCAGCATTTTCAATCCTCTTTCTCTCATCACTTCTATTTGGTTTATGATCCTGAGAGAGAGGAATTGCTGTCCAGAATTTGAGATGAAAAGAGAGATACTTGTTAAGAACCTATAGCCAAAATCCTAATCACATTTTTACCAAGGAAACAACAATAATTATTAACTACAATTGGAGCAGTCTTAAAATAGGTGTTTGTGTACAGAGAAGATACTGTCAAATTAATTAACTATATATGTTGATTCAATTATAGACAACATCTTGGACTCAAGGAATATGATAACGAACCATCTTCCTAAAAAATGGTTAAACTTGGTGAATGACCATGAATTTTGGAAGTGTTATGTTTCTTCAAGTCCCACATTGTGAATATTACCTTGAATACCTATCAGTTTAGGTTAGAATCCCATTAAATCAAGTCTATTTTCAGCTTGCATCTGTTTAACTTGATTAAGTTCTAAGACTAGGTAAACTATGTTACCACGCTCATCTCCTAGACAAATAATCTCCTAACTACCTCATTTACCCAGTAACCATCTACCTTATTTTGTAACTTTGCTAATTTTGCAGATAGACTTACTTTACACTATAGTGCTCTTTATAACTTCACCAAAATATCAGTTAAGCTGTTTTATTGCCCATTTAGTGAGTGCACACTAAATAGAAGACCTGTTCAATCCTGAGGGATAACTGCTCTAAAACCTCTGGCACCAAAGAGGGGTGGAATTTATCCTTAAAGTCACCTTTATTTTCAGGTTTCTGTGTTCTTGTCTTCTTGATCATTCCACCATATTTTCCCAACAGGAGGAACCAATTAATGCTTCACTTTTTTTTTTGTTTCTGAATGTGAACCATAAGCATTAAATTACCTTTTAAGTTGATCCAGCTTAAAGAAAGGAAAGTCCTGACACAATTAATATATTGGTATTTCTTTTATTTTTTTTGAAAAAATATATTGGTATTTCTGAACAACTAAAATACCAAAAATGTGTATGCATATACATACAAGGAAAAGTCCTGTGGTAAGAATCTGAAAATACCTTTTCCTTTTTTTGACACAATGGTTCTTGAATCGCCAACGTTGGCAGCGTATAGATGATTCCCAACCAGAACTGCTGTTGATGCAGTAGAACCATCATCACGGAGAGAATCTTTTTCAGACTCCAAAAAATCCCTATCAGTCTGTTGATATGTTTCACCTGCAATAAAATAATTCCATTGCTACCCAATTTCTTTGTAGAAACAAGACATCCATGCATAGCCCAATTTCAGTTATTACACTTGATGCTCTATGCCATTATAGGAAGCTATACTACACTCTTGCGCATGCAAAGAATCCTACTTCAACTGTATCACATATAGTGCAATCTAAAATATAGAAGAAAGAATGTGTGAATATGAAGTTTAAGTATAACTTACTTATAGCATGTTTAGTGTTTGTTACGAACTCTGGATGCTTCATCAGATTCTCAAAGAGATTTTGCTTTAAATACTCTGCTGCACGTGAACCCCCATGGCCTGCAGTACCACACAAAGATCATTACTAAAACCGGCTTCACAAGCTCTTACCTCTCCAGAATAACACACAAAGCAGACCATGTCGAAAGATAGAGAAAGTTCGACAGAGTTGCTAACTTGATAATGCAGAAACCTCTATCAGCTTCTGGATAAAAAATCCAGTGTCAGCTAAAGCTACTTATTCATTACTGTGGATTCTATCTGACGACAAGAGATACCAACTCTCTAGCCATTTTAAAATTCAATACGTACCCGTCAGTTAACGGTATGTCATTATACTATTATAGAAAGATCTACCAACCCCTCCCATGTTCAGATTATTAAATATCCTTCCATGACTGATCAAAGCTTGTTGAACTGTGAATTTCAGCCAGGTCATCCAACAACAGTGGTATTCATGCATGCATAAGTCATGAAATGTACCAATTCTGAGGAAGTCAATTTTATTTCACTTATAGCATTCATGCTATAAAAAAGAGCTAAAGAAACTATAGTTACCGACTCTAGAAATAACAAGAACGAAGATTAAAAATAAAATAAAAAATCCTAACCATCAAATATCCCAAATAAACAAATTGTCTTTCCATCAATCTTGGAAGTCTTAATATCATAAAAATCCTCCATGCTTGCTCTCTTTCCTCTGAAGCTAGAATAACCACAACTCAACCTTCCATCTTCACTGCCAAGCACAAAGGAAATGAAATTAAGTACAGATCCATCCTGAGAATATGAAAGTTTACAATGCATAATTTAAGGCAGGATGGAAATAAATGAAAGTTGTGCACTGAAACAGGGGCTTAATGAAGAAAGCAATCATTAATGCCATGCATAATGTACTTGAAAAATATACTTTAGTATCTCACATGAAAATATCATTTAGTATCTCACAAGTGCAAGCAAGAAAAAGAATATAACAAAAATAAATCTGATCAAAATCAATCACCTCTTCCATCCTCCACTGGCATAGCCACCGTCATCATCCTTCTCAGGTTTAACATCAAGAACTGGTCCTTGTTTAGCCATTGAACTAGTATCTGCCATCATCTTTCTTCTTGTTGTAACTCTACAATCCCAAATATTATAGCTTATGTTTCTAGTTGCAATCAAATTTGGAACAAAGTTATTAAACTGCCTTCCCACTGCATATCTCACAATCCGTGGAGCTTGAAAAATCCCAAATTGTCCAGCTTCAACAACCACAGATCCCAAGCAACTAGTGCATACCATCTAAATCAATTACATCAGCTATAAGTGAAAGCCATGACTCAGACTCTCTCAACAGAAAGCATAGTTTCAAATAATAGATAATAAAATAATGCTCCGTCCTATCTTTTATGATCGTTAAAATGACTGAAAAACTTATCACATTTTATATTCTATTGCATTCTATTCGCATTCCATATAAAGGCCATACACTCTAGACACAATGCGACTATTTTTTTAAAATTTTTAATATCTTGAGCTGAGAAGCAGAAAAGCTAAAGCTAAAGCTGAAGAGAAACACGGATCTGATCTTACTCTCAAAGGAGTCGACTCCTTGAACCTCGAGTACACAGACCGAAAAGCAGATCCGAGTCCATGATTAGCAATTCAAAAATCAAAAACGGTTTTAAACAATCATAACAAACTACACATATCGGAAAACCTCAGATCGATCCCCGCAACATGCAGCAGGTTGAGCTGAACAGTAATCGGAAGATCGCAGAATATCCGAATCCGATACACTGATCAGCTCAAACTCTCCACAATCATCAACCAAACACAAAAAGCACAGAAAACCAAAAACGAAAAGAAGATCGTCGCAGAGAGCTCCGAAACCCTAGAAATGCAAATCCGGCGCGGCGATCGCAGATAAAAATGGAAGACGGAAGGAGCCAAGGATGGAATGTGTGTCGCTGTTGTGAAGCGGCGAAAGAGAGCGATAGAGAGATAGAGAAAGAGAGAGAGAGAGAGAGAGAGACTTACTCAGATACACGAGAGAGACGCCTGGCTGTTGAAGCTTTGGAAGTGAGTAGTGACCGAAGAGAAAGTTGCAACGTGGCAGTCCTCATGCATCTGCTGCCTGCTCCGCTCTGCTCATTCAAAGGTACAATAAGCCTCTGCTCCATGGCCCCCACCTAAAGCTCGCATATATTTTTATATATTTAATGACTGGATCCTAGTAAGTAGTACTTGTTACTGTATCTTGCCTTTGACCTATAGATTCGTTCGTATGCGTAATAATAATAATAATAATGCAATTATATTCTTTTTACTCCTGTTGCCACAAGTTACTTCATACGGACTACATCATAAACTACGTCATTATCCTGTATTTTTTTTGCTTAGTTTAATTTTTTAATATAATTTTTAAAGTTCATTTTTGCATTTGATATATATGTTTAATGTATAAATTCACTCATTAAAATTAAATTAAATAATTACAGAGTATTAAATTAAACTATTTATATACAATTAGGTTTATCTTCAAGTGAGAACCCCCCTTATTATGTGAACCTGTGCACTAATCTCCACCTCTTATTTTATAGTATCTTGCGGTCATGATTTTTTGGTGATTAGTGTATTAATTTGCCGTTTTTCAAATAATGGGGTCTGAATAGTAATTACGTATGTCACCTTGTTTCCGCCGAAAACAAACATCCTAATCAGTATGGTTGCGTTCGCACACTCTGTTCGCCTAACCATTCTCGTCCGGTATCACCCCCTTTCATCGCTGTAGTTTGGCCGGACGCATACGGATTACCATGACTTTTGGTAAGTTCCCCTTTCAGTTAAAATTTATTTTTCATTTCAATTTTATTGACACTCGATATTTTTTTTTAATTGTTCCGGTCTTACCTTTACCTCTCTAATTCCACTGTTCTCCCAAATCAGAACTAAATTGTCTTAACGAGGAAGAGCATGACAACTTTCTCTTCTCACCACTTCCTTGGAGAAAATTTCAACCCCATATGTATACCCATTCATTTTTAATGTGTCATATCCCTTTCAAGTAACAACATCCACGCAACTAAACAACCGCAAGGGCTTCCAGTAGCGATAGATGAACTAACCAGATGAGGCCCCCAATTATAACGGCAAAAACACTCTGTTGGACCAAGACAAAAGTTAGGGGTGCTGGGCCAACACTGAGAGACGAAAGCTAAGGGTGCTGGATCAACACTGAGAGACGAAAGCTAGGGGAGTGAACGTAATTAGATACCCTAGTAGTTCTAGTCGTAAATGATGGATACTAGGCATTGTGCGTATCGACCCGTGCAGTGCTATAGCTAGCGTGTTAAGTATCCCGCCTACGAATGAAACTCAAAAGGAATTGACCGGGCCGCATAAGCTGTGGAGCAATCATTATTGCATGGATCATGATTCGCACAGCTGTGTGGACCATAAATAAAAAGAACATTTTTAAAATACCAAAAGTACATTATTTTTGTACATAAAGTACATTATTTTAGAGTACATTATTAAACACTGAAAGTACATTATTTTATACTCCGTATATACAATGAAATCATGTACCTTTAATACAAAAATAATGTACTTTTAATATATGAAATATAACTTATATTCATGGTCCACACAATAATTTGCCGCTGCGGAGCATGTGGTTTAATTCAACGTAAAGCAAAGACATATAAACAAATGTGGCCTGCCAAGGAATTTTTCCCCATGTGTCCCCCTCTACTATATGGCCACCAGTCAGCACAATAGAGAGGAATGGGCACAATAGTCCTCTGGATGACCCCCAACATTCTATACTGCTCAAGTTATGTTATGCACCAAATGCTAATTAAATTCCCCACCCCAAAACATTACCTTGTACTGCAGGGACCAACACAAAAAACAAAAGCAAACATATATTAAAAGAAACAAACAGCTGAAACATCCCAGCACCCATAAAATTCATAATGCTGCACTTTCTGAGAAAGAGCAGTGCAATATAGTGTTGCTGAATCACAAATTTATCAATAGACTTCACAGTACTCAGAAGATTCCAAAACACCTGCTTATATGCCAATCAAACACCTAATACATAGAGTCATCGCAGCGTCTACGCTTGCTTCGACTGCTTATCTAAAAGTCCGATCAGTACTCTTAACACTCTCGTGTAGTTCCGAATAACATGGGAATGGATGAGTAGTCAGTAAAAATCAAACTACTAAGTTTGTAGGCAGGACATCTCGCAGACAGCTCACCTCTCGCTTTACAAAAGACGGCAAGGCAAATGCAGCTCTATGAACCTGCCAGCCAAACAAAGTGCACTATGAGATGTATAACAAGAAGATCCTAAAATCTTACGTTGTATATATTATTATCGTTCTCGTAGTTGTATGATAACTTGGCTGGAATCCAATTATATTTAGGTTTCATGAATGATGAACATGTGCCCTTGGAGCATGCCAGACTGTTGCCAGAATGGTCTCATTGGAGGAATAATATGCTAATGTTATGGATGAACTTTTTATTTTTAAAAGTATCAGAATGGTCTCATAACCATGAAAGATGTTTCCAGCCTTCAAAAAGCATACCTCAGAATTGTAAAACCTTAGTTCCCTGCGATATTGAAGCGCTCCGTCAAGCTTTTCGATGGGATTGATTGGGTTCAAAAAATCAACAGGCGGCCCTTCAGTTGAGCATAACACAAACCCAATAACGCCACTGCAGACAACACAAATCACCTCGTAACAATTGAACTATTGCATTTCACACGTGCAAATAAACCCTTCGCCATGCACCTCCCATAGAATAAAACCCAGAAAAAGAAAAAGGGGGGGGGGGGGGGGGGGGGGGGCTATTTAACGAATGGAACATTTTTCAAAAAAGAAATTTCCAAGAAAATGGATAATTCCCTGAGATAGGAGACTTGGGAGAAAAAAAAAAAAAGTCAATTGTTAGTTAATATAATACTTTTTTTTTTGAACATACGAAATAAGGTAAAAAAAATCTCTTATGAGACCGTCTCATGGATCATCATTCGTGTATCAAGTTATTAAGTTTTTCATAAGTATTACGTTTTCTTTTATGAGTATTGTAATTTTTTCATAAGTAACTCTTTAACACCTAATATTACATTTTAAAAGTATTAGATTTTTTTATCAAACATATCACATTTTTTCTCATAAATATTACACTTTTTCACATAAGTATCAATTAATCAATTTATACATGATTAGTATTACATTTTTTCACATAAGTAATTATTTATTACAAATTTTTAAAATTAACAATAATTAAAAAAAAAAACAAAAAACAAAAAACAAACAAGACTAAAGAGCGAACATACCACTTGTATATTTTTGTTCTATACCACTTAGCTTGTAAAATAAATAGTAGCCTTGAGCAACTCTTGCTATCAAGTCCACCCACTAATTAAGATTTGAGCTAGCCAATTCAAGCTACTGGATTTATGAGTTTCGAGCTATCGAGTTAATTTTTTTATCGATTTCAATTTTTCAACCCTATCTCGGCCCCCCCCCCCCCCCCCCTTTTCTTTTTCTGGGTTTTATTCTATGGGAGGTGCATGGCGAAGGGTTTATTTGCACGTGTGAAATGCAATAGTTCAATTGTTACGAGGTGATTTGTGTTGTCTGCAGTGGCGTTATTGGGTTTGTGTTATGCTCAACTGAAGGGCCGCCTGTTGATTTTTTGAACCCAATCAATCCCATCGAAAAGCTTGACGGAGCGCTTCAATATCGCAGGGAACTAAGGTTTTACAATTCTGAGGTATGCTTTTTGAAGGCTGGAAACATCTTTCATGGTTATGAGACCATTCTGATACTTTTAAAAATAAAAAGTTCATCCATAACATTAGCATATTATTCCTCCAATGAGACCATTCTGGCAACAGTCTGGCATGCTCCAAGGGCACATGTTCATCATTCATGAAACCTAAATATAATTGGATTCCAGCCAAGTTATCATACAACTACGAGAACGATAATAATATATACAACGTAAGATTTTAGGATCTTCTTGTTATACATCTCATAGTGCACTTTGTTTGGCTGGCAGGTTCATAGAGCTGCATTTGCCTTGCCGTCTTTTGTAAAGCGAGAGGTGAGCTGTCTGCGAGATGTCCTGCCTACAAACTTAGTAGTTTGATTTTTACTGACTACTCATCCATTCCCATGTTATTCGGAACTACACGAGAGTGTTAAGAGTACTGATCGGACTTTTAGATAAGCAGTCGAAGCAAGCGTAGACGCTGCGATGACTCTATGTATTAGGTGTTTGATTGGCATATAAGCAGGTGTTTTGGAATCTTCTGAGTACTGTGAAGTCTATTGATAAATTTGTGATTCAGCAACACTATATTGCACTGCTCTTTCTCAGAAAGTGCAGCATTATGAATTTTATGGGTGCTGGGATGTTCAGCTGTTTGTTTCTTTTAATATATGTTTGCTTTTGTTTTTTGTGTTGGTCCCTGCAGTACAAGGTAATGTTTTGGGGTGGGGAATTTAATTAGCATTTGGTGCATAACATAACTTGAGCAGTATAGAATGTTGGGGGTCATCCAGAGGACTATTGTGCCCATTCCTCTCTATTGTGCTGACTGGTGGCCATATAGTAGAGGGGACACATGGGGAAAAATTCCTTGGCAGGCCACATTTGTTTATATGTCTTTGCTTTACGTTGAATTAAACCACATGCTCCGCAGCGGCAAATTATTGTGTGGACCATGAATATAAGTTATATTTCATATATTAAAAGTACATTATTTTTGTATTAAAGGTACATGATTTCATTGTATATACGGAGTATAAAATAATGTACTTTCAGTGTTTAATAATGTACTCTAAAATAATGTACTTTATGTACAAAAATAATGTACTTTTGGTATTTTAAAAATGTTCTTTTTATTTATGGTCCACACAGCTGTGCGAATCATGATCCATGCAATAATGATTGCCCACAGCTTATGCGGCCGGTCAATTCCTTTTGAGTTTCATTCGTAGGCGGGATACTTAACACGCTAGCTATAGCACTGCACGGGTCGATACGCACAATGCCTAGTATCCATCATTTACGACTAGAACTACTAGGGTATCTAATTACGTTCACTCCCCTAGCTTTCGTCTCTCAGTGTTGATCCAGCACCCTTAGCTTTCGTCTCTCAGTGTTGGCCCAGCACCCCTAACTTTTGTCTTGGTCCAACAGAGTGTTTTTTGCCGTTATAATTGGGGCCTCATCTGGTTAGTTCATCTATCGCTACTGGAAGCCCTTGCGGTTGTTTAGTTGCGTGGATGTTGTTACTTGAAAGGGATATGACACATTAAAAATGAATGGGTATACATATGGGGTTGAAATTTTCTCCAAGGAAGTGGTGAGAAGAGAAAGTTGTCATGCTCTTCCTCGTTAAGACAATTTAGTTCTGATTTGGGAGAACAGTGGAATTAGAGAGGTAAAGGTAAGACCGGAACAATTAAAAAAAAATATCGAGTGTCAATAAAATTGAAATGAAAATAAATTTTAACTGAAAGGGGAACTTACCAAAAGTCATGGTAATCCGTATGCGTCCGGCCAAACTACAGCGATGAAAGGGGGTGATACCGGACGAGAATGGTTAGGCGAACAGAGTGTGCGAACGCAACCATACTGATTAGGATGTTTGTTTTCGGCGGAAACAAGGTGACATACGTAATTACTATTCAGACCCCATTATTTGAAAAACGGCAAATTAATACACTAATCACCAAAAAATCATGACCGCAAGATACTATAAAATAAGAGGTGGAGATTAGTGCACAGGTTCACATAATAAGGGGGGTTCTCACTTGAAGATAAACCTAATTGTATATAAATAGTTTAATTTAATACTCTGTAATTATTTAATTTAATTTTAATGAGTGTAATATATAAATTAATTTAATTTTAATGAGTGAATTAACATTATATATATCAAATGCTATATTATAAAAGAACAAACAGCTGAACATCCCAGCACCCATAAAATTCATAATGCTGCACTTTCTGAGAAAGAGCAGTGCAATATGTGTTGCTGAATCACAATTATCAATAGACTTCACAGTACTCAGAAGATTCCAAAACACCTGCTTATATGCCAATCAAACACTAATACATAGAGTCATCGCAGCGTCTACGCTTGCTTCGACTGCTTATCTAAAAGTCCGATCAGTACTCTTAACACTCTCGTGTAGTTCCGAATAACATGGGAATGGATGAGTAGTCAGTAAAAATCAAACTACTAAGTTTGTAGGCAGGACATCTCGCAGACAGCTCACCTCTCGCTTTACAAAAGACGGCAAGGCAAATGCAGCTCTATGAACCTGCCAGCCAAACAAAGTGCACTATGAGATGTATAACAAGAAGATCCTAAAATCTTACGTTGTATATTATTATTATCGTTCTCGTAGTTGTATGATAACTTGGCTGGAATCCAATTATATTTAGGT
>NC_044920.1:26287545-26324211 GCF_003576645.1 Ipomoea triloba
TTCATGAATGATGAACATGTGCCCTTGGAGCATGCCAGACTGTTGCCAATGGTCCATTGGAGGAATAATATGCTAATGTTATGGATGAACTTTTTATTTTTAAAAGTATCAGAATGGTCTCATAACCATGAAAGATGTTTCCAGCCTTCAAAAAGCATACCTCAGAATTGTAAAACCTTAGTTCCCTGCGATATTGAAGCCGCTCCGTCAAGCTTTTCGATGGGATTGATTGGGTTCAAAAAATCAACAGGCGGCCCTTCAGTTGAGCATAACACAAACCCAATAACGCCACTGCAGACAACACAAATCACCTCGTAACAATTGAACTATTGCATTTCACACGTGCAAATAAACCCTTCGCCATGCACCTCCCATAGAATAAAACCCAGAAAAGAAAAGGGGGGGGGGGGGGGGGGGGGGGGGGGGGGGGGGGGGGGGGGGGGGGGGGGGGGGGGGGGGGTGTAGAAGTGTTGATGATGCAGTACACTCTTGCCCTTGATTATAGAAATTACCTCGGATATGTAGGAACACTGGTCCATGCATAGTGAACAGAACCCTTAAATGTTTCACGGCAAATAGCAATAATATCCTGAATCAGATGTGTGTGAAGCCACATACTCTCTGCCATGTTGCAAAGAACACCACCAGGTCTTAATGCTCTAGCTAATGTCTCAAAAAATGGTTTTTCTACCAGTTCCTGGGCAGGACCTGTGTTAAAAAAGAAGCGCAGGGGAATTAAAGTCTGATAAAATCAGTTGAGGATATAGTCAGCTCCTATACAAAGGAAAAAAAATTAAAATTAGTTATGAATGACACTCTGGACATACCAACAGGATCCGATGAGTCGACTATAATTGCATCATACTTGCCTTCAGGGGCATGCCTTAAAAATTCCACAGCTGTCAAAAATTACAAAATTTTTTAACACAATTCAGCTACAGATTTGAAAAATACAGTACTAAGGAGTGAAAGGTATAGGAATGCTTATTGAAGTTTAATAATAATAAAACAAAGCCCAAAAGCAGAAAGAGAATTTGATTAGTTAATTATTAATTAATTGATAAAAGAAAAATATAGTGGGGCAAAGGTCCATCTAGAATATCAAAAGCCTGAGAGAAAAACAAACAATCTATGTGCAAGAGTACATGTCCCTATCAATAGGTCAAACCAAATAATTTCTTTGCTTGTGTAAGTAGAATTTTGGTTTTTCCCAAGGCACAAATTGAATCCTTTTCTCTTAGAGCTCATGTTTTTGACTCCACTCAGGGAAAGGTAAGTGCCCCTCGATGTGATCCTCTGTTGGTACCCCATGGAGTGATGGTATCAAAGTCGAAGTCAATAAAGCAAGGGCTCAAGTCCATGTAGGGATAAGACAGTATTATTACTGTCAAGACCCAAATCAACAAAAAATGATGATTGATAACTTGAGGCAAGACCAAAAAACTGAATCCATGTTAGGGCCTGATGAACCAAATGCTATAGATAGTAATCATGGGGAGTTAAGTTTGGAGCTCTAAGGAACCATATCCCCATCCCCACAAAAAAAAAAAAAAAAAAAAAAAAAAAAAATGCAACCTCTCGTACTTGAAATTGACCCAAACCCATGTCCCATCTTGTTTAACTAACTTCATTTTCCTCCTAATCGGTTTAGTCACATCCAACACACCCAGACCTGATCAGCTGATAAACACTTTACCAAATGCTCCTGACATTAACCTAGTCTACCGCTGTGAGACCCCAAAATACTTTTCCACCAAAACGCTTATTTTATCAAGTTTCTAAATAAAATTATATGTATAATTTTTACTCCTAATTATTTTGCCAAATGAGTGTATACATAAAATATTTTAAACTCTTTATTTTAAATGATTTGGTAGAAAATATTTATGTTTTTAAAAGCCTTATTTAAAGCAAATATTTATTTACTAAAATCTTGACCCAAAAGTCTATCTGAGACGAGCTTGCCAAAATTATTTTTATACGTATCAACTCCTATAGCCTAAATGATTTTTTTTATCCCTAAGTCCAAACATTTTGTTTGAACCCAAAAACATTTCTAGCCCAAGCTTTAGCCCAAATTATACAATTTAGATACATATTAATATAACTAGTGTTTTCGCCCGTGCGTTGCATGGAATGGATTTGTNCCCCCCCCCCCCCACCCCCCCAAAAAAAAAAAAAAAAAAAAAAAAAAAGCTAGAAGGATTAAAGTTCCATTCACATGACAAGACCTTGTGGTCTAGTGGCACCCCGTTGCACTCCCATATGGAAGGGAGTGGGTTCGAGCCTCAGTGGAGGCGATTGTTGACTCTTAGTGCTTCAGTAGGTTGAGAAAGTAGTTATGAACAGATACTACATTGTAACAGAGTCAGTAGTACTCAAAAAAAAGTTCCATTCACATGCTAGAACCATTAAAACTCCATAGAGATTATTTAACATACCATCGCCAACATGAAGTTTGACTCGTGGGTCTTCAAAGCCGATAGCTAACTCCGGAAAGAATTTTTTGCTAACCTGCAACACCAGAATCACAGTATATCAAAATAATAAGTTGGAGAAGAAAAGCATGAGAAATATGGAGACTATCCTTTGTGACTTACATCTATAACCATTTTGTCTATCTCACAAATGTCAATAAGCTCCACAGAGTTGTGACGAGATATTTCCCTAAGAACTCCCCCATCACCACCACCAACAACAAGAACCTGCATTTGCAGTCACAGTTGTGGACATAAATGAAATTAGGAAAATGAAATAGAGAAGTACATGGAAGAAAAAAGAATAGCTAACTAGCGTCCAGAACTTCTACTGTACTCAGGAGTTAACCATTCTCTCCCTTTTCTAGAGACAAGAAGTTTTGCCAATTTTACAAGCAGGAACATATGGTATATTGACATGTAGATTTCAGGATGACATTAAAAATCTCCCTAGAATCCAATTCACAGCAATTTTGCACTTATGGATACTTGGATAGTGAACAATCAATTCAATCAACTGATATGGACAGTAAATGGATTCATCAGGGCTTTGAACTACATGCTGCCAAGTAGCATATACTAAGAGCTAAATAAACTGGAAGTCAAATTCTTGATAGTAACTCTTTACATTTTTAGGGGATTTGATTGAACACAGGGGAAGATGAGCTATCATCTCCTGATAGGCACATTCATCTTTGTCAGTCAGCTGAACAATGCCATCTAGCACAAGCACTTTCCCGTAAGAAGAAGACTGCAAGAGTGAATATAACATATACTAGATTCAGAACAACACACCCACAAAAAAGTCTATATCCACAGTTTTACAAAGAGTAACTTATAGTAAAGATGCTCAACCTTGAATACCAGAACCTCCTGGTATTCCGATCTTTCCTTGAATAGGATCTCCTCAACTTTGATAGAATGTGCTTCTCCTAGAAGCAAAGACATAATTAAACAATTATTGAGCCTAACCAATATACAAACAAGCATGAATGGAAACATATAAAACAAAATAAAAATAAGAGAAAGGGAAAAAATGTATAGTTAATCTAAATCGTATTATGCTCATAAACTGTCATTGACATATAATTACTTAATTGTGGATGTTTTATGATGCTAATCCCTAATCTAAACCGTATAGTTATTTTCAATTCACCAAAAGTTAGATGAAGACATAACACGTGTATGAGGAAAGGGAAAAGAGCAACTGCTGCTTTATTGATTGCACCTGCAAATCCAAAAGTAAGTTAACCAAGCTAAAATTTGTCCAGTTAATTCTTTGTGGTGGTAAATGTTGGGTAGTGAATAAGGAGAGAATGTCCATGTGAGGGTGAATGAGAAATTGAGAATACAGGAAAGTAATATCTTAGAAATGGCATTACTTCAAACAACGCATAAGTGGTGTCTAATGAGGAGGGGATTTGAGATAAAATCACTTAAGATAGTTTGAACATGTCTGATGCAGACTTATAGATGCACCACATAGAAAGACTGATAACCACTGAGCTCAAAGGCTCTCAACAAATTTAGTATTGAATAAAATTAAATAGAGATACAAAATCCATGTGGTGGAGCACAAGTAGATAGGGATAAAGCTTAGTTGAGTAAAATCAACTAGATCCTTTCCAAAACAAGTAAAACAAATGTTTTTGAGTCTAACATACTGTAGATAAATAAAAATGCAATATCAGTATGATTCTTTCTAATGTGAAGCCTAACTTAGCAAACCAAATACCAATGATAAAATGACTTAAGATGGTTTGAACATCTCCAAAGTCGTCTTATGGATGCACCAGTTGAAAAGAGTGATAACAGGAGCTCAAACTCTCATGACATATTTACTATTTACTGGAGATACAAAATCCATGTAGCAAAGCAGAAAATAGATGGAGATCAAAGCTTAGTTATTTTGTGTATAATTCCCAAAACAAGCAAAACAAATGTTTTTATTCCAATATACTGTGGATAAATTAGGGAAAATTATTGGTGTGATTCCTTCTAATATGTAGATTAGCTTTAGCAAACCAAGCAGCAATAAGATCAGAGCCACACTAAACAGTCACTTGCATATGACTTACTCAAAATATGCAAAAATGTGAAACATTATTTCTAATGAGAAATAGTATAAAATGATAAGAGTTAAAAGGTCATTTTATTGAACGCAAAAAATTTACGACTCCCAATGTTTTCATAGACTGAAGTCAAGGAGTTTTCCCTTTGAAATATGCAGCTAAAATAGATTCAAAATTGAATTGATGATAATAGCTGCAAAGGAGAAATAAGAATGAGAGGAAAGACCTGGCCACATTGGATTGTTGAAATACAACACCCTGTCATCTTCACCTGTAAGAGAGGCATAACATAGAAGAAATAAAATTTAAAATTAGCATTAAAATTAACCCAAATAAAACAGAACAAACTCAATAAACTCTGAAAAAAACAAATGAAGAGGTATATTATATTGACCAGAGGGTGAACGAGGTTTAGAGAACCATCCAGAGCAGACTGTTGAATGGGATTTGGCATCAGGCTCTGGATCGCATGCCCTAGCTTTCAAACAGCAAGAAGGAAGAACAGCCTTGTCTGGACCACTGGCATTACTCTCCTTCCCATCCATAGTCTTCTGGCATTCCAAACCTCTTCCTGCGTCGCCCTCCATATATGATCCTTTTCTTTTCCAGCTCCAGTCTCCAACAACCGAAGTATTGCCTACAACCAGATCACAAGAACAGAGTCACAAACATGATAAGGGGGTAAGCCCCAAGAGTAGCAACAGAAATACTCAACAACTACAGTGATCCTATAATTCTGCAATGAAGTTGGTCCTAGTGTTAACCTCCTAGCTTTTGAAGAATGATGCTAAAATATCAATTCTGTACTTTCAGGTCAAATAGTATAAAAGAGTTCTAAAAATTTAAAGAAAATGTCCATCTACCAGTTAAACAAATGTAGGTGTGTTTAGTTATACAGAGTAAAGAAACCCCTTTTACATACAGATATATAAAGCAAGAAAAGAGAAACAGAGGGGAAGCCAGGACTCGAGGTTCCAGGTCAAAAGCAACAGAATATGGCAGACTATCACTTTCACATGGAAGGCAAATCAAACTAACCAACCTAAATAAAATTTCTTTACTGGAATCAGAATAAAGAATAAAGTCCCATGTATGTCACACTGGAATTCTAATAGTAAAGTATTCTATTCAACTAATCAAGAATTAACACCTAATTACATTTGCACCAGCTGCGTGGATTTCACGCCCAACAAAAGTTGCAAAATACACATTGATTATTAGTTCCATCTTTCCTTCACCCTTAACCCCAAAAGGCCAAAAACACTGAAAAAACTTACAGACCATTTAAAGAAATCGAACCTTGAAAGATTTTGCCTTTGTAACTCGTACTGAAAATCCGACGCGGAGAACATACCATTTAAAGAGTAATGTAAAAGAAAACAGTAAAAAGCAAGTGCGGAAAACAGACTTTGCTTGAACAACAGATTAGAATAAATTTAAATTGGACTTTTGTTAGGGTTTTCCGCAACGTGAATGCAAAAACTCCAAACTCTTTTCCAATTTTTTGCTTTGTATTTACACTTGGGGTAAGAAAACGTAACAATCGGGAAATGGAAAATCAATACGGAGAGATAAATAAGCCCCCGCATAATAAAACCCATAAATGCAATCTGCAGAAGGAAATAAGGAAAGGAGAGAACCTTGCCTGGTGTTAATGGCGGAGAAACGGGTGATTGTGTACGTATACGAATACGTGGATTAGTAGTATGAATACGCGTGGAAGCAATGAGTAAGGAAAACTACGCGAAGAGTGATCGTCTTCTTCTTCGTCTCTGCGTCTCGGTAACAGAGGTCTCTGTTTGGAACTTTGAGTGAAGGAAGGCTTCAGTGCTTTCTTGGCCCTATATTAGCTCCACTTTTTTTGTTCTTTTTTTTTTTTTTCCTTTTGACAAAAATGCATTTTTAATTTCTTAATTCCACAATGGTTAATTTTACCAATTTGATTGACATGAGTAACCGTACACAATCTCAAAACTAATATGATTAGTACTTTACATTTTATGGTGTGTTTGGAAAGTAGAAAAATGACTTCTGGAAAATGTTTTCTAAAAAATGAGTCATTTTTCAGAAAATGAGTTCATTTTCGTTGTTTGGATGTACTTTGGAAAATTGTCTGTGTGTTTGGTTCATTTTCCGGAAAATGAGTAGAAATGTATAATTATATATTTTTATTATTTTATTTAAAATATAAAAATATATAAACTAATTTATATTTATTAGAAATAAACTTTTTTTTACAAAAAAACGTCGCACAACGCATTTTTTCGTTTCTGGAAAATGACTTCCGAATTTTTTGTCCGGAAGTCATTTTTCTAGAAAAATGAGCTCATTTTCTGTAGTCAACGGAAAATGTTTTCCGTTGACCACATTTTCATGATGTTGCCAAACACAAAAAGCCCGGAAAATGATTTCCAGAAATCATTTTCCGGGTTACCAAACACACTAATTGACCGACCTAATATGACCTTAGATTACTCTAGGCATGATGCGCGCTTAAAGGTAGCTACTCAATACATTCTGCTTAAACATCAACGTCTCATCCAAGCCAAGCAGATTTGGGTCACTTGGTTACCACCGCCGGAGGGGATCGTGAAAGTTAACACAGATGGCTCTAAAAGCTCCACCACGAGCATGGCAAGCGCATGTGGCGTTTTTCGTGACCATCAGGGATCATGGGTGGTGGGTTTTTACACGAAGATCAGACCCACAAACAGCTTTGCGGCAGAGCTCTGGGGCCTTCGGGAAGCCTTAAAAATTGTGGTTAACCGAGGGTTCTCCAAACTCCTTGCCGAAACAAATTCCAAGCCTTGAAGAATGACGACAACAGCTCTGCAACGGAGGTTCTTATAGCAAATTGTCGGCTCTTAATAAGCCAACTTGAAGTCTTCAAGCTTACGCATATCTTCAGAGAAGGGAATCAATGTGCAGATCGGCTGGCCAACATGGGACGAAACGACCAGTGGGGGACTACCATCTTGAATCTCCCACCTGATAAAGTGAAAGGCATCCTTGATCGTGACTCGAAGTCTGTAGCTGCCAGAAGGATTTACTAACTACCTCGCGGGGCGCTAGCCCCTCTCTCTCACCAAAAAAATAAAAAAATAAAATTGTCTAAGAAATAAAATTAATCATTTAAAAACAAAATATGTTAATATACTGTCTTAAATTTGTATTGGTATTAATACTTCTATTATTTTACTTATTTAATTAAACATTTAGAAATAACATTAACAAAAATTAATTTTATTCTGGAATTTTTGTTAGTAATATATTTTTAGAAACTTCAAAACTAATTTTACTTAATATAAACTTTTTAAGTATTGTATTTAAATGTTTAATTCAAAAAATAAAGGACATATTTTTTTAGGGGTTTTTCTAAAGATATATTTATTTGGTCAAATGGTTTGACCCACTATAATCTTATGCTTAAGAGACAAGGTGCTAAACCACCACGCCAACCATGTTTGTTATAAAGGATTATTAATATTTTTATTTTTAAATTATTAATTTCTAAATAAAATAAGTAATAATAATCAAATGTACTATAGTTGATTGGTAAATACGCACAATGATTACTCTTGAGATCACTTGGTCGGTTTGCTGAGAATTACTCGATTGGTCCACCAGAGCCATTTGATCAGTTTGTCATACTACTCGATCGGTCCGCTACGTGGCCCCCTTTAGATGCTAAATATCAGTATAACTTTTAATTGGGATGCTAAAATTGTTATTTATTATTTCATTAAAATTTTCTAAAACGTGATATGAAATAGGTAATCGCACATGTAAAGTTTTTTAGTTTTTTAGTTTTTAATGTCACGTGTCACGAGATTAAATCATAAAAAATGGACCAATGGAAAACAATTGATTATCAATGCGTCTGCTAAAAGAGAACGTATTCTGGCCCATAGGCAAGGAACGCAAATTTTATCATGGACCACATACCACCAAACATTGTGGTTTAATTGACAAAACGACATTGTTTTGATTAATAAAAACAGACAGATAAAATTGCCTTCATTTCGCACAACTGTAATTACCTTTCAAAACAATCATAGTATCAATTCAACACAACTACAGTATCAGTTCAACACAACTGCAGTTCCAGACAAATGAAACGGCCTCCGACAACTGTAGTATCAATTCAACCAAACTGCAGTATCAGTTCAACCCAACTGCAGTATCAGTTCAACACAAATGTAGAATCATTTGAGATGAACTGTAGTATCAGTTACGGACACAACTGCAGTATCAGTTCAACATAACTGTAGTATCATTTGAGATGAACTGTAGTATCAATTATGGAAATTTACGGGACCCGTTTCTCCCACTTATTGAAACGCCGTCGTTTTGTGACATTGATCCACAATGTATTGTGGACTGCGGTCTACTGTATAAGAACTGTAAAAAGGAATTGAAAAATGTACAAATAAGACATCAAACTATTTGAAAATTAGCAATTAAGTCATCGAACTCGAATAGCCTCCAAATAAGCCACTGAACTCATAAAAACAAAGCAATTAAGCCACTAAATTGGGAAAAAATACTGAAGAATTGTTAAGCTAGCTGATTATGTTTAAAAGTGTTTGGTAAAATTAGCTTTTTGATAAGCTGATAAATGTAACAAAATTTAAAAGGACATCTTTATAAAATTTAAATAGGTTTATTTACGTATTAAAATTTAACAGTTTGAAATGAAACTATTAGCATAATCATAATCTAGCATCACATAATGAAGTAACGATATTGTTACGAATTTCTTTCATCTCAATAGAGATCGCACTTAATCCAATACAATCATATTAATCACAGAGGCAGAGAGAGAAGAAGAAGAAGAAGATAAAAGGCCAAAATGATTTTAATTAGGATTTGTAAATTATGTCATTTCTTTAAAATAATAAGGATACAGATGGAAAAAAAAGTTAGGAAACCACTAAATTATTTTTGAAACGGTAACGTTACAAAATAAGCTCTTATTCTAAGATACTAGTTTATTTTGGGAACATTACTAAACAAAACTTATAGCTTATTAATGGTTTAAAATAAGCTATAAGCTCCTAAATAAGTTATGCCAAACAGAGTCTTAGTCGACTTGACTGCATCATGAGTTTAAAAAGAAAAGGTTTTATATAATAATAAATACAATGATGAATTGAGAATGAATATAAGTAGGGTTGTTAATGAACCGAATATAAACGAACGGAGGTTGTTTGTGTTCATTTATTAAGGATTTTGGAGTGTTCGTGTTCGTGTTCATTTGTTAAGATTTTTGAAAATCATGTTCTTGTTCGTTTGTTAAGAGTTCATTCGTGTTTGTTAATGTTCGCGAACATGTTCACAAAGTGTTCGTTAACGTTATCAAACACGTTCACGAACATGTTCGTGTACATTCATGAAGATCAGATGTTCGTGAACACTTAATTACCAAACACCTGCATATGTTCATGAACACAATTCGTTCGTGAACTCGTGAACAAGATATAATTTACGTTTACCAACAATAACCAAACAAACAACACAACTATATATGTTTGCGAACATTATTAAACGAACACTTAACGAGCTTGTTCGCGAACATTACTAAACGAACATAAACGAGATTGTTCGCGAACATTATTAAACAAATACGAATGAGCTTGTTCACGATATTTTAGCAAACAAGCTTATTGCTGCTCAGACTCAATTTGTTTATTAACCGATCGAGCTCTAAATTTTATTTGTTAATGTTCATTTACCTTAATAAACGAATGGTTATCGAACACGAACACGAGTTGTTTGTCGAAAACTCTGTTTGCTAACACCCTAAATATAAGATATATTAGGAGAGAAAAGATTGGAATAAAAATTATATTCTAGAGGAAAAAAAAAACATTTTGGGAGGTGTAGGAAAATGATTTGAGAAATCACAGCGTTGATGCACGTGTGAAGAGATCTCACATTGGCACCAACTCTGATCCACTCAACAACTAACGCCATTCCCGTGTGTAACGGCTTCACCATCCATCACGTTTTCAGGTATGGGCCAAAACAGATTTGGCATTTAGCTTAGACCCACTTTTATTATTCTTTTGCCCCTTTCGATACCCCTATCAACCAAGACACCACATTTGTCGTACCAATAATTCCATCTACCATTTCAGGCAACTTTTGTTTTTGCTTTTATATATAATCATAATGATAATAACCATTAATGTGAGAACTATTGGCAAATCCTAACTATAAATTTAATAGTTGAAAATAAAGAAAAATAAAAGAAACATTAAAAAAAATGATAGTAAAATATTTAAATTTGAAAGTTTGTACGAGTAATATTTATGAAAATGACTCGAGACATTTTTTTATACCTTATTTCCTAGCTATTGATCATTTCAAATTGACGAATCATATTATTTTACAATTCTCACTTAGAGTGTTGTTCTTATATGACCTGATTATATATATATGTGTGCGTGTGTTCAAGTGATTAGGTGAGAACATGTTATTATGTAAAAACTCCCAAAGTAAGATTTAAGATGGCCTAAGTGATATATTTTATTGTTTATAAGAGAAAGCAGTATTAATTTTTTAAGCTAACTCAATCCCAACAAAGATTACCATTTCAAGATGAGGTGGCCTTCTCCCTTTTGTTTTTAATTGTTTAATTTTAACTTAGCTTGCAAGTGTTCAACAATTGTAAAGTCACCTGACAAAAGATTGCATTTTATACTTTTTAAATGATTATTTTACTATTATTTTTTCAAATTATTATTTTACTATTAATTTGCTATTATAATAATAATATTATTAAATGGAATGCGAAAGAGGAATTCGTCATGGCCAATCGCCCTGACCGCTAGTATCCTTATTCCTTACCATAAAAAATTTGGGGTATTTCTATTATTAGTGTACAACTATGAGTATAGATACTAAGCTACATGATTTTTACTATTTTGTTCCCTTACTTTTGGTCATTGAAATTAGAGCAGTCAAAACAAGTCATTAAGGCCGGACTGATCCGCTTTTAAACAAACGGTATTTTGCATAGCCTAGCTCACTTAGGGATGGATTAAGTGGCTAAATGGGCAAACTTCATGGAGCACCAAAGTTGATATATCACTTGCAAGTGACCAAGCTTTATAGGCAAAAGCCACATTTTCCACAAGATTATGTAATGTAAATGAACATTTTGTCCAGTGACAATTTTCACAATCGTTCTACCACAAGGACTAAAAGTTGCAATATCTCTTGTTGGGATATCTAATCTTATTATGAATATATGAATATATTATACTCCGTATTAGTAAATCCGTCTGAACTAAAAATCTAAACTAATAGTTATATATATTGTCCATTTACGTTTAATATATAAATGTTAAGCATTTTACAAATTACTATCAGTAAATCAATTTTTAAAAAATATATTCAGGAAACATACAATTTAAAGCATGGAGAATTGTAAATTTTTGAATATTCATTAATTAGTTGAACTCAAGAACATGCATTTGTATTGTGAGTAATTACCAGTAGTCATTGCAGGAGCAAGCTCCATCTTTGATATGGTGAAATCTATTGGAATCTCTCACCACTATTTCTCTCCCAGTAGCAACTGATATGTACTTCATGGCAGTGTGGCAATCCCTGCAAACTCTCAGGTTCTTGAATATGCGAATGGGTTTTGGTTTGGATGTGCTGATCAGCCCGAAAGCCACTGCGATTTTCTCGCTGTGCTGGAACAGATATTGCTCCTTCTGCTCCTCCTCCACTTCATGGAGCACCAAGTTTGTGTCCGGGGTGTACCCTAACGCCTTTATTTTCGTAGCTAGTCGATCCAGTTCTTGGTAGATCTCCTTTGCCAGGGGGTGCTTCGTGTCCCCTACGTAAAACTTGTTTATCCTGTTCTCGGTTTCTATCCAGCTATACCCGGCTTCCTTGACCAGTTTTCGTTCTTTCATGTCTTTCCTGATTTGCGCTACTTCTCCCCAGTTGCCATTCGAGGCGTATAAGTTGGACAGCAGAACGTGTGCTGCTGGGTCGTTTGGGTCCTGGGAGAGGATCATTTTAGCAGCGTGTTCTCCAAGCTCCACGTTTCCATGAACCTGGCAAGCTCCGAGCAATGTGCGCCAGACTAGGGCACCGGGGGTGAAAGGCATTGATTTGATGAACTGGACCGCCTTTTCAAGATGCCCGGATCTTCCCAGCAGATCAACCATACACGCGTAATGTTCCATCCTTGGACTGATCCCGTGTTCTTTGGACATTGAGTTGAAATGCTGCCATCCGGCATCTACCAAACCGACATGGCTGCAAGCTGATAGAACCGCAACATAGGTGACCTCGTTTGGTTTTACGCCTGCCCTGAGCATCTGACTGAACAACTCTAAAGCCGTCTTGGCAAAACCATGTTTCGCGAAACCTGTTATGATTGCAGTCCAAGATATTATGTTCCGGTTTTCCATTTCATCGAAAACCCGAAGAGCAGCCTCGATGTTACCACATCTGGAATACATGGATATCAAGGCGTTGCATACAGATTGATTAGACTGAAACCCGGTTTTTAGCAACCGAGCGTGAATTTCTTCACCCTTACCAACTGCCCCTATACTTGCAGCAGCACTCAAAAGACTAGCAAAGGTGAAAGCATCAACTCCAACTCCAGACTCTTCAGTTTGGCTATAAAGTTCAAAAGCTTCCAAGGAATCTGAATTCTTGGCATAGCCATCGACAATTATATTGTACGAAACCAAATTCTTTTCAAACAGAAATTCAAAAGCTTTCCGGGCATCTTCCATCCTACCGGACTTAGCATACATACTAATCAAAGCGTTCGCCACACAGTTCACACCTGCAAGGCCCGATTTCACTGCATGATTATAAATCTGCTCACCAATATCAGGAGACGAAAGATTTCCACACGCCTTCAAAAGACTAGAAAACGTAAAATGGTTAGGTTTCACTCGGCCCTCTATCATCCTACAATACAAGTCAATAGCTTCCCTGTCACCAATCCCAGTCTGTACATATCCAGTGATGGCTGCAGTCCAAGACATTACATTATGATCAGGCATTCGATCGAAAACCTTCCTCGAATTGTCCATGGATCCATCTGCAGCACATTTAGAGTACATGTTGACCAAACTGCATCCCACACAAACATCCTTAGACAACCCAGATTTCACCACCCAACAATGCAGCTGCTGCCCAAATGATAGCCACCCCACCTCAGCACAAGCTGATAAAACACTACTAAGAGTAAAACGATCCGGGCTGAACCCGGTCAATAACATCTGCTCGAACTGATCAATTGCATCTCTTGGACTACCCAACTGAGAGAACCTAGTGATCATCAGCGTCCACGAAACAGAGTTTTTCTCAGGCATTTTGTCGAACACTTTCTGGGCGGATTCTAAGTCTCCAAATCCTTTAGTAAACAAATCAACCAATGCGCATCCAACACAAACATCAGAATCAAAATACCCGGTTTTAATCACAAATCCAAAAACTACCAATCCAATCCAAGCGTACGTTGCATTACAGCAAGCTTTAATCGCAGCGGAGAAGCAGAACTGATTCGGGTGCTCTCCGAATTCAACCATTCGAAAGAACGTTGAAACGGCTTCCATTTCCATATTACAATGAGCATAGCACGAAATCATCGCACTCCAAGAAACCAAATCTCTCCTCGCACCCATTCCGTCGAAAATTCCTTTTGCAGTTTCCCAGTCGCTACATTTCGCATACAAGCTTATCAGCGAGTTGAGAACAATCGAGTCCGGTTCGAGCTGCGAAGCGGCGAGTCTGGAGTGGATTGACTTGCCCAGTTCAAAGCTTCGGGTTCTGATGCAAGATTTGAGGAGGACGGTGTAGGAGGTGAGGTCTGGGGTGAAGCCCATCTGGGCAATGAGATCAAGCGTCGAAATTGCTTGGCGGATGTTCCCTCCATTTGCCTGGCGAATCAAACGGCCTTTGAGAGTCTCAAAATCTGTGCTTTTCTGATATTGAACAGAAGCGGGGTTTTGGGTAGAAATGCTTCTGGGTTTGATCGATGGAGAAGAAGCGAGTTTGGAGGGAGCGGGAAGAGATAGGCTTATCATGGTCTATGCCACACCAAATGAAAGCTTCTCATTTCTTTCTTAAGAAACAGAACTAGTTTTTATATTTTTCTAAACAAAAACTGTAATTTTATCTGCAATTTGTAATTTTGTAACCATGGACCAAGATATTGCCTCGTGAATTATAAAAATTTTATACCTCTGTTAATTTCTGTACATGTAAACAAATAAGAGACCGACCAAGATCTAACTCATCCTTTGATTAAATTTATGTAAACTTAATATTTATAAGTTAATTAATATATGTATATACAAGGGAATTATACATACAAATACACAATATATATAAATGAGATGGGGTCATGGAGTGGGGAGTGGGGGGAGCTGTCCTCACTATATAATATAATAACTACAAGTACAAAAACGATCAACTACACCTACAGAATATGTCATATAGATACAAAATCTGAAAATTATTTTTGGATCAAACTCGGTAGACTCGATCAGTGGTATAATTTGCCTTTTATCTGAGACTAGAGCCATCAGGCATTATTGATAGCTCAATAGAACCTGCATTCATCTCGCGTGGAGCAACAAACGGCCTTGGAGGCATCTGTACCAGTAGTTCATCGCCATCGCCATCGCCTTCAAGCATTTCAACGATTTTGTTCATGGCGGGACGATCTACAGGCTTCATCTGTATGCACCACAGAGCTACAACGATCATCTTCTTCACCACCTTTTTCTCTTCCTCACTACCATTTCCAGACATTATTACGTCTTTTCCTTCTATAATCTGATCATAAATCCATGTTGGGAAGTAAATTTGGTTATTGTCGTCAGTGAAGGGGTTCATGTTTCTCCTTTTGCTTGCCATTTCCATTAACAACATCCCAAAACTATAAACATCGGCCTTGTATGATACGCCCCCGATGTTCTTGTAGAAGAGTTCCGGTGCCATGTAGCCCACTGTCCCCCTGGCTGCGGTTAGGGTCACAATGCTGTTGTCTGTTGGGTACAGCTTGGCCAGCCCGAAATCCGAGATTTTCGGGGCGAAATGTTCGTCCAGGAGAATGTTGTGAGGCTTGATGTCGAAATGGAGGATCTGCTTGTCACACCCTCGGTGTAGGTAGTCTATGCCCCGTGCCACCCCGAGAGAGATTTCAAACATTTGTTTATAACTCAATGGGATGATCCCTTCTTCTGAGAATATGTACTTATCTAGAGATCCATTCGGCATGAACTCGTATACCAGAGCGCGGTTCGACCCCTCGACACAAAACCCGATGAGGTGCACCACATTGACATGGTGGATCCTGCCAATTGTAGCAACTTCACTGATGAACTCTTTCCCTGTTGCCAAACTCTTCTCCATCATTTTAACAGCCACAAAGGGGCCACTCCTCAGCTTCCCTTTGTACACTGTTCCATTGGCTCCTTCTCCCAGTTTCTCCTTGAAGTCATTAGTCATCTTCTTGATCTCACCATAGCTGTAATTGATTGGCAGGAGCTTGTTCTGACTGTTCAGGAAATCTTCAATGGTGTTGTCTGCAGATAAGTGGCGCCTCCTCCACCGATATGTCACCAATGCAATCAAAAATATGATCCCAAACAGAAGTCTGAATCCCAGAATTGCCACTGTAATTTCAACCAAAATGATAAACAAAGTAATGTCAATAACCAAAACTAGGTTGAACAAATTAGGTTATTTAGCTGAAATCTATGTTGGTTTAAGTATAATAACCCATTAAAAAAAAGCTAATCGACAATGTAGGCGGCCTAGTAAGTGCCTAAAAAGTCTAGTCGGCGTCTAGGAGGCTTAGGTGGTCAGCATCTAAGTGGCCTAGGCGTCCTAGACCACCTAGTCGGCTGGCTGGTGCCTAGACCACCGATTATGGTGATACGCTAGACAGTTAGCTTGCACCTAGCACCTAGGCGGATTTTGCAACACTGGTTACACGTTCAACTCCCAGTGACAGTCGCCTATTAGATTTACTGGTCTTTGTCCATTAAGATCACAAAACTAGGTTTAGCCCGTACACACTCTCGAATAGTTATGACTGGTTTTCATCGTCACTAAGAAAAAAAGAAGGTAAAAATGAGAGTTTGATAGTATGTTATGAGTCATTACCTATTGCCATTACGCCATACATTACCACCAGAACTGTCAAAATACAGGCAGAAGAGAGGGAAAATAAGATTGTCAGAAATACAGATTTCATTGAATTAGAGAAAATTGTTGGCAGAGAAACATGGACATTAATTTAACACATACCTCCATAGTAATGGATGCTGCCTGCAATAGCAACGAAGAACAGACGTCAGAAAACTGGAAAAGCTGAATATGAAGGGTGAAACGATAGGAAAAAAAAGGGGGAAATTTTCAAAGAAAATGCAGAATTGTACTCACAAGGAAGAGGGAGATCGAATCCCGTATCATCATAACAGCGGTGGCTACAAGTAACAGCGTAAGGATTTTGAGGATCATCAAAGTAGCATTGGCCTCCACTCTGCTCACAATCCCTACACAAATACGGCCGTTTCCATGAAAGCTCGACGCCGTAACCCAGGGCGCCATGGATGCTGGACAGGGAAGTATTGTCGGCCGGCGAGAGCCCCTGAACGGAGCCCCAACCCACCATTTCAACGCTGCAACCCTCCGCCACATCCTGTATCGACATGCTGTCTCCGATCGCGACATAGCTATTATTGTTTCTAGGTTTTGCACAGAAATTCGTCGGCGTGTATTTTTGCGGGGACGATGAACAGGTGACGTAGACCACCGGAATGTTATCTCCGGCGGGGGTGTACATCAAACCGGAATCGAAATAATCGCTGGTCTCGAAGTATTTGGGGAAAACAGTACAGTTCTGGTGATTAATTTGATCTTGTAAGCCGGGATCCACTACTCTGATTGTGTAGTCGGAATAATCGATTGCGAGAACATTGTACTTCTTCTCGGTCAACGTTAAGGTGGCCTGATTGTTCCGACATTCCAGCACGAATCTCGAATCGCCGCAGTTTTCGGGATCAGTGTTGAGTCGAAACGGGAAGCTTATGTTATGAAGATCGCCGCAGGAAGATGGAGCACAGGGCGGATTGGTTAAGGTTCTTGAGGCTGTTTTAGGACAGAATAGTGATAGCAGGAAGATGGTTGCAAAGAAAAGGTTTGGGGATAACATTTTGTGGGGATGAAGAACAAGAAGATGTGAAATCTGGGATATGATTGTTTATGAATGGATTTGGTTTTAAGGTGGTTTGAATTGAACTTGAATATATTGAGAGATGTGATTGTTGTTTCCTGCGATGGTTCCTGTAGAGGAAATGAGAGATTTGTCAACGGTTGATGACAGTTTGACCAATTATTGCCAACTTGGCATGGGGTGATCATGAATGATGTTGACTCAGCTTACATATCTACTAAGTCTTAATCCGTTTGATTAATAAAGTATTGTGCTATCCGGGGTGACCCTACAAAAACACTCCCAGTGCTTTCGGTTGAGAGGAGAGAATTAAGAGGAAAAATAATTGTAATTCAATAAATAAAATATGAATTGAAATTACAGTGTTTAGTAGGTAGGGATAAGAATAGTAACAAGTAATAAATATTTTATTCATGATTTAATATTACATTTGTTAGTATAAGTATTACATTTCATTTTGACTTGACTCTTTTTACAGACAAAGATTCGTGAGACGCTCATGTGATTAATTAATTGTGCATGGAATTATACATTGCACTATATGAAATGTTTATTATGCAAAATCAGAAGAATTACACATGAGTCAAGTTTATACATTGCGATTTGTCCCATGATTTTGTGAGCTATTATACAAGAATTATATTTATCTAGTAGATTAATATAAAATCATCAAATCTAGAATAGTGACTGCGAATTTCTCATTTGTTAAACAAAATTTATGGGATTTACATAACCTAATTGGTCAGTACAGTTGAATGTAAGCGTGTAGTTGGTCAAAGTTGAAAGTCAAAAGTTAAATGATTTTGCAGTTTGAATAGTGGGACGCGTATTGAGTTGGTGTCAGGTTCTACGGTACGTAGTGGCACGAGCACTCAACACACACACATTTTGACCGTCTCGCTTGTTTTGTTCAAAATCCAGTTCCTGTAATCCTATGCATGATCATATCTTTAGAATTTGGTGGCAATGACTGGGCCGGGATAGTAATGACAGCTGAGTGGAGTATCGAGAGTGGGTGTACAAAACTACAAACAACTTGAGAAAGGGGAAGAAACCAAAAAAATAAGTTTGAGCCGCTTGAGAAGGGAGCAACCCAGTTAAAGTTGTTCAGACTGTAACTTAATAACTATAAAATTATAAGTTCTACTTCTCGTATTAGCCTTCTGAATTTGAGTCGAAACTAGGTGATGTTGACTCAGTAATCACAAGATTACAAGTTCAACTCTCAGGACCTGATTCAGATGTTGGAACTTGGAAGGAGGAGAGGCCTTGGACTAAGGAAGCACATTCAACAGTTCTGAGACTAATCAGACAACAAACAAGTTAATTAATGTGTTTCATTCATGTATTTCTGTGTTAATAAAATGTTGTAGAGCATGGAACATCGGATACAATCCAACGTTGTTCTTGTTTCCACCTATAATACACCAATGGCTTCCACAAAAGCTGGATAAACACAATGCAAATTGTCTGCAATTTGGTGACAGAAGAATTGAAGAATGCAACTCTTCAATGGGGAAAACCATCAAGATTCTCTGTTGAAAACACGCCTTATCATATTCGAAACCATCCCACGAGCAAAAGGGATGTAACTCAGACCATACCTGAAAATTAGAAACAAACAACAGGCAATGTTTTAGGAATCAAAACTGAGGCTTAAAGCCTGAGAAACCAGCAAACTAAACATGAAACTTTAGACTGTCACATTTGGTGAGACCTTCCCGGGTTTCTTGCAATTGTGGTCAGTCTGTTGGCTTGGTAACCAAGAGGTTACAAGCTCAACTTCTAGCAGGAGTGGCCTATTAGCCTTTTTGATTTGAACTGGTCAGCTATGGATAATCTAGGCTAGTTTACCTATCCTTTGTCGATTAGGGTCATAAGGCAGGGTTTACCCAGTACACACCCTCGAATAGTGACTGTGTGTTTCTCTCGTCATCAAGAAAAAAAAATCTAATAGCGTAGCAAAAAAATAACAGAAACAACTCACCATAGAAGGGCGAGAATCTCGAATATGACTGCAAGTATTGATAATATTACACTATGCATCTGCAACAATGAAGTTTTTTTAGCAATGATAGACACTTATACTCTTCATTTTAATCAAATATAGCTAGGATAATTACCCAGAGTGCACAAACAAGAGCAAAGATGACACAGATAACATAAGCCACAGTGGCAAAAACGCGAACCGGATCCAACATCATCTTTATTTGCTTGCGCGGTCCAACAAGAAAGATTGTGCTGCCATGAGATCACAACATTTAGAAAACACTGAGAATAATAACTATTGACAGAGATGAGTGAATCCAGTTGATCATGTAATATAATATAATTAAAAAATGTGCATAATTGGGACTGTTTTGTAGCATACCTTCCAACAGCTAAAATGTTTCCAAAGGAAAACAAAAGAGCAAACCTGATAGGTCTGGCAAAAGCAATATATGACTACCATACAAGAACAGAACATAGAACAAAGCGTTAAGGTTAACGTGAGAAAAATCGAGAAAAGAAATTAAATTGGTCATATTGTCATACCAAGAACATACATACTATGCCAGCACCCAAGCAAGCAGAGAAAGCATAGATCCTCTGATAAACCAAAACCCAAAGAATACAGTTAGAAATTAATATTGGGTTTCATGAAAGATTGAATCTTTTACAAGAATTAGGAGCTTATGATACTTGGAGAGGAGAGAAGGAGCAGAAGCCTTCTTCATCATCCAAAATGTTATCTCCCAGCTGACTTCCATTATCATCTCTCTCCAAAATAGACTTCCACATTTCTGGGTTTTGTTCAGAATTCTTGATTGTCAGTTCACCCCAAACTTATTCCAGTTTTGTCTGAATCTGAACTTTCAGGCTGCAGGTTCTGCAAATCTAACTGCATGTGTGTTCTTATTCATCAATTTTGTGTGCTCAATAACAGCAAATTGCAGATCATTTGTGTAATAATCTAATAGCACGTGAAGTGTATTGAAGATGCGTGTAGTCATGGTTTTTAGTTTGTTAATCAAATCTGTGTACTATATCTTTTACCTTAATATAGTACGGAGTAGTTTACCTGCTGTTGATTCTCAAACCAGTTAGGCAAGGTGGAGTATATTAAGATTGATATCTCGGGGCAACTCAGTTAGTTCTTACTTCTTAGGAATAGATTGTAGGCAAAAACACATAATCGTGTCCTAGCAGTGTGGAGTTTCACTCAATGTGGAGAATGTTAGTAGATACAAAGTATTGATCTTTTCACCTAATAAGCATTGAGTTATCGTGATTTATCTTTCCACTATTTTGTTTGGCTGGAGCGTGAGAGTCCTTGGAACAAGAGAATTTCACATTTTTTGGGCAAAAAAAAGAACAAATTCATGTGATGGGTTTCTTGTAGGCACCAGATACTGGTTCTCCACCTAATGAGTCACCGTAAATTATCTCTTCACTATCCTGTTGGATTAGGGTGCGGAAATCCTCGTTGCGAGCTAATTTCGTCTTTTTTGGGCAAAAACTAGACAAATTCAGTTGGATTGAAACCTGTTTACTGCTGTTATTAGAGAAACAGGCTACTAGCGTTACTAGTTAACCAATTGAATTGTGTCCTAGAAGCATGATTGCACGTTTACACGTTTACAAGCTCCCGGGGGAGGGGGTGGGGAGGTAAAGTTTTTCAAAAAAGAAACAGCATATTATTTTTATTCAACAAACACTATATATACAGCTCTAGTTGGTGTACTTACTGATCCACAATGCAGATTATTGCAACACTAAGAACAAACTTGGAGATTATTGACCACATATATATATAGATATAGATATATCCTGCCTAAACTATTGCCTTTCTACATTCTTCTTGCTAATAGAGAGTTAACCAGCTGCAAGTGCTTCTTGGATGCATCTATTTCTTCGGTTTTAGCGAATCTTCCTCGGATCCTCGGTTGGCTGTCGGCCAACGCCTTCCTGCAAGCATACTGGGGAGAGTGGAAAATATGAGTGAAGTGTGCCTCGAAGCTAAAACTCGAGCCAATCTAGTAGAAAGAAAATCGTCCTCGAATTGAAGTTACCTTGATCTTCCTGCCGAAATTCCTCTTAGTCCTCTTGTTTCTGTATCTCGAAAGCTTCTCCTTCCGATCCTCAGATATGGAACTACCGATAATCTGTTGTGTGAGGCTTACACTGCCATGTCCAAGAGTCTGTCATAACAATAAACTCGAGGCTTTCAGTCTTGTTTTTTTTCACTTTCTATTGGGTATTTAATAAAAATCTCGTCTTGACTTTGATCTAAATCTAAATGTATCCTAGAACTCAGTTGAGACACAGAACATTAATCAAACTTATATGGCATTATGACACGAATAAGAAAGAGTGTAAAAGGGAAATTAAACTATACCTTTATGTCCCCTTCGCTGAATGATCTTCTCATCCCATAAGCAGCACTAAAGTCCATTCCAGAAAAATCGAGAAAATTAGGCCTCAGTGGAGCCCCAGCCCCTTGCACCAACTCCATGGAGCTTAGAGACTCTGAGCTAACGCTTTTCTGAAACGATCCCTGAGACACAAAATTTTTCTCTGCTGCCATTTCTTCGCTAATCTTGGTAATCGGAATCTTGGCATCCAGGGCATCAGAAGAAGGAGGTGTTTCTACTCCTTTTGACAAAAGATCGCTTTCGCATCCATAGAAAACATCACTAAGGAGTTGTTCCTTCTCGAACGATGATTCAATATCCGAAACCTTTAGCACTTGGGACGAGATGACATCTTCAGAACAAGAAATCATTGGCATGGCAGCAGCCATTGGATCAAGATCCACAAATGGTTCCTCAATAATGGGCTCAGGAGCCTTGAAGAGGTCCCCTTCTCCTCCAAGGTCATATTCAGATACAGCAGATGTCTGTAAAAGGATGTCCCATATTAGGATTTGAAATTAGAATTAATGCGGATCAGCAGTTATTATGAAACAGAACACCAGTATCTATATTCTTATAAAGATGAAATCTGGGGATAAATAACGGGATTACAATCTAAATACACATCAAGCTGGTAAAACCGAATAGAAAACTTTCAAGGCACTGAAGGTAAGTAGAAACTTTCAGCATGCTTTCAAACCCGTGACCTGCTCTGATACCAACTGTTAGGACCAAACGCTTACTACTACATCAAAAGGTACATCTAGCAACTTTATTTCCTTATACTTGCGTAGCAGTTAGTGCCACATTTCGATGGCTAGATACTGGACTCGGCTCTCCAAGCCACCGCCCAATAGTGTTTAGCACTCAAATTGCATGAACTCAAATCAACTAAGACATACTCCCAATCTAGGTAAGTTTGGGTACATCTCCCTTTCCTTTTATTAAGCACTAAAATTTGCCCTCAAATTGCACTAGACTAAAAAAGTGTCCACTCCACCCTGGATTCACAGAGCTACCAACAGACAATCTGCAACTTTGTTAAAAGAAACACCTTTTTTTTCAAAATCAGCATCTCACTGACAGGAACTCCTCCTACCCATAATCACTAAATGGTCATCTTTGTGTTAGCTTTTTCCCTTTAACCTTTAATCTGTTTCTCTGTGTGGAAAAAATCAAATAAAGAAAAAAAAAAAGAAAAAGAAAAAGAGAAAGCCATGGCCACATCTGCCTTCTTTGCTGGAAAACTTGCAAAAGAGAAGAGGCCATACAGAATTCATGATTGTGACAGTAATATACTTAATACAAGTAGACCTAACAGGTAAAGGCAATACAATATGCAGTATTTTCAGAAACAATAAATGCAATCTTTTAAACTACACAATTCATATTTTCTTCCTCTCCCTTGCCCTAGTCAAGCCAAGGAGGAAGAAATTGATAAACTCTTTTTTTTTCTTCTTCTTCTTTTTATCCTAAATTCCACATACATGAATAAAGCCAACAACCCCTCAAATTTGAGATATTAACATACCCCTCAAATTTGAGATATTAACATAATAATGTGAAAAAGATAGAAACTTTACAGTCCACCATTCAAAACCCAAGCTCAAAATAGTCTCAGAAATGCTGATAAGACAATAAAAGAAACAAAACAAAAGAAATTCCCAAAAAAAGGAGAAAGATTCACCATCATAGAAGCATTGGGTCTCTGAGAGCAACTGAACTCTTCAAACAGTTGTGCTTCTTGAGGCAAGTTATGGTAGTAGGGAAAAAATAGCCCATTGTCAGCATACATTTCTTTGTTTCTGTGTTGAGCTGTGTAATAAGCGCGGGCGAGAGAGATATGAAGGAGAGTGGGTGTAATGGAGCAAAGGGGCTTTTATAGGTGTTGAAAGAGCATGAGAGACAGAGAGACAGAGCAGCAACAGCCGTAAATGAAGAGAAAGTGAAGAGCTTTGTATAAGAAGAATCTGTTTTTGATTGGTTCTTGGGGTCTTCCGTTCACCAGATACTTCCTATATATATATATTTTTTGTGGGAATGTCTGCGGCGCCCACGTGGCACTCTCTAAAAAATATGCCTATATGTACCTAAAATTTTAAGGAAAGTCCACACTTCATTTATTTTATTTTATTTTATTTTTTTACACTGAAAGCATTTTCAATAGTTATAGTTTTTAATAAGTTTTTACATGTATGATTAAAAAAGAAAAGATGAGACGAAAGAGGAAAAATGAAAAAAAAGTAAAACAAATCTGAAAAAAGTATAGATTATCGCATCTGGTGTTGTTGCATCTCACAAGCTACAAAAGTACAAATAGCGCCATTGTTGCATTATGTGGCGCCCAGTTCACTAACAAAAATCAAGGTTCTTGTATTGTGTAGCCAAATAATCTCTCCCCTTACCTTCTCTTCTCCATATAGACTTGGTTTCCTCAAAAAAGCACACCAAAAATCACAAGTGGAGATGCTTATAACCTATACAATTTTAGGTTGCATAAGTACAAAAAGTATCAAATTGGCATATCAAGTCTAGCGAATAGTGCAATTAAATTTTCTAACTAAAAAAACTCAAATTAAGTACCAAAAACCAAAAAATTAGTGTAATTAGGTCTTATTTACATATTTATCACGTTACCGATGATTTGACGCTAACAAGACCTTTAACGTATACTTTTTCCACATGCGATACTAACTTGGTAATCATTTTTACAATTTTTTTTAAAAAAGTTAAAAAAAAAAAAAAACAAAATCTTGAAATAAAAGTCATTGGACAAAGAGGGTGTCTATATCCGACAATTATGGTTTGTTTAAGGCTCAAATGTTTAGATTTGAACTTTCAAGTTCCGTGTGAAGAAGGCAATTATTGATTGCCTTCTTCTCAAAGCTAAAGAAAGTAGCCAATAGCTATCTTCGTCTGAGCGTAGAAGAAGAAATTATGGGCGCCTTCTTTTACTCCAAAATGAAGGAGGTGGCCATGCCGCCTTCTAATATACTTGTACTCGATACGGTTAGATTGTCACTTGTCAAATGATAATGAAATATTCTTAAAAAAAAAAGAATTTAAGAAAGAAGATGATAAATAGTAATCATGGTTGTAAGAAGAGGCAAGTGAGGACAAAAGATGTCAAAATCATGCAATAATGCAATTGTCCACATTTTCTCTAATAATTATAATGATAAAATTATTTTGGTGTTATATGCAAACGCATTGTATTATTGTTTGTACAGTCCCACTGGTGAACGCACCAAATTCTCTTCAGATGACCGATGTTGACAAAACAGTACTACACATTTTTGGTCTTTTGTTACGGAATCTCACGCGCTTCTTTCTAGGCATGCTCTAATGCATCGACACAAAATCACAAATCTATGGGCGTGTGGGGAATTGGTTTTTATTTTGATAAAATAACCTTTCGTAAATTCAATTCTTAAAGAAATAAGGATCAAATGGACTATAAAATTAAACATAAAGTTATAATTAGATTATTAAACTCAAAAAATTATAATTAAGCCTTTGAACAACGCAAAATCAAACAACTGAATCAAAAGTGACTTATTTACTTAGTAGTTGCTGACGTGGCGGGTACCAAATTTAAAAATAATTTTTAAATTTTTTATTTTAATAATTTTAAATAAATAAATTTAACCAAAAAAAAAAGAAAAAGAAGAGACATGTGGCTTCATCTCCATTCTTCATCTTCCGCAGCCTAGAGACGAAAGTCTCTTCGTCTCAGGCAGCTTGGAGACGAAGCCACAATTTTTTTTTTTTTTTTTTTTCTATTTAAAATTATCAAAATAAAATTTTAAAATGTATTTTTTAATCTAAACCGCCACGTCAGTAACTAATAGGTAAACATGTCACTTTTGGTTCAATTATTTGATTTTGTATTGTTCAATGACCTAATTGCAATTCTTTTGAATTTGTTGGCCCAATTACAGTTTTGTGTGTAATTCAGTGGCCTTTTGACCCTTATTTCATTCTTAAATATTACACATCATAAATATGTTAATCGATCATTTGAATAAAAGTTAAATTAGCCATTAAATTACGCACGAAAATACAATTTAACCATTTAATTAATAAGAAAAATTGTATTTTGATCTTTCAATTATAACCGTGATATATATAATTAGTCTTTGAGCTATATACGTGACAATCATTAACCTCTAAGTTATGCAAAAAGTGACAACTTTAGTCCATCATATCGGGGATTATTTCTACCACCAATATGTCACTTAATAAAGTGACTGATTTGATCCTAGCTTCATGGACTAAAATTACCACTTTGCACATAACTAGTAGTTAAAAGTGATATGTATAAAACTTAGAGACTAAATCTATATTACATGTATAATTAGAGGGGCAAAAATATAAATTTTTCTTAAAAATTGCAATTACTCCATTAATAAGTCAAGTTATTACATTTGAGGTTTTTTTTTTTTTTTTTTTTTTTTTTTTTTTTTGTTTAAGACCTATTCGCTAGGTTATTAACCTTTAAAAATTAATATTTAAAAAAATTATTAAATTGGTAAAAATAATTTATACTAAATGGACAAATCAATACAATAATGATCAATAATGATATAAATCGTTGACAAAGTTAACTTAGCGTCTCTTGATTGGACATTCGAGTCAATCATGATATTGTAGACTACTAATGCGATGACTTAATGAAATGATTGCACAATTAACTTGTCCGTCCACGACTTGACCGGAACATATGTGATTGGAAAGAAACTACAATCATATGGTATACAAGTTGGTAGGCCAAGTAGATCAAGTTGTCCTATAATCCTATCAATAAATTTTTAAATTATGACTCGACAGATTCAACGTAACATTAATCTTTTAAATACATTAACAAATTTATTCCGATCATAATCCCGCAACTCAACTACATAGTAATACCGCACCTCCGCACTTCGGAATAATTGATGTTTGAATTACAATTGCTCGATCACTAATTAAATTCATTTAATATACTCATCAAAGATTAATGGAGTGACGACATATAAACAATGATGTTAAAAACCAATTAAACCTCCGCATGTATGTAATAATTAAGGAATCTTTGATTTTTTAATTTTATTTTTCGTTCTTGAATGGATTCGACTATTATGTTATTACGTGCATGCATCATTGGTGATGCAAGATTCTAAGCTACCATACCGTCCATACATATACACAGTAATACACACTTACTTGAAATTCTAGCTGTAAAATAAAAATACTTTGGGTGACGAAAAAAATTCACAATTATTACGTGATGCTTAATGATGTACACTGGATAATTGTCGTTTTTGCATAATAACTTGCAAGCTATACATGAGAGACAAATTGCACTTGGAAGATCATGCGACGGACTTAACTAAGAGAATGTTAACACGAATTAAAATTGTGACCTTTACGTTAAAAAAAGAAAAAAAGAAAAAGAAAACAGAATAGGTGGACAGTTTGGTCGCGATTATAAAAAAATTTACATATGAAATGTAAACCACAATATGATTTGACCGAAGGAGTATTGACAATAATTGAACTCGTGATTTTCACGTACAAGAATCATGTTCTACCTACTTGGCCACCCTTTTTAGATCTAGTTATTATTTTGTTCAATGAGTACAAAAGGATGATGACATTTTTGTAAATAGTAAACATAAAATTGCTATTCTATTTTTAAAATGTCTACAATTTTCTATTTATAATACTTAACATTCTTATAATTTAGCATTGTAAAATTCCCCCATCAACTATAACAATTACTACGTAACAAATAACTTCTATACATTTCCTAAACAACAAAAATAAAACTATCCATAAATCATAAAATTACATTATTAATACACCTCACAAAAAAGTGTTTGGATCCGTAGAACTTTTGATTGTAAACTCTTTGAATTCAATTCTCATGTTCTCCTCTTGACATGACATTATTAAGTATAATTTTTTATATTTATTAATTATCATTGAATTGATCGAAAGATTGACCCACCACAAATTAATTACTCTTTTTATCTCATTTTACATGTCTTATTTATTACTCATTAGTCAATCAAACACTTTTCTTGAGATTATTTTCTTTAGCATTTTATTATAATTTTTAAATTTTACATATTTCATTTAATTAATTGTACTTTTGATGTAGTTTACACACACACAAACTTAAATATTACAAAAAATTAATTGTAAATAACACCAATCAAACCTCGTTAACTGAATCAATCACATCAAATGAGACATGAGAATATATAAGACAATATCATAAAACGAGTATATATGATAATTAAATATAAAGAGGTAGTTGAACAGATACAATTAATAGAAAGAGTCCTAAAAATATATATATAAAGAACCTCCAATATGATAATGTCATGTAAGGGAAAAAATTATGAAATAACTTTAAAAATGATATGCAATAAGATTTTTAACCCATAAATTTTATTTTATTTTTTGTGTATTTTTAATTAATCATTAATAAAGCATACTTTCGAATAGCAGTTAAAGATTTTATCTTAAATTGTAGATAAAAATTCATTAAGTCATCGCACCTAACTTTTGCACCTTTTGCAATGTCAGAGCGAATATGTTGCAGTACTTGCAATCATCCAATATAATATGTAAAGGATATATGAAAGGTTGCAAACATAAAGTTTAGACTTGTTAATCAAGTCATCCCCAATGGACAAACTAAAGAACATATTAAAGTTTGATTCTCCAAATATATTTATATTTATATTTCCCCCCAAAAGTAGAGTGGCTTCAATGGCACATTTTTACATTTTTTTGGTTGAGCAATGCTACTCATTCCGACCATACTCAATCCTCTCATTATCCACACACATTATCATAATAAAGTAGTTACACTCAAGTCTTATTTATCATATATGATATTAATACTTAAGCTATGTTGATTTTATGACAATGAATCAAAGGTTGGCCAACACAAGTCTTTGGAAGAACAATAGTTATAAAATTGAAAAACAAATAATGAAATCAATAGTAATGTATTATACTCTTTTGAATTCTGAATTGCGAACTCTTTACAATCCCTTTTCTAAAGTAACAAACTACCCATATTATCCTTTTCAAAAATAAGAAAACATGTCCTAGCTAGGGTTTCGGCTTAACCGCACCGAGGACGAGCAAGGAGAATGACGGACTATATATAGTCAATGCCGAAGATGAGCACAAAGCTCCCCATCACCCACCCATCACGACGATAGTTACAATCATATCTAATTTTAGATAGAAAAATGCTTCTTACTCTTAAATTTTTAATTTCCTCTCATATCTCCTCCTGATGCAGCTCCCAATCATTGGGTAACCATGAATATGCTAACCAACCACTAATTAAAAAAAAAAAAACAATCAAATGATGTCAAGTCAAGAGGAAGAAAATGTAGAGAAAACAATACTCTTTAGGACATGTACGATGAGGTGAGGGTGGAAGAACAAAATTGAAATGGTTGAAATGTACATTAAAAATGGATGGATAGATATTGAGGGAAGATGAGACTTGTGAAAAAAGTAAAACGCACTAAGGGATTCCAATTTTGGAAGGGTTCCATAAGTAAAAGTCAAATAGTTTTTTATTTAATAGTCTGCGAGAGGGAAGAAAGGAATATATATATTTCTATATGGAGCGCAGATTGCAACTAGTGCTATAAAGCATGTAGAAAGCTGTCTGCACTTAGGTTAATGGGGACACTATTTTTATTCATTTGTATATGCATTAAATTTACTTTTCTAAAAAAAAATACATCAAGAAAATTTAAAACTTAAAAATAATGTCACACACCAAACTAATTAACACAATCTGACATCGATAGAAGATAATAAGTGGTAAGGGATATCCAAAATGTGAAGCAATCACTAAGTCAATATATCGGTCAATTTGCACATCTACTCGATTACTTCCCAGTGTAATACTGTAATGTCTAACACGGCATATCCAATTGCTTTTAACATAGTTTACAGAGACATTGATAATGCTGTGTATGTCTCATATGTTATTGTAAGATTATAGATGTTATAGTAGTATAGGGTATTAGAGCAATTGGGGTTGCCCCCTACATGACAATTTTATAAATGTACTGTTAAGGTTATCTATAAATATGAATATCTCGTTTTTTCTCAATACACAAGATGAAGATGTGAATCGGTTTATGAAAAAGAAATTAAAAAGAAAAATAAATAAGAGGAAGCTAAGGAGAAGAAAGAAGCAAGATGTTGTGGCTTGCATCACTTTTGGCATATTAATTGAGTTGAGCTTGTAGCCCACACTGGTGAATTTGATTGATTCACCAAAGTAGCTATAGAGCATTAGGGTAGGTTATCTTGCAACACCTAAGCATAATCCACTCAAAAGTCAGCGCCACAAGCTCCAAACCAATTGGTGAAACAATAATATTTAGATGTAAAAGTGATTTTTCTTAAATTTCTATATATATATAAAAGACCCGGAATATAACGATATTATTCCTCTTCTATTTCACTAGCAAAACTAATTATACAATTTTGTTAAATATACCATACTATTATGTACAATAATAATGAAGGACGGACTTAGATCAATCATATACTCAAAAATATCTGAAAGCATAATTTTTTTGAAATGATCTCTCCATCTCTTACAAGTGAAAAGACATAGATGAAAATTTCAAAAGGATATATGTCCAACCTTATATTGTCATGGTGCTTAGTAGATCGATTTGGAAGCTCATCAAGATCATCGACTATGCAACGTTTAAAGCAAAACAAAGTTAGCAGCCGAGCTTGACCCAATGATTGTGAATGTCAAAATTAATTATGCTTAGCGAATTATGTGCTAATACATGTCCGACGGGATCATGACAATTTCGAGCCGAAAAAATATATAACTAGTAACCTCATTTGTAACCATTTCAGAACAGTATAACACTAAAATAACTAGTATAAATATCTATCTTTGTAATCATAGAAGAGGAACAACTTTAATACATTATTAACCATAAGCTTTGCGGGCCTGAGCCACTCAAAGCCTTCTCCTTCTCCATAGTTTTTCTTCCATTATAAGCTTAAATAAAGACCTATGATTTAATGTTAGGGTCATAGCGTTGATAATCACACTAACATTGACAATATGCATTAACAATGATTATAATTATTATTAAATATGTTTGACTTAATGGCATTTAAAAAAATACATAGGAGAAAATAAAACTACTAAACAATAGTTGTATAAATTTTGGTCAAACAATACCGATAATATCACACTCTTCAAAAAAAAAAAAACACCGATAATATCACCAAAATCATCGGGTTCAAACTTTTCCGAGGGTGATTGTACACTTGTAAACCAAACACAGAAATATCATGCTGAGTAACCATCCAATCAATACACGTATTAGCCTCCAGTAGATATGCTTAACCGAGCAATATAATGTCTGAATAAGCTCTCAAATTGCACCTAGGAGATGTTTGAAATCTCCATTAACAAGATATTATTGCAACTAATAATTAATTGAAATATAGAAAAAGAAAGTAAAAATATTGTACTCCATATAATGTGATTAATTAGGAAAGCAGTGTGTACTGAGTGAAGGTAGTGAGCAGCCCACAATGGGAATGATGTGAACGTAGTCACATTTCTCCCAAGTCTTGCGTCTTAAAATGTTTGTGGTTCTACTGGGGAAAAAAAATGTTCAAAGCACTCACCATGCCTTGCCTGCAAGTTGCAATTATTCAATTGTTTTTTTTTTTTTTTTTTTTTTTTTTTTTTTTTTTTGAAACAATTGCCATTTTTTCTTTTAGCTCTTTGATTTACTTGGAAAACCGTAATTGATATCCGAATGTGCGCTTTGACTGAATCTCATCATCTTGTAATCTTGGACTCTTTGTTTTTTATAACTTAAGTCTTTCGCCTTCTCTAAGCTAATCATTGATCTAAATTCCAAGCTCAATATTAAATTGTACATTTCTGCACACAAAGAAGTTAAGGAAATGTCACACACATATATTAGGGAATATATATATATATATATATATATATATATATATATATATAATTACAAAAAAGAAAAAGTTAATACCCAATTTAGTTCTTGACTATAGTGGCTTTTCTTATTTAGTCCTAAATGACTTTTTGTGCTTAATTAAATTCTCGACTTTGATGGTTTACCCAATTGAGTCAACGGTTGTTAGAATATAATCAAGGACTAAATAGATAAAAATCAGCATCATTGAGGACACAATTGAGTAAAAAATCACTATAGTCGAAAATTAACTTGGATAAAACTATTAAAGTTGAGGACTAAATTGAGTATTAATCGAGGTGAAATTACCAAGTTATTTTAACATAGGACTCAATTGAAAAAATCATCAAAGTCGATGACTTAATTAATCACAAAAAGTCATTTAGGACTAAATCAAGAAAAATCACTATATATAATCGAGGACTAAATTGCGTATTAACTCACAAAAATGACAAAGTCACACCAACAATATCAACCATCACCACGAGTCGACTGATGTCTAGATGATCCTCTAGAACTCAGATCAATTGTATTTCGTATTAAGTTGTTATAAAAGTGAATGATCAACTTTAACTCTTTTTACATATAACCTATCATTTATAACATGACTGAATTATCTTTGATTGGTGTTACTTTCTTTTTTTTTTTTGAAAACCAGATTGGTGTTACTAATAACTTATTGAACAATTTTTTTTTTATTCTATTCTATTATTTTGTTTTATTTTATTGTATGTGGTGGAAATAGGGATAATCCATGGAATTGAAACCCTAATGGAATTTATGTATATATTCTTGCAGCTGCCTGCAGGTGTTAAAAAAGTGAAAAGGGAAAAAGGAAAAGAATAGGCAGCTTTAGCTTAGATGGAGTGGAATGTCCAATCCCCATAGAATTGCTTTGGCATTTTTGGGGTTGGGACCCCATTCCTGGAATCCCAAATCAATTCCATTGTCTATGGCACTTTTTGTATCTTTCTCCATGTAAACAGGGACAAAGATAATGGGGATAGGGAGAGAAGCCTTTGAAATCCATCTGTCCTGCTGCTGGCATCTATAACTAGTTGAGGTTGACAAATCCTCGCTGAACAATTATTTAAAACATCCTCGTCATCTGACGGACAAAGAAAAATGAACAATTTTAAGTAGACAGTTTTTTTGAGATGTAGACCTCTCAACAGGTAACAAAAGCGTGCAAAAGTTTCTTCGAGTTGGAGAGAGATTGGCCCACGAGTGCAAATACAGAATGGAGCTTGATTGCAAGACCTGCCCATTGAGCAGAGACGAAAGTCGTGATTGAGTAGGGATCTGCCCATTGAGCAGCAGGGACGAAAGTAGTCAAGTAGATCTTAATGGTCTGCCCATTGAGCAGGGACGAAAGTAGCTATTGAGTTGGGACCTGCCCATTGAGCAGGGACGAAATCGAAGATGCCAAGTAAAAGAGTTGTGGAGAATGTGATAACGTAATTAAAAGTTTCGATTCAAATCAAAGATGGCAAATGTGACATGGATGGGGAGAAACCAAGTTATGACAATCGTGACTTCACCATCAACTTTAATTTGTGTTCCTCAAAGTAGCCAAAATGATAGGAATTCTTCAGCCATACGCATTTGCATCACATCAGATATTATTACAGCTGGTACAATATGGGCTACACTTAGCTTCCACAAAGGCTTCTTCTTCTTCTTCTACAAAATTATTAGTTGAAAATTGAATAGAGAGCTACTTGGATGCTTCTTCACTCTATCAAAGTTTTAGTCAGAATAAGTGTCAAATAAGTCTTCAAACTGCACCCAATAATGTAATTAGGTCACTAAGCCTTAGGTTCAAACTCATCCCTTCCACATGAGAGTAGTGCAACCGAGTCTCATTAAATTATAAGGTTTTGGCAGTTCTTATTCCTTTTGTTTTGTATATATATATATGAATTTATTAATGCACTATCTTTGTAACTTTCGAACAAGCTTTATAAACAATATTCCATTTATGCACTATATGAATTTATGGGCATTCTTTTGATCTCATATTTACATTCTTTATCCTTTCATTTACTTGGGCTAATTGATTTAGTCCAACCTGAGTTAATGTGAAATTTATACGATGGATGATGCAAGGTGGACCACATATAAATATTCATTTTTAGTATTATTTTAATGCACTGAAAATTTAATTTTTATGTAGTATATCAAATAATAAATTTCAATATACTAGTAATGAACTTTCAATATCCTAATAATGAACTTTATGTGGCTTCAGAAAAAAAAAAAAATAATGAACTTTATGTCAATGACTTATCTTGTAAGGTAGACCATGGCTCATAATATAATAATGAATTGAATTTTCACTTTTACATTGTATAATGTACATTCAGTACACAAATAATGTACTTTTAGTATATTAAAAATGTACAGTTTTTATGATCCACGCAACACAATATGAACCATAGTCCACATAATAATTTGCCATGATTCTTTCATCCCATGTAAGAACGTGACATAAACAATAATATATATATTATGTTTGTTTAAGACGTCCTGTTAATCTTAGCACGTATATTATTTCCATGTAATTAAAAATCAACGTTTGTCATCCACCTTTGCTTAAATGTGCTAAGACAAACATCAATCATATATATTTAGGTGCTAAGACAATCAACAATAACAAACATCAAAACTTATAAACATCAATCATATATATATTTGACTCAAGTGAATTGATTACTCCGTGAGATTAATTGCTACGTCTCTTCACAATTCTCTCTTCTTTTATTTTTTTCCTTTTTTTTTTTTTTGGGTAACGAGAGAAATCCAAATGCATTACTCAAAAGTATATACGGGGTAAACTTTGCCTTGTAATCTTAACCAACAAATGACCATAAAGAAGAAACCAGCCTAGATTGCACATATTTGACGGACTCAAATTAAGAAGATCAATAAATAGCTCTCATGTGTTTTCACAATTTTATATGTAAAATTTGTTGTTCGTTGAAGGACCTTCAGACTCAAATAATGTCTTGATCTCTATTGAGGGTTGGATCAACATGCTTGGCATGATCTTCATGGATTTTATTTTCATGATCATTTTATGAAGATCTCTAGATAATTAGCTTCAAAGTTTTTTAGGATGTCTTCTTATACCTAGAAACGAGAGCAAATAGTTGTAGTATGAAATTAATTATTAATATCTTCAAACTCTTTTAATATTATTTAATTAAACAAATTAGATAATATCTATATTATCCAAAATGTATGACATAATTATGTCTAGATTCTTGCTTTCAAGATATATTTGAAAAATTCAAATATATTATCATCCAAATTCAAAATAATACTTCTCCAAATAAAGTCCAATAGTTTTTTTTGAAAACCAACCAAACCAAATATATTAAGTCATCGGAAGATCCGCAAGAACAATACAAGAAAGAAAACGAGGAATACAATCTAAGTATACCACATCGCCACTACTCGAAGCACGTAAGGACCTCTTCGCAATAGCGTGGGCTAACATATTTGCTTCCCTTTTAACAAAACATAAATTAACCGTAAAAAACTGGTCTAACAGGAAACGAATGTCCTGAATAATCAATCCAAACAGGCCGCTACACAACCCTCCTTTCACAGCCGTAGTAACAAGCTGCGCATCAGTTTCCACAATCACACGATTCCATCCCATCTCTTTAACCCAACTTAACACCTCCCTCACTCCCACAGCCTCTGCTTCACGGATTGAGCAAACATACTCCTTTAAACGCCATCCCAGTCCAAGTACTTCCCCTTCCTCTCCTCTCACCACCCACCCAAAACCCATCACGTTTCGGTCAAAATCCAAGGCAACGTCCACATTAATTTTTACAAAAGAATGCAAAGGAGGTTGCCACGCCGTAGGGAAATAGCTAGCGCCTGAGGAAGAAACAAACGTAGCCTGTGCATGCAACTCATTCACCGTACGCCAATCATCCAAATATCTCAAAGCATTTGCCACTACTACTTTTGGAGGCAAACAATGTTGATGAAAAACCACTTGATTTCTATTCTCCCAAGCTACCCAACATATAACAATAATTTTTGTAATCATCTCCTTTGGCAATGAGGACCAAACTGCCGCAATCCATAAATCAATGTTATCCACATATTCCAACCTCCAATATTGGTTTAACTCACCCCAACAATCATGAATAAAAGAACAATTTGCAAAGAGATGAACTATAGATTCCTGCTCCAAACCACACAGGTGGCAAGCAACATCACAATCAACCTGTTTGATTTTCAAAGCATCTTTAGTAGGCAATTTATGATTACATACAGCCCAAAAAAAACACTTCAACTTTGGAGGTCATTCCCCCCCCCCCCCCCCCCCCCCCCCCCCCCCCCCCCCCCCCCCCCCCCCCCCCCCCCCCCCCCCCCCCCCCCCCCCCCCCCCCCCCCCCCCCCCCCCCCCCCCCCCCCCCCCCCCCCCCCCCCCCCCCCCCCCCCCCCCCCCCCCCC
>NC_044920.1:26325402-26332902 GCF_003576645.1 Ipomoea triloba
CCCCCCCCCCCCCCCAACACACTGTCCCTTCAATGCTCAAATCCTGCCTAAGTACTCTATAAGCACTCTTGACAGAATACTCTCTCGACAAATCCTCATCCCAATACCACGAATCCCCAACTGGCCTATTTGAAGTAGGTAAACTCAGTATAAGGTTTGCATCCCTGCAATTAAAAATATCTCTGACCACCTCTTCATCCCAACATAAGGTATTAGGAATAAAAAGGGAACGAACACAAGGATTATTCAAATATATCGGTTCAGGTGTTGACACATAGGGGTTTTGTTTATTTGGAAGCCAAGGAACATTCCACACCCGAGTCGTAGACCCATCCCTCACGCACACCCTAGCACCCCTCGTAATCAAAGATTGAGAATTCCTTATACTAGACCACACAAACGAGGGGTTAGACCCCAACCCCGCCTCCAAAAAAGAACAAGTAGGGAAATAACGAGCTTTGAACACCCTCGTTACCAAAGCATTTTGATTCGTAAAAAGTTTCCACCCTTGTTTCCCCAACATGGCCAAATTCATCTCCCTCACCGTACGAAACCCCATTCCCCCAAACTCCTTAGGCTTACGCAAATCCCCCCAAGTACTCCACCTTATACCCCTACTCTCCCGTTGCTCACACCCCCACCAAAACGAATTCATTAACCTCTCAATTTCCTCAGACAGAGTTTTAGGAATAAGAAAACATTCATGGCGTAATTCGGAATGCTTTGCAAGACAGTCTTCAAAAGCACCTCCCTCCCCGCTCTAGATAAAAATCGATTACCCCAATGATTTATACGAGACCGAACTCTATCCCGAATAAAACCCAGGACATCACGCTTCTCGCGCCCCACAAAACCCGGTAACCCAAGGTATCTCCCATACACCTGTTGTTCGGTCACCCCCAAAACCTCACTCACTGCCTCCTTATCCTCCCTACTCACATTTCTCCCAAAAACCATAGAAGTTTTGTCAAAGTTAATAATCTGACCACTCGCCTCTCCATACTCCCTCAAAATCTCCCGAATTAATCCTGCCTCCAAATTATTTGCTTGAAAAAAAAAAAGCAAGCAATCATCTGCAAAGAAAAGATGAGAGACAGGGGGAGCACTCCTAGCAACCCGAACTCCATGCAAAACCCCCTCAACCCCCTGAACCCTTAACATAGCACTCAGACTCTCAGCAACAAGGATAAAAAGACAAGGAGACAAAGGATCACCCTGACGCAACCCCCGCGAAGGGATTATTGGCCCCCACTCCCTCCCATTCACCAACACTTGGTACCTCACAGTAGAAATGCACTCCCTCATCAGATTCACCCAACGCTCACTAAACCCTAACTTCAACAAAACAGCCCCCAAAAAACCCCACTCAATCCTACCATAGGCTTTACTCATGTCAACCTTTAAAGCCACACACCCACCCCCATTACCCTGACCCCTATGTAATGCATGAATAGACTCATAAGCAATCATGACATTATCAATAATGGAACGACCAGGAACAAAAGCACTCTGGGCAGAAGACACAATAGAGTCAAGTAAAGCTCGAAACCGAATAGATAACACTTTCCCAAGAATGCGATAAAGCACATTACACAATGAAATAGGACGAAAGTCAGACATCAATTCAGGGGATTTCTTTTTCAGAATTAAAGCGATATGTGTATCATTAATAGAAGCAGGCAACCGACCAGAATGTAAAAATGACTGACAAAAAGAGACTACCAATAGTTAACATATCAATTTTGATATGTCAAAAGTTTTAGTGTCTACAAAATCTATTCAAATGATATTGTTATAGGAGCACAACATATCTTAATAGAGAAATAAAATGGCAAAGCAGACTTATAAAATGCTAATATGTTATAGAAGTACGTATTATATACTTAGTATTTGTAATATAATAAGGATTGGACTTAATATGTAATATAATAAGGATTAGGGCTTATTATTCATAATATAACTAGGATTCCCAATATGAGGCAATCTATGATTCTTATTCCTTGTAGAACTCTAGCCCAAAATATGTATAAATAGATTCGAGAAAGGGACAAGCAATTCTAAGTAATACAATACCTATATTTTCTCCATATTCTCTATTCTAACGGTAGTGTTGGCCTGCCGCTGACTAACCAAAACCAACAAGATTAATTTTGCGTTTTGCTTTATAAGATTTTGTCCTATATAATGCAATAAATTATTTATTTGAATTGAATCACTTGCAACAAACAATGACTACTATGATTTTATAATTATTGAGAATATATAATATATAAATATAAATGTGTAGTACAACTATCAATTTAGCTTTTTAATTGAGATAAAACACATGTTTTAATTTGGTATCAAAATTAACACATGCCAATGTGTATATATGAGTCCGAAATTATAATCTACATCTTACTTGTAGCTCGTCAAAAGTAATGGCCAAAACACGTGAAGGGATGTGCACATTGGTGCGACACAAATTTATACTTTAAAAGAAACATAATTTTTTATCATGTGAACAAAACTTGATATATCATGAATTAAGCACTCTTGGGCTGTTGTTTGCCTCGTGCAAAGCCTGAGGCTACCATGTTAAGAATCAATTGTCATACTGTGCACTAGGATCCGCAGTATTCATGTTCATACTACACACATAAATATAATATTTTGAACATGAATTTTGTGTATTATAAACATTAATTTTGTACATTATGAACATAAATTCTGTGTATTATGTTAAGTGTTTATGTGTTTTCAGCTATATAATTATGTGCATTATGAACATAAATTATACTTTATGAAGTCAAATTTTGTATATTGGACCACGGTGGACCCTATCCATGATATAAATTGCCGTTAAGAATAACTAGTATGCCACTCATGTGGTGTATGAATAATAATATATATATTTAATAATTATATTATTTATAAAATTTATATAGTACAAAATAAATAAATAAATTATCAAAACACCATGGTGATACAAAGAGAGTTATATCAAAAAAATGACAGAGAGTGAACCTAATTTGTGGGTATATGCAAGGTATATCTAAAAACTGGAGTGCAAAGTGCTTTGGTAGACACAAATTTTGAATTTAGTAACTAAAATTAGGATGTGTTATTCAAAAGGTACATCCTAATCACTAAACCGTCCCAATACTACTACTAATATGGGGCTCAAGTTGCCTAAAGCAAGAGTTCACGGGTAATAGGCTCCATTTGCTAACTTTTGGGCTGCCATTCCCAGCCCATATCCATTTTCTTCTTTTAGGCTGTTAAATTGTACAAACTAATTTAAGCAGCAGGTAGCGGCAAATTTGTCAGTTGACTATAAATAGAAGGTATAAATTTAATATACTAAAAATACATTATATGTATAATAAATATATATTATTTGATATTATATAAAATAATACACTTTCAGTACTTAAATAATAAACGTAAATAAATAATATATTTTTAATATATTAAAAATGTACTTTTTATTTATGGCCTACACAGCTGCGTGGACTATAATTCATAGAATAATGATTGACAGACAGCAAACAAGAACAACTTCAGCATGTTCTTGCAAGTCGGGAAAGTCCACGGATCACGGGTTACCAGTGCCGAGTCAAATAAGGTTCAAAATTTTCATATCAAATTTTTTGTAGTCTAACCCACATAATAATAGAGCTCGATAAGATAATATTTAATTTTCTGTTTAAACAAGAAATAAAATTCATTAAGTAGGAACCGAAGTAATCAAATCCGGGAGTAGCAATATTATTATTATTATTATGAGACTTGAACCCATTCCCTTCAAAATGGGAGTGTAACCGAGTGCCACTAGACCACAAGATCTTAGCATTATTATGACATTTGATCTCTTCATTATTGTGAGACTAATTCAAATTTAACTCATGACATACTTGTGAATACCTAACCTTGTAGTTATATTAACCATCCAATTACAAGTTGTTTTAATTTTTTTAAAAAAATATTGAAAGTGTGTAATGTATTATGGAATTCATATGAATTGGATTTACTTCAATCTAAAAAAAATTATTGTGTATGTCTCATATGTTATTGCGAAGATAAGTGTTGGAGTATAGTGAAGCGAAGTGATAGCACATGTCTTTGAGATTCATATTGAATTGGATACATTGAGTGGGTTGGGGAACAGAGGCAGTTCCCTAGCAATATGGTAGGTGGATAATTTTGTAAATGTACAGTAATTTATGATTAAACATAAATATGATGCTTGTAACACTAAATGTATTATTATTACAATTAATAATAATAAAAATTATTTCCATCCTATGAGCATAAGCACACTATCCAACTACATAAAGTTTTCTATTCTTTTTTTGTTTGTATTTATTCTTGATTTTTTTTAGTCTTATTTTTCTCTTTAAGAAAAAAAAGTAAGAAACACATATTCTTGAACTAGGAAAAAAAAAAAAAAGGCATGGAGCCCGTAACAGTACGACCTTCCTTACAATAAAAAGGACATAGCATTAAATAAGGTTGGCAAAAATCAAAATCATGCTTATAATAATTTTGAGAGTTGATTTATATCATCGTCATTCCCCAATAAGACAAATAGTCAAATACTATCAAGTAACCCTTCACATGGGAGGTCCTTAAATTAATGTTTGTTTGTTCTTTTAATTTTTGTTTTTTTGGGTCTCATCAATCTATACAAAATACCTCTCACCGCGTTATATCATTCCCTCATATATATTACCTTCAATTCACCTATTCATATCTCGTATCAATATGACCATAATAGAAGTAAAATATAATTACAATATTTTAGGTTCGATCCCCAATGGGGATGTTGGCTTTTTGTGTTTCAGTGGGTTGAGAAAAGTATGTATGAACAGATACTACATTATAACAAAATCAATAGTATTAAAAGTTTAGAATTCTAGGTATTTAGTAGTATTAGAAAATAAGTTTAAAGTCTTACTCATGTGTGTGTTGTAATTTATGTAAGAGACATTTAATGATAGAATAAAAGTTTCGTTTCATCTCGATCTTTATGTTAAAAAGCTCTCATCCCCTTAAAAACGAATTCAAAGAATACATTTATTCGAAAACTTACTCGATAAATTTTGCTGCATTCATTGTGAGAGGATCCCAACGGATAGGTATAGGGCCTTGTTTGGTAAAATAATTAGCTTATCAGTTAATTTTGACTTATTTGACCATTATTAATTATTTGACTTGGTTGAAAAATCAATATAGGTGTTTGGTTAATCCGCTTTTCGTAATTTTAAAATGCTAAAATTCAAAGAGTTATTCAAAATAACTTTTTCAATTAGCTTTTTGATAAAAGAAATTATACTAAACAACTATCAGCTTAACAACTAATTTACCAAACACATTTTTACAATCATCAACTAATCATACGGTCATACCTTCTAATCTAATTAACTAACAACCATTTATCAAACAGGGTCAAACTTTTTTTTTTTTTTTTTTTTAAGGAAGGACGAATGATACAATAACGATAAGAACGAAATTAGAATAAATTATAGAGTATCTTATATTAGTGTCGGCTAGAATTATAGGTAGTATTTAATAGTGTTAGGAATCTAGTGCATGCAATTAAGTATCAATTTCGTTTTTGAAACCAATGAAAACTCGAAGTAATTAATGAGATGAAGAAAACAAAAACTATGGGAAGAAAGAAAACAAAAACTATTTCATCATTTAATGCCCTTTACATATGTTATTAATTTTGTCAAAAAAATTATAAAAGGCTCTTCTCCATATGTGAGTGTCGTGCCACATGTCCTTCGTCATTGAAAAGTTTGGCACTTGCTCCACCCTAATGCTATAAAAGTTACCCACCAATTAAGAGCCTTCCAACCTCCTGAATTTCAGTAGAACTTTGCGTATGTATTAAAGATTACATATATAAAGTATTATCTTTTATTCATAATTATACACTTAAGCTTAATGATAAGGGCTTAATTACACTTATTTATAACATCATATTTATAATGGTTTTACTTGTATCTCATTTAGTTTTGTAGAATATGGTGCTCAATTCGTTAATATTTGTTTTTAGAATTTCGTGAACATATATGACAGAATATGCAATTTGTGATATGATGAAATGAACTCCGGCCTCCATCATCTCTTCCAAATTGATGTTCCAATATATTTTTGTCATTTCTCCCCCCCTTTTTTATTCTTAAAAAAAAAGAAACGAGGAATTTTGAATTTCAAAAAAAAAAATTTGTTCCGAAGGAACCTTCTCCTCTATCGTAGATTGGACGTAGATATACGCCCCGAACCTTTATTCTTTTCTATTCATTGTTGTTTTTATTACCAAACTAAATGACCAAATTTAGATAGTGCATGCAAGGCAAGGGGTGAGTTTGCTCTTAGGAATCATTATAAATCCTATAAATGATTGTTTGATGTATTGTATTATGTGATGTATTGTGGAATTTTTTTGAAAGGGAAGAGTCTAATAATTTTCTGTGATGGGACAAAATATCTCTCACCCCCCCCTCGAATAGATTCTTTTTTGTTGTTTCTAAAGAAAGGTTATTATATTGTTTTGAAGGGTGCACTAATCCTCTGAATCCGGTACCTGCGGGTATCACCCCCCCCAAAACAACGTTCTCTTTCAAGCCTTTCAACCAATCGATACGCCCCTGGAGAGCTGCTTTTGCTAAAACTCGAGCAGTTTCTTGAAAACTCGCTTCCGATATGAAACTTTGAGTATTGAGAGATGCTTTTGTTATTCCCAATAAAAGGGCTCGATAACAGATTGCTTCTTCTAAAGCACGCCCCATTCGTTTTGCTCGCAACAATCTAATAAGTTCTCCGGGTGAAAAAACATTAGACATTCCGTCTTCTGAAACCAACACGTTTGATGTGATTTGACGTACAATAATTTCGATATGCCGATTATGAATCTGCACTCCCTGGGATCGATAAACTTTTTGGATCTTATTAACCAAAGAGATGCGACTTTGCGCTATAGTTAGCTCAGCACCAATCAAGAATCCCCAAGGAATTCCAAGAATTCTTGTTAGACATTTGTTCCAACCCTCAACCCTCCTTTCTAGATTCAGCGATATTGAATCAACGGAACGCACTTCTAATACCTGTTCTACTTTTGGAAGACCTTGTGTTATATCACCGGATCTCGATTTTTCATAGTGAAATGTAACTAAGGTATCTCCTTCGTAAAAAGTTTCTCCATAAAGGCCACGAACAGTTGCTCCCGGGGTGGCTAAATAAGGCTTAGCTGATCGTATTACTACAGAATCAACTTGAACAAGGATAACTTGACCCGATTTGAGGGGGGGTCTTTTTTTGGCTATACAGACATTTTCACAAATAAACTGTCCAAGACTCATTATTTTAGATGTCTCTGCACAATAATTGTGGTGGAGAAAATACCAATTCAAATTCAATGGATTCAAAAGAATCTTACTGCGTGGATTTGGATTATAAATTTTCCCATTTTCCGCAATTAAATAATATTTCAATTTTAATACTTGAAAG
>NC_044920.1:26337902-26342381 GCF_003576645.1 Ipomoea triloba
CCGCTTTTCAGTTCGCTGTGTGTGCATTATCGTTGTTTTGTCGTTGGGAAGCATACCCATTTGGCACACCTATCCCATGTAGTAACCTGGGATCCAAGAATATTATATGATTATAACATTACTTCAATACACTTTTACATTCAAACCAACCATCTCTGCGTATTATTGCAATAGTGTTCACACCTTTAAAAAAAAATAAAAAATTCTTAATGAGTTTGGAACCATGCAATGTACCTGATAAGTGCTAGCAAAACAAATCTTATAAAATTATTTTGAGTTGATTGACCATTTGAGCCAGTCAATCAACCCTAGCTAGAGAAAGCACTAAAAAATCATATCAGACTTCCGATCCTAACATAACAAATTGTATTCCTGATTTAGAAAAAATTATCTTCCTACGAATCTCGATCATTATTGTCTCAAACCGAATAACGCTAAGTGCATGAGTTCTACCCCCACTTGGACCACTTCTTTGCTTTAATTTGCTCAAGGGTCAATAGTAGGACACTCTGCTAAATTGATCACCCAGTGTCCCCTGCAATTATGATACTTTTGGAGGTAATTTGTTCTACTGATTTCTTGATATTATGTGCCTAAAATTAAAGAACACGTTACAGTAATAAGATAGGCCTAAAAAAACATGAATTTCGATAAAGTTTAGGGAATTAAAACATCAACCTGTTACCGTGCTAGCTAGTGAGACATTATTACTCAGTGTCTGTACGTGTGTGGAGCCCAAAAGAAGGCATATCGGACTGTGATAATGAAGCCCATGCCACTATTGGTTGTTGTGACTAACAACCTGCAAACATGACTAAAATCATCTTATCTTTTTGAGTGATCATTCCACATACATATAAACATATAACCAACTATCCCACTGGCACATTGCTTGGATATATTATATATCCTTTAATTTATTGCATTGCCTACTTGTCATAATCAAAATTATATATTACAAGATTACAATTGATATTTGCTACATTGGTAGCATGTAACATGTAATTTAGAACGGTTGAAACGGATTCTTTTAGCACATATTTTAGATGGGCTAGACTGGTATTTATGTACATATTCTGGTATGTAACTATATATGTGTCGTTTTTATATTTACCCTTCGTTTAATTATCAAATTTATTGACTTACCACAAAACGAATTTAGTTTTTAAATAACACTTTACATGTGAAATTGACAGATTATTTCTCTGTATTTTTTTTTTCTTTTATATCTCATCACAAGTTTCTTTAATCAGTCAACTATCAATCACACACTAAGACTAGACTAATCATGTCGTGTCCGCATGGACAGCTCAACTGGTCACATGGGTGAAGTTTGGGAGAAGAGACCTGAGATTGAGCCTCACCAGCAACTTTGTGGGAGCAACCTCTCAAAGTGTGGGGAACTTCTTGTGCGTTTCTTGTGCATAATTACTATTTACATTGCTTACATGCATCCTCCAAGATTCTTTGTCGAGTCGGGGTTATCATGGCTCGAAGCAAGTGATGAAAGATTACAAATGAATTTCTCCGAGTAAAGAAAGCGAGGAGCACGTTAGCGGTGGACCAGACATGGCACCATCTAGAACTACAAAACAAGAGGAAAACATAACATTGGTGGTTAATGATGCACTAATATACAACGTTACAAGTTCCATCACCCAGTCATCAGTTTTGTTCTTGAATTGTGATCAGCTCCAACGTTTGGTTCGGTCACTTGTCATTACTGTTAGCTGGTTCACAATCAACAATATAATTATCAACTTGTCCATTGTCATTTGCCTAGCCAGCTACGTACCTAAACATTTCATCAACCACCAGCTCCAACCATGTTAAAGATTTGACATTTAATTACGACTTTCACGCACCTGTTATCAATAGGATTTTTTTGGTTTTTGAGAAGTTTATATGAGTGTGATTAAGAAAGAGAAAATGAGAGGGACGAAAAAAAATTAAATAAATCTGATTTAAAAAATAAAAAATGTCAGGCACGCCATGCGTGCCGTGCCCGTTGGGCGCGTCAGGCCCAACATATCTTCTTCTTCTTTTTTCACCTTCAGAGTTACTGTACTAAAAACTTGTATTTGCAGGGCAACTTTTTTCTTCTCTCTCTTTGCCTCTCTCTCCTCCATGTGTATGTGTACTGACGTACTGTACCAAAAACCAAGTAATAATCACAGGTGTAGATGTTCTTAGTAACAAATTATGGGTTCAGCTCGCATGGACAGCTCAACTGGTCACATGGTTGAAATTTTATTAATTCTATAGATTTTGAGTTATTAATCAATAATTGATTTTTTTTATAAAAAAAAAACTTAAATATGTTAACTGAACAGGAAAAAAATTGATTATCAACTGAATTAATTCGATTAACATTTAACTGAATTATTTTCAATTAATTAAATACCTCCTAGCAGGAGAGTTATCTTATCAAAATTAAAGAGCGCAGCAATGGCTTTAGGTGGATCAGCTTTGCGATGAAGCAACTTAGTATTAGGTGCTTAAGTTCAAGAGAAATTAAAAAGTTTACTTTTATATTAAGAAAGAAAAGAAAAGGACATGCAGAATTACATCATGGAGCCAAAAGGAGACCAAAAAGTGGCGAAAAGATGATGATATAAAGAAAAGAAAATTCTTTAGGAATCTCATTCCATGCACTGAATCCTATGCTGCATCACCATAATAAATCACTTTCCACTTTACACACAATTTTATATTAGTAATCCACCACCTATAATATCAAATGACACCAAATTGTTCACAAGGTTGAGTAATGATTTTCGTACTTTAAAATTATAACTTCAATTCATGTCAATAATTTTTCGGTTGAGTTTATTACACAAATTTTTTTTAGTAGAATTTACCTATTTTGTGTGATTTGCGAGCTCTTATAGTATACACTCAGGCAATAGATTTATCGTACACGGCAATGTAAATATAAAATTCATATATATATACATATATATATGTGTGCGCGTGCATATGATTTAAAATTCAGAAGTTAAAAATAATGGTATAAGGAAATTTGAAATTTAGAAAATGTAAATAAAAAAAAAAAGAAAAAAAATAGAGGCGGTGCAAAATAGAACTACTCATTTGTAGAATCAAATCACACCTTTCCCATAAAATTTTGGATATATATATATGGTTCTAACTATTCTTAAACTATGGACCGTCAGTTTAGAACTAAAACTAAACTATACATAGTTATGTCTATGTATGACTTTAGCTAGTTTATGCGCTTGAAGTTGGTTGATTATAAAATTCATTACATAAGGTGGATTATCAAACTGCAATCTATAACTTAAAATTACATAATAATACACTCCAATTAATCAAACTAATTATCATTGCTAGTGTTTGCATTTGTCAGCTTTTACATTACATATGTAGACGTAAATCACGAAAACACTATATTTGTTTTACTATTTAATTTTTAGTTTGTGGATGCAATTTATTTGAATTTAAAGGTATAGATGGGTGATGATGATTATATATGTAATATAAGGGAATGTGGTAGTGTCGAGTGCTTGCACATATAGATTCAAGGCACTCCAATTGTCCATATTGTGAGTTGTTTTCAATACCTATCGACCGACTATTTCCTTTTAGAAATTTCTGCAATTATTGTACACGTAAGGTTTGAATTACTTAGGCAGTATGCTTTTATCATTAGTCCTATCCGGTCCCTCTCTTTTTTTCTTTAATCTAATATTAAGAAAACTATTATTAAAGTATATTACAAAGAATATATATATATATATATATATATATATATTAATACTACAATCAACTAGGAGAAAAAGTTAATGACGAAGACTTTTTTTTTTTTGAGTACTAATGACAAAGACTTATTTTTGCCTTGTTAGTGAAAATATATAAAGTCATACTAATACTACAATCAACTAGGAGAAGAAGTTAATGACAAAGACCTCTATATATTGTTGCCTTGTTGGTGAAAATATATAAAGTCATATTAATACTGCAATCAGCTAGGAGAAGAAGTTGATGATGAAGAACTATTGTTGCCTTGTTGGTAAAAAATTAAACACGTGAAGGTCAATTTCACATGCAAGTTTTTTGTTTTTTAATTATAGACAATAGATCTACATATATAAAGAAAATGACATTAGTCTTTCAATTATTGTCAGGTGATGATATTAATATCATAGCTAGAATTAAACTATTAATTAATATAATTAATTACTCTTAAGTCTTAATTAATTAACCTCATCCATTCTATTGAGTAATGAAGAATATTGAAGTGGACCCATACTAGTATATTATATTGTAAATTTGAGCTCCACCCTAAATTCTTTTATCTTCAAATTTAATTTAATCCATGTTGATCCTTGTAAGTTTAACTATAGGTTTTTTTTTTTTTTTTTTTTTTTCCAAATACCCTCACTTTATGAAATAAAAAATAAAAAATCACCAAACCTCACATTTTAGACAAAAAAAAAAAAAAAAAAAAAAAAAAAA
>NC_044920.1:26343496-26398845 GCF_003576645.1 Ipomoea triloba
AAAAAAAAAAAAAAAAAAAAAAAAAAAAAAGTGTTGGACGGAAGTTTAGAAGACCAAGTCCAACATCCTGTCATTAAAACGTGACAATAGTTATTACGCAAGTATAAAAATGTAGTATTACGTTTACACTATTAGGCATAAATTTTGGTGCAGTGATAAGTATTTGATCTAATTAACAAAGTTAAATATTTTTTAAAGTTAAGAACTACAAATAGAACAAACCTTATTAAGAATTAAAAATGAAAATTAAATACCACTACAATAATCAAGAACTAAAATAAAATAAACTAGTAAACTCTCTTTCTTTTCCAAGGACAAGAATAAACAATGAATTAAAGGGAATGAAAACAACATAGGTCCTTCTCAAACCTATGTTTTGTATTAATGTAAGTAGAGTCCAGCTAATATGCATGTATGTAGATATGGACCTTACACCAACCTATGTTCCCCTCTAAAATCAATCTAGAATATGCAGGATTGGATTGAAATGGAAATGAAATAATAGTTCTAGCTTATATCTAATCCATAATTCATCTTTAAAATATATATATATATATATATATATATATATTATTTAATATTTTTATTAAATTCTGAAAACTGACAGATTAATATAATTAACAAAACCAATAATCCATCTAATATATTCTTTGCAGTTAAAAGCCAGAAATTAATTTTATATACCTACCAACTAAACAAACCATCAGTTTGTGTATTATAGTAAAAACTAACTGCTAATCCTTGTACAACCAAATCCATTACATCTTAATTACCACATTTGACACGTTATCCATTTCATTTGCAATTAGGGTAAATGAAGTGTTTGGATGTTTTTGTTAGATGGCTTTACTTCTTGTCCAAACGTACTTCAAATTTTTTTAATCTTGTTTGTCATTAGTCTTTGTAATTTTCATCGTTCACTTGTATTTTTTGGGGGGCTTATTTTGAATAATTGTTGGTCATTATTTAGTTGTATATTTGAATGTTATAACATGTAAAATTATTTATTTAGTTTATTTCACTCAAGCATTAGGCTCTCTTTCTTTTTTTTTTTTCCTGCACACCGAGACTAATCATATGTGATACGATCAAACTCAAATCATAATTATGGAGTACATCACAAGAGTTAGCCTATGAGTGTAGGTTTGATTGAAATATTATGTGTTAGTGCATATTATTTCTCATTAATAACTTATGTGGGACAGTCCGTACTTAGTAAGATCTCAAAGATGACAAAAAACTCAATTCAGTTGAAAAATTACCCAAGCCATTTCATTCACACGGGAGTGTTAGACTTCAAAACCAATTTATTCCAAAATCCAAACACATCATTTTGATTTTGAATTTGAATTGTTAGCATGAGATTAGTTTGAATTGATTTGGGTTTAATTTGACACAAAACCAATCCAAATCAATCATGTACGACCCCTACTAAATTCATAATCATGATGCTTAGAAATTTTGTTTATATATTACATGCCTTTTTTCTTTGTGTTCATCCACTAACCACTATATGCATGGCTTAATATACACACAAGTTTTCTATGCAAAGAATAAATCAACTCTCTTCTTGACTTGTTTTCAAAGTCTTCTTTCTTTATTTAATGTTTTTTTTTAATTAAAGAGGTCGATAAGGACACCTGAACAATACACAACAAACCAAACTACTACCTACAAACGACCTAGCTACCGCATTATTCGAGGAGGGCCAAAATGATTTTCAATCAAAATCTTTCCAATGCTCGGCAAATTTGACTTGCTTTCAAAGTTGATTTGTTTTAAGGTGAGTGATAACGCATAGTAATCACTGATCACTTTAAAATCAATCTATATAATTTCAAGGCTCCACCTAGTATCTAAGCTTAATTACTTCATTTTTGTGAATGTGATTGATGTGGCTCGGCCATGATTCTTATAATTTTCTTGCTCTCTCTTTTCTACATACACTAAAAAGAATCACTCGATAAACCAGGAAAATATTGAGTTTATTAGAATAAATATAGTAAATCATTTTGTTTTATTATATTACTCTTTTTAACAAAAGTCATAAGATTAAAACCTAATCTTTTATGCATCATGGGTAAAAGAAAAAGTGCATATACATTTTTATTATTTTTTAAACTTTTGTGTAAATTAAATAAGACAACTATTTTGAAATGATGGGAGTGTATATTACTAGCTAGCTCCCAACTTCCTTAGTCCCACTCTATCTTCTCTGTACTTTTAAAACTTTTATGGCTACAAAAACTATGCTAAAAGCCTAAAAGAAAATAAGCTTCAACTACGTACATTTCAATTCTTTTGTATAATGGGTTATGACAGGCTGGGGAGCGAGCGCGGCGGTTCTTCTCGCCGGGAAATTCTGCAAAACAGCCAATCAAATGAAGCCACGTCGTCAAGTCGGCGGAAGTCAACGGTGAAGGTTCTGGTCATAATCGCCGCCGTGCTCATTGTTACCGCGGCCATTTCGGTGGGGGTTTTGGTTGGGGTACGAGGCAGAGGCTCGGGGGACAGAATAACCGCCAAGCCGAGCCAGGCGATGGCGCGAACCTGCGGGAAGACGTTATACCCGAGCCTCTGCCTCAGCTCGCTACTGGATTTCCCCGGCGCGTTGTCGGCGACGGACGGCGATCTGGTCCACATTTCCGTTAACGTGACTCTGCAGCGCGTGGGAAAGGCGCTGTACACTGTAACCGACTATAACAACCTTCAGATGAGCACAATCGTACGGTCCGCCTACGACGATTGCCTCGAGCTTCTAGAAGATTCGATGGACCTCCTCGATCGCTCCCTCAGCTCCATCCTCTCCGGCGACGCCGGAGCGAACGCTCAGGACGTGATGACGTGGCTGAGCGCCGCGCTAACCAATCAGGACACGTGTACGGAAGGATTCTCCGACGCTAACGGCCCCGTGAAGGATCAAGTGACGCAGAGGCTGAAGGACTTGTCCGAACTCGTGAGCAACTCTCTCGCGATCTTCGCCGCCACGAACGGCGGAGACGATTTCTCCGGCGTCCCTATTCAGCACCGCCGCAAATTGTTAGATCATCGCGACGCTGTTCTCGCTTCCACCGACGATGACTTCCCCAAATGGTTATCCGAAAGCGACCGGAAATTACTCAGCACGCCGGTTACTCCAATCCACGCCGACATAATTGTGGCCAAGGACGGTACCGGAACTGTCAAGACCATCACCGAGGCCATAAAGAAGGTGCCGGAGCACAGCACTCGCCGGATCGTGATTTACATCAAGGCCGGAACGTAAGTTTACCCTTCTCTCCCAATAAACAAGGGAATTTCTACTCACTTTTTTTTTACAATACTTTTCATTATAATTAATAAGAAAGTATGGAATAATATATAGAATTTAAAAAATTTTACAATACTAAATAATAAAAATATAAATACCAAACAAAGAAAAAAGAAAATGTCACAGTCTCACCGGCGAACACATGACCTTCTATTGGAGAGTCACCTCCTGTCATTAGATTTTTTATTATTTATATTATAAAGTTTTTATAGAATTATAATCATATATTAAAATTAATTTTATTTTATTATTATCAACTTTATTGATGGTGCTATCCTAATCGTGATTACATAGCAAGTGGAACAATAGTGATTGGGTAATTGAAGTCAGTCAAATGGTGATTACGATGTGGATTCGCTAATTGGATGAAATTGATGATATGATTGACAATTACGTGGCACTTTGAAATTTAATTAGTGGTTGTTGGGTATCATGGGAGGAATTTAAGGAGGTGTTTGAAATTATGAGGGATTGATTTGTCGGTAGAAATTGATAATTTTATTTGAAATTAATTAATTATAATGGTTAAAAAAATTACACAGGTACGATGAAGCTAATCTCAAAGTGGGGAAGAAGAAAACCAACGTGATGATAGTCGGAGACGGGAAGGGCAAAACCGTCATTTCTGGTGGAAGAAGTGTGGCTGAGCAGTTTACCACCTTCCACACCGCATCTTTCGGTAAATTCTCTATATTTTAATTTATAATTTTAGAATAAAATTTTAGAAAAATTGTGTTACAATATAACACTAACCCAAAAGGGCGACTCAATGGGTAGTTCAAGTGGCAAGTGAGGTGTTTTTGTGGGGAAAAATTTCCGTCCACCTGATAAGAAAACTTTGAAATAACCTGAGTTTAATTCCCAGTAGTGACAATTTCCTTTTGGACAATTCTTGTGCCTGAGAGCGGAGATTAGTTAGGCAAATAAAATTTAATTGGAAAGACAGGTTACAATTGCATTTATGCTTTTGGGACACCCTTTTTTCTTTATGCCTTTTAGCAACTTTTCTTTTGATCACTACAAGATTGGACGGCCAAGAGAGGGGTGCTTTGGTGTTTGGCTCAGAATGAGCCAAGTCAAACACGTTATTAGACATTAGAGAAGAAACCAGAATGGCTATTGAATTCTCATATTTAGTGTAGAAAGGAAAATATAAGAGATGTTAGTTCGATTTTGGCCTAACTTCTGTGTCGTATGCGGATTAGTGTTATCATGTCGTGAGCAGCATGGTAATGGCTTCCTTATCCCCAATATGCGATATTGGCATAGTGGCATTGTGAGGCTCACTCTATTTGCTATAGAATATAGGGAAAGCGATGTGACGATAGCTTACGAACAACCACTCCATTTTGGTGACCACAACATTCATTTAATAGCTTAAAAAATAGATTTACATATTATACATTTAATATAGGACTGGTTTGGTTGTGGCACGTCCAAACTTTTTTCGTGTGTGGGTCTTGGAGATTGAGAGTATTCAGCAACCCGAAATTCATTTCTTGTTCATAAGGCAAAATTTCTGCGCCCCTCAGGGCCCCACACCTCAACTAGATAAAATAGTGGAGGGTAAATCACAATGATTTAGCAACTCATTAGATAGTTAGGATGACCAATGCCTAGTACTTACAAGAGACCCACCACATTATAGCTGTTAGGACTTATCTTGTATCTAGAGAGTATATTTCAATTAAACTGCCTGTGCGGATCGGACTTGAAAGGACATTTCTTGGGCTAATAAAATTTTGTGTATAATATATGCAGCGGCGACAGGAACAGGTTTCATAGCCAAGGACATTACGTTCCAGAACACGGCGGGGCCAAGCAAGCACCAGGCGGTGGCGCTCCGAATCGGCGCCGATCACGGCGTGATATACAATTGCCAAATCATCGGGTACCAAGACACCCTCTACGTCCACTCCCAACGCCAATTCTACCGCGAATGCGACATCTACGGCACGGTAGACTTCATCTTCGGCAACGCCGCCGTGGTCCTCCAAAAATGCAACATATACGCCCAAAAACCCATGTCCAATCAAAAAAACACCATCACAGCCCAAAACCGCAAAGACCCTAACCAGAACACCGGCATCTCAATCCACGCCAGCAACATCCTAGCAACCTCGGACCTCGAGGCGTCCAAGGGCAGCATCCCCACGTTCCTAGGTCGGCCCTGGAAGATGTACTCTAGAACCGTCTACATGTTATGTAACATGGGGGATCACATCCACCCGCGGGGCTGGCTCGAGTGGAGTGGGAATTTCGCCCTTAGTACATTGTACTATGGCGAGTATATGAACACGGGCCCGGGCGCTGGGCTGGCCGGGCGAGTGAAGTGGCCCGGGTATCGGGTGATTAAGCTAGAGACGGAGGCGAATAAGTTCACGGTTTCTCAGTTCATCTATGGCTCGGCTTGGTTGCCTTCAACTGGAGTGGCATTCTTGTCAGGGCTCAGTAGATGAGCTAGCTATATATATAAATATAAATTATATAGATGTTACAGTTTCTCCAATTCCATAAGCTGGATGGAGTAGTATTTCTTTCCCACACCCAAATAATTCCCTTTTCGTTGCCAATCTGACTGAAGAGTAAAGATCCATATTGTAATCTCTGTATTTTTTTTTTCAGCTGCAATGTTATGTTGTAATTAAGATATTGAAGTCATATTTAAGATACCATATCAAGAATGGATGAAATTTTAAATTACTCAGACACTTTATCAATTGCATTTCTATTCTTCTGTTCGCATAATTTAATTTGGTATCAGAATTAACCATGGTATTGGGTTTTCACAATAAACACGATATATATGTTTGAAGTCAAAACCTTGTGTATCTTGTATTGTTGCCCCACATAGAGTAGTCCCCTACTCCATTTTTGCCTGTGTGAATTATCAAGGTGGAGGCTTTTGAATGTTGGAATTAGAGATGAGACTTTATGGGCGAATTCAGAGAATCTCTAAATCTGATGATCAACCATAGCTAATTTTCTCGCTGTCCATGAGTCAATCTCGCTGGTGCCACGACATTAGACCTTAGGCCCAACGTCAAAATTTTTTCACGTGGCATGTTTTTGGTTCAACTTTTGGCCTTCTTTGACTTTAATATGGCACCCCAACACTTTTTATTATTGGAGTATCAACTTTCGAGTTTAATTTGTCGGTCTCTGAAGAAATCTTTTGCTTTGCTACTTGAAAAAACTAATATCAGCCGTGAGTCCGTGACAAATGCATAGTCAGAAAGCGAATTGAAGAGTCCTATGATGCTTCATTGCTTCAACCAGTAAAGTTCATTTGATATTGCTTGGTACGTGCTCTCTAATATACTATACTACTATACTAGTGTCCCGAATTTGATTTCATTATGTATAAATTAAAGATTAAGGCCCTCTTTGGTAAATGATTGTTAGCTGATTGGGTTGGCTGTTTGGGTTAGAAAGTATGATTTGTTGATAATATTAGTTGATTGTAGAAAGTTGTTTGATAGATTAGCTGTTAACTGATAGCTGTTTGGTATAATTTCTTTGCTCAAAAAGCTAATTGAAAAGACTGCTTTGAGTAGCCTTTTGAATTTTAGCATTTTGGAGTTACAAAAAGCTTATTAACCAAACAACTAATAGTGGTCAAATAAGCCAAAATTGGCTGATTGGCTGATTATTTACCAAACAGGGCCTAAGTTTATCAATTGTAGATATAGGCCCTGTTTGGTAAATGGTTGTTGGCTGATTGAGTTGGCTGTTTGGGTTAGAATGTATGATTAGTTGATAACATTGGCTGATTGTAGAAAGTTATTTGATAAATTAGCTGTTAGCTGATGGCTGTTTGGTATAATTTCTTTTTTCAAAAAGCTAATTGAAAAGGCTGCTTTGAGTAGCCTTTTGAATTTTAGTATTTTGGAGTTACAAAAAACTAAACAACTAATAGTGGTTAAATAAGTCAAAATTGACTGATAGGCTGATAATCAATCATTATTGCATGGACCATGGTCCACACAGCTATGTGAACTAAAAATAAAAAGTACATTATTTTTGTACTGAAGGTACATTATTTTTATACTGTAGGTACATTATTTTTGTACTGAAGGTACATTATTTGATATATACTGTCAAATAATGTACCTACAATACAAAAATAATGTACTTTCAATATAAAAATAATGTACTTTTTATTTTTGGTCTACACAGCTGTGTGGACCATGGTCCATGCAATAATTTGCCGATTATTTACCAACATGCCATATAATCCGAATATGTTTTGGACCATGGTCAACAATACAATATGGACCATGGTCCATGGTATAACAATTGAATCAAAGGAATATACTTCACCTCTATAAATTGGGCCAAGTTAGTTTTAACTTTTGGTTGTTTGGGTAAAAAAAGAATTGGATCTAATATTGGGCCTTTATCGTAGTGGTAAAGATCGGTTTAAAGCGTCCGGCCCATTTACCCATTGCCAAGTTAAGCATATCATCATCTTCTTCATCTTCACTCCCATCTTCCATTTCAGCTAAACCCCTGGTAGAACCCTAAACCTACATTTCTGCGCACCTATAGGGAAAAATGGCGCTCTCGAAGCTCTCCTCCTTCAATCACCACATTAGGACACTAACCAGAGGTCATTTCCTGCCCCAACCGTCGCCGCCGAGCTTCTTATGCCTTCGCCTCTTCTCATTCGCCACGCCGGAAGAGGCAGCCGCCGAGCGGCGTAAACGCAAGCGCCGCCTTCGCATCGAGCCTCCGATTTCCGCACTTCGCCAACAGCAGCAGCAGCAGCAACCTCGCCCCACCTCCCCGCAAAACCCTAACCCTAATGCTCCGAAAATCCCCGAAACTGTCTCGGTTCTGACCGGGAACCGGCTCAACCTCCACAACCGCATTCTCAAGCTGATCCGCGAGAACGATTTGGAGGAAGCCGCGCTTCTCACGCGCCACTCCATCTACTCCAACTGCCGCCCCACCATCTTCACCTGCAATTCCGTCATGGCAGCGCAGCTTCGCCAATCGCGGTACGCTGACCTTCTATCGCTTCACCGCTTCATCACGCAGGCCGGCGTCGCCGCCAATATTGTCACGCACAACCTTCTTCTCTCCGCCTACATGGATTGCCGCAAGACCGATATAGCGATGGAGCATTACAAGCAGCTTATAAATGACGCCCCCTTCAACCCCTCGCCCACCACTTACCGGATTTTAATCAAGGGCCTTGTCGATAACAATAAGATTGAAAAGGCACTTGAATTGAAGGAAGAGATGTTATCCAAGGGATTCAAAGCGGACCCCATTGTGTATAGCTATTTAATGTCTGCTCAAGCTAAGAACTCAGATGCTGATAGCATTTTCAATCTTTATGAAGAATTGAAGGAAAAATTGGGAGGCTCTGTCTCTGATGGAGTGATTTATGGCAGCTTGATGAAAGGTTACTTCCTGAGGGGAATGGAGGAGAAGGCTATGGAGTGTTATGTAGAAGCTGTGGGTGAGAATTCCACAATTAAGATGAGTGCTGTGGCTTTTAATCACATCTTAGATGCATTGAGCAAGAATGGCAAGTTTGATGAGGCTCTGAAACTATTTGATAGGATGATGACTGAGCATGATCCTCCCAAAACATTGACTGTTAATTTGGGGAGCTTCAATGTGATGGTGGATGGTTATTGTGCTGAAGGGAAATTCAGTGATGCTATTAATGTTTTCAAGTCAATGGGTGCAAAGAGGTGTAGCCCAGATACAATGTCATATAATAATCTGATTGAACACTTGTGCAGTAATGATATGTTGGGCGAGGCGGAGGAGCTTTACAAGGATATGGCAGAGAAGAAAGTGAGCCCTGATGAGGTTACGTTTGTTTTGTTGATGGACACTTGCTTCAAGGAAAATAGGCCTGATGATGCAGCTCATTATTTTAAGACAATGGTTGAATCAAAGCTGCGGCCTAATATTGGGGTGTATAATAGATTGGTTGAAGGATTGGTTAAAGTTGGGAAGGTTGATGAAGCAAAATCGTTTTTTGATATGATGATGGGGAAGCTCCGAATGAAGGATGATGAGTACAAGTTCATGATGAATGCATTGTTTGAGGTCGGGAAGCATGACGAGGTGCTTGCCATTGTGGATAGGGTGTTAAGGGAGGACCCAACTGATCTTACTGATGAGTTGAAAGAATTCGTTGGAGAAGGGCTGAGGAAAGAAGGAAGAGAAGAGGAGTTGCCAAAGCTTATAGAAGACATAGAAAGGGAGAAGGCTGAAGCTGTAGCTAAGGCTGCTGAAGAAGCAGAAAGGGCAAAGGCCAGTACCCGAGAAGCAGTTAATGCTTTGTTGAACACCCCCAGATTGTTTGGAAAGAAGGAACCTGAAGATCAATCAGCAGATTCAACAGTGAATTCTGCTGAGGCAGTAGAGACCGGAGAAGAGGAGACTGCTGATGCAGTGTCAAATGCTAGTGGTGATGCCATAACTGGGCAGACCACAGCATGAACATAGAAGATTGTGGTTAAACCATACAAGATTTGCCTTTTTTACCAAGGCCCTGGGTTTAAGATTTTATCAAAAGAAGCCTAAACGAATCGCTTTCTTTCCAAGAACAGACTAGTTAGTTCTAAGAGCAGTGGATTCTTTGTCCAACAGATTTCTTGAGTGTCCAAGTTTATTTGTGGCATGAAAGATTATAATCATGTAACTAGTTCAGATTGGAAATAAAATTACTTACTGATCATGTGTTAGTTTTTGTTTGTGAAACTACTTTGTACTAATGTTGTCAGTTCCAATGCATCATGAGTTTTTGCTTCTTAAACCACTTTACCCTAATCCTGTTGGTTTGAAACTTGAAACTTGAAACTTTGAATGGTTAATGATGTTAGTGTTTTGGATATATGAATGTGGAATGGAATCTGCCTTTCATCAGCAATGGATGTTTGTTTCCTTAAACATAGGATGGAAGAATAAATAAAAACACAGCAAGTAGTAATTTAGATTCCCCAAACTCTTGTTTCTTCCATTGCATTCAGAAATTGTTGTTTTTCAAGTGGACAAATGAAGCATACAGAAAAGGGTTTTCTCAGAAAATTGATAGAACTAGAGCTTCTTCAGCAATGGCAGATATGCAGAACACCACCCTATACATTGACAGCAGAACTTTACTCTAAGGTACAGAGCACAAGATAAAGAGTAGAGTGTTTTTTCCTCATACTCAGATACACACATGCACATTAATGAGGGTAGAGAAAACAGTTACTCCAAAAATTGAAAGGCAAATTAGGTACAGAGATTTGGTATGCACACTCCAGCATCTGGGTTCTGTTGTTCCTTCCATATCCTCCCTGTAACTCGAAGTTTCAGCTCTTTCCTGTCCCCGCCAGAAAAGAAAAGTGCCATGTTCCGTTGAATAATAAGGCCATCGTGACTGTCCCTGACCTTGCGATGGCTATCCCGAACACTTCTCGGAGTGCCCTCCCATATCAGCTTTCTACCATTTGCTCCTACCTCCAGACTGTAGGTGTAATTACGTGCTTCGTTTTCATCACCCATAAACCGGAGAAAAGCCATGTAAACAGGGGCCATGCCAAGCTGGAAGGCCTCAAAGTGAAGGCAGAAATACTGACCAAAACAATGGAAGACCTGACAGAGAAGACACACAAACTTCAACAAATTTACTTACTAAAGGTTTAAGTTTAGCTCCCCAAGTTTTTCTAATTCCTCAAAAAGTTCTCAAATTCATCAATAGAATTGTTAGAGTCAATGTCAACATCCGCATTATAAGCTGTTAGTGTTGTTAGGCACTTTGGATAAGACAAAAAGGGGGGACCTTACACTGGCCAAATGGTGTCTAATATAGAGCATATCAAGGAAAAAATAGTGTATGATGTTTCACAATTCTAATACCATTCAACAGACTATTACTTTAAAACGTTAAAAACTAAGAAAGAGCTTCACTTACAGTCAGCATCCATGTGGCGTTTTCTACTTCACGAGGGTTGGACTTGACATATCGATGGTTAAATGTGCATCCGGTGTGCATGTCAACCTTGTGGTCATCCCTTAAATGAGTAACCAGCTGAGGTATGTCCCCAGTCACCGAGCACTCTGATCCAGCATATGGGCAGTTATATGGTCTAAAATTGCAGCCCGTCTCATGTTTAAGTTTGCTATAGTATGGAAATATTTCTGGGCATCCCAACGAATAAAATTTGCAAGGCAGTTCAAGAGACTCCGCAACTTTCTCTAGCGCTAAGCATCGAATATCACCAAGCTCTTGTCTGCAAGTAGGACACCTGTTGTGCACCCTCGTTTTACAGGTCGAACAGAGTGTGTGCCCGTTGTGACACTGCAAAAGGGCAAATTGGCATCAACTTGACTAGGAATGAATTGCAACCGAACGATCAATTCAACAATCAATTTCAATATTGATCCTTAAAAATGGACTTCTTTGGACACTTCAGACAAGATGCATAATTGCAGCAAGGAAAATCATCAAATTCTCACCAGATAAACAAACAACAATATATTAATATATCATATCTGGTTATTTTCTCCCCCATATATCTACAATGGATGCTAAGAGTTCATACTATCATAAAGAAGAAAAACTATGTATTCAAACCAGCCAATTGGTACAGCACACAAGCATAGATTATAATGGAACTCTATTGGTAAAAACATGCTATTTGCCATCAGCCAACTTTCTCTCCCCCATCTCACACAAGAGAAAAAAGAGTCCCACACAGGTAGCTTAGTTAATTGCTCACTAACAGACTGTGGGCAACGACATAGGATTGAGTTTTGGCAATTGCAACATGGGAGTTTCACACTCTTGTGAGTGTGGTACCATGGTCCTCCCACCTAAAGGGAGGGAGAGTCATGGTGATTTATCCTTCACAAATCCTGTCGGGGCGGGATGTGAGGCACAAGTAGGGATGGCAATGGGTCGATGGTGGATCGGAAGGGCTACATCCACCACCCAACCAGCATCGGGCAGACTTTTTCAAAACCTATCCCGCCCCACAGGGTGAGGGTGTCCACACTAGGTGGACCCTGGTCGTAATCGACATTGAATTGTGTATTTTTAATATTGAAATTGTGAACTTCCATAATGTAAATTGTGTTTCTAAGTCAAAACATATAACAACGGTAAAAGAGAATTTGTGAATAAAGATTGTACTAAATTTTAAAAAGATTAAAGTGTGTATTTTTAGTATTGGAATTCGCTGCAGTATTTGAAAGGAAGTAATCAATTACATATAGGTTAACATTGTGTTCGTAATATACTAATTGTAATTTTTAAAGGTAAATTTAGTATGTAAATTGTGTATCTACTCATTTTGACCCGGGTCCACATAATAATTTACCAACAATCACTATAACCTAAAAAAAAAACCTGATCTATGCAAGGTCAATTCGGGTGAATATCCGCCAAGCGGATTGAAATTGGCACCCCTAGGCCCAAGAAGGGAGAAAATAGGGTAAAGTAAGGGAAATCAAATATGAAATAGAAGCACCAACACTAGATAACAGAGGATATATTGCATTCCGAATTATACAATTGAAAGAAGAAAAAAAAATCAAAATTTGAATTGAAAGAGGATGAAGAAAAAGGCAGTAAATGAACAAACCTGATGAATGGGAGGGTACATAGAATTCGTGCAGACAGGGCATTCGAGCAATTCATGGACACTCGTGGGGCCAATTCCGGCAATCTTAGCGTGAGGCTTGGCGGAAGAATTGTATTGCTGATGATGCGGATGATGAGGCGCCATAGACGATGCGATCTCCTCATCTTCCATGCCGTCCGATGAGGACACGCACTCAATGCTATCAATTTCCATAATTATCCCAAAACCCCCACTCCTCGTTGGGGGAAAAAATTAAAAACTTTTTCCTCAACTCATCTCCAGAGATCACCCCCTGCAAATTTCTGAACTTCTCCTTTCAATTTCTTTTGGTTTCTTCTTCTGATCTGGTGGGAAGAATACGCGACGGAGAAAGAAGAATCAAAAGAAAATGAAAGAGAGAGAGAGAGAGAGAGGGAGAGAGAGAGAGAGATCGATTCTGAAGAACCAAACGGAGCCCCTTTTGCCCTGAAAAGGAGGTTCTTTTCTTCTTCCTCTTCTCCTTCTTCTCTCCTCTTTCTCTCTCCCCTCTCCGAGTTTCTCTGATGTGAGCAGAGAGAGACGAGGATCGCCGTTGAATTCAGGTAGCGCCTGTAGGGTGGGGCGCGATCTAACGGTCCTCATTTATCTTCTATACAATATACCCATAATAATTATTATACGTTTATAGAATAGTTTTAAAAAGTGACAAATATCATAATATTGATTGATGAGATATTGAATATTTCATTTCAATAATGAAAATTCAAAATTTTAAAAATTCCTCAAAAAATTTTATATGCTTTCTGCTAGTACAAGTCATGGCATAGCTGTCTAGGCTGCACCCATTAACGCCTTTTTCTAATCCATTTTAATTTTATTTTTTTTGCTACAAAAAAAAAGTGATTTAGTGCCTTTTTCTAATCCATTTTAAATAATTAATTAAAAAGTAAAATAAAAAGTGATTTACACCCACCTAACGGGTATTCATTAGCAAATTTAATGATGACCATTTCTTCTTGTAGCACTATTTTCATATTAAATTTATATTTTAGCACATAAATAATAGAATCTATAAAGAAAATATTTTTTATTTAAATGACAAATTTTGTTTAGCAATATTTAGTTTAATATTAATATATAAAATTTATATATTTAGAAATTATGTTAAAAAGACTACTAAACACATAAAAAAGTGAAGAAGAAAAAATAAACATGACATGTAACATATGGCAAAAAAAGTAATAAATATTTTATTTTTAAAAAATCCATTGTTGGGTCATTTATTACTAATTGATTAAACCAAGTTGTATTGCACATAAATTCTATGATGGTAACGTTTTCATGCGATTTCCTAATTAATCAAAAGATCCAAGAAAATTTTGAGTCTTTTCCTAAGTAATTAAAAATTTTGAAACTTGTTTCTTTTGTGAGAAACATGTTTCGGGTCTGAATTAAAAAATATATATAAATAGGTCATTGAACTATTTAGAGATATCAATTAAGCCACTGAATTTGAATAAGCTCCAAATTTATCTATGAACCTGAAAAAAAAAAATAAGGATTTGACACTCAACTATAACTTCTCTATTTTATGCTTTTTCTCTCTTTCGTGGTTGTGTTGCGGTATTTTTTAATCATGAAAAATACTATCTGCGTGTAATTTCTAATTTTTTAAATTTACAAATATTAAGAATTTAGACATTATATTTATTATTTTAAGTTAACTTTGTGATAAATCATATGTATTATTTCACTAATTATTAGTGATTTGGCACACTACTTTTTTATATATTAATACAATATTTTTTAATTATGAAATAATTAATATTCATGCATATTAACAAAAAAAATATTTACAATTATACTATTATATTTTATTTCTTTTAATATGTACACATTTTCTCCATGTTTTGTTTCTACTTTTTGTTTCCCGTTTTAGTGCTACATAGACACCAAGCATATCCAAAATGAATTTTTTAAAATACTAATTAAAAAAAACATTATCAATTAATGCTCCTTTAAGTACTTTTAGCATAAAGTGAATATTTTTTATTTTTAGCATATTTGCAATGCTCCATTTTGAGCTTTTTTTTTTTTTTTTTTTGGAACATCCATTTTGAGCATTTTGGCATAACCCAATTAAAAATATATGACAAATTATTCTATAGATCCGGGTCCAAATACGCAATTTATATACTGAATGTTCACAACTAAATGTTCACAATTTTACATACTAAATTGTGAACATTCAGTAGGTAAATTGTGATGAATCAACATTGCAAGGTGAATCCGAGTCCATAATATAACTATTGAAAATACATCATTATTCCATTCTTAGTAAATACTTTATAAAGAATATTTTTAATTCCCAATAATTACTGTGATTTGAAAATGACAACGCATGCATCAAATTTAGTACAAATAATATATTCCATTTTCATAGCACTGTAAATAAATAATTTTTTTTAACCTTAATAGATAATGTCAAGAAAAATATCAATCAATGTTCTATTTATAGTAAGGGCTCACATCATATCATAACCATATTAAACAATGGTATCCAGAAAAAAACTACCATAACTACTTCTCTAGAGTTCTGGGACAAATTAATCATATTTTTGATATACAACATAATATTCCCAAAATGGAAAGCCCTCTATAACTCGGATTACTGCATATACTATATGTAGCAATGGTAAACAAAAAATGTATATTCTCAACATGAAGCAAAGCTTGGATTAAGCAAACCTTCTTCAACATGTTCATCTTCTTCTCTTGACCTGCAACACGAGAGTACAGTCTAACTATTAGCTTAAACTTTTAGTTGATACGGAACATATATTTCAATCAGCACTATGATGTTTTGTATTAGGAAACCGCTTAAAGTCAAGATTGTTCAGTAAATTTATCAAATCTATTTGCGGATAGAATTCGACTGGATATTGTGAGGATTTAGTGTAAGACGAGCAAAAGAAAGCTTACGGTAGTTCCATCAATAGATTCCTCGCCTCATCAACAGCAACCCTAGCGGCATAAAGCGCCAACTTCTTTACCTATAAAGAGGAAGGGCACGTCATAAGGCAATTTTCTACACGATCCATTGTGCAATCAAGTCCATTTTATAACTGCCTAGCTATAAAGATCAAATCAATTTACCTCCAATATATCTTGCTTAGACCTGTGGGATTTGGGAAGAACGCGAAACTCCTCGGTCAACCGGATGCACTCTTGAACGTTTTCGGGGGATACAAAGTCAACCGCAACTTTAATGCAGGACTGAAAAAGATCAACATTCAATATAACATTGTTAGCAATATGGATACATGGTTTCAAGAAAATATATATACACACACACGCACACACTCGGGTAGGTAGCAGGAATAAGGGCATTGAGCCATGCCATTGCACCAAAAAATGGATTATTTTACTGAATCACACACACAAACTCGGATTCAAAGGGAACCAATACAACTATACGAGACTTGTAAAGCATCATTTACTGGCACACACTAAATTGGAGCCGTTCAGCATAAGTAGACGAATAGTGCCATTATGAGGGCAGAGAAGTATTTATTTCTGTTCACGTTATAATTTCAGTTGGCAATTTCACCTGTCTATTTCGAACTTGATGTGGACATCCTGCAGGAATGAAGACAGCCTCGCCCAAGTATTGTTCAAATGTCCAAGGCTCAACATCTACAAAGGGAAAAAATTCCCGAGCTAGTTAGTGCATATATACTTCTAAAAGACGCAAACTAACTGACAAAGAAGACGGGAATATGTATCTTACCGAATTCATCCTTCAGCTGTTTCTTGTGCTTCTCATTCAGATAAAATGTCTGGTCGTGAATAGGATGAGCGACCTAAAGCAAAAAGAAAGGGGTCAGGTTAAGGCTTCAAAACCAATTAACTGCTACATAATTGACAGTAATCTCAACAAATTCATACAGAATTCACAGGAACGTTGTTAATATGGCGAAATTCCTTCCAATGCTTCCGCAAATATTCCGTTAACTTAGGCACATCCTCTCTACGGAAGATGTCCCATAAAGCACCACCATGTTCAACATCCAGACAACCTTTACCGCTTTCAAGAGGATGTTCTGCTAGGGTGATGTCTGCTTCTGGAAGAGCTGAGCTATCGGTGCCAGAATCAGAATGTATCCCGAGAACTAAGGAAGTTGTATCAGGACCAACCATGCACTCACTACTGGGAAGCCGCTCTAGGTCTTCAACTTCCTTCTCACCGTTTCCATTTTCTAACAAGCAAGAATTTTTATCGTCAAATTTTCCTCCGCCACTATATTTGATTTCAGATGTTTCAGACTCCGTATCCTTTTGATTTGCACTGCCATAAAGCTCTTTCAAATCTTCAATCCCGAACTGCTTCCTTAATTTCTCAATTCTTCTTCTTTGCCGTGAAGTAAAGTTTACTTTGGTAGTATGTGTCAGTATATTGACCTGAAACAAAACCGCCATAAGAAAGAGTATATAAGTTGAGATTAAACAATATATCATAAACCAACAGATTTCAGATTACCGCATCGGAGATGTCACAGTGCAGCTTAGACACGGAATCACCTCTTCCGAGTTCTTCTTCTGATCCATAAGCGATGTAAGTTTTAGGGCCCAAATCTGGCTTTAAGGATCCATCGGGGAGCTTAGTAGCTAGATTCAGAGAACCCGATCTAGGATTGGTGTAATCATGGAAGGGAAGCATGGAAACAAATTCAGCATCGTGTCTTGGCAAACATTCTTCGAATAAATTAGTTGGCGGCCAATCCTTCAACTTTAACATTTCCGGCCACCCGTTACGATGCTTGCGTCCTTCTAAGTATCCCCTGAAGAACTGGTGAATATTTATCTCAACCTGCATCACACAAAGAAATTTATAGCCCGACTCAACTAAAAGTACTTTTCTTTTATATATAAAGCCACTAACTAATATTCAAAACTGAAATCCATCTTTTTTCGTGGATACAAATCGAACGCATACCTCACACCAATCTAAGCAGTCAATTGCCTTTACGGAGAAACTCTCTTCGTTCAACTTTTTCCTTGCATTTCTGAAAGCTCGCCACATTACCATTGGCTCCCAGCTGAGGCCAGAGGCCGTGGCTTGAGCATTTCTCACAATAACGGGCTCACCTCTTCTCCAATGCATTTGAAAATGCATAAACTCTTGGTCCAGCAAGTCAATAGCGTTAGGACAATACAGCAAATTATCCTGGCCGTTCTCCCTAAAAGCTGCTCGCCTTACATTATGGTGATCACCCTTTCCCACGGAATTGACGGTAAGGCACATTGGACAAGGTTGCGAGAAATCAATTTCGGGTAACTGACAATTGGAAGTAAGTTCCTCCGCGCCTTTGATTAGTTCACTCACCCAATTAGGTTCAAATATGCACCGTAGTGCTAGCAGTGAAGAACCACAACCACCACACTCCATAGGAGGACAAGGTATGCTACCATCTGGTTTTGCTTTCCAACCGGAAGACATGTCATGTTTCCCCAAGAGAGCATCTGGCCTTTCCCCAACATCTGAAGATGACTTTTTATTTAGAACAGCATTATGATCACTTGGTCTTTCAACAGACTTTGATTGAGCTTCAGTAAGTCCCAGTGGAAAACCACATCTTAGTTCCCGGCAGCAATTGAGACAAATATCATAAGCACAATCAGGATTTGGGCAGTTTCTGTGGAAATTGACAATGGACGTATTGCAGTTGTCACTGTAAAATAAGGATTCATGTCCCATTATCAACTTATGTGAATTAGTAGAAGGCAGCTATTGTCTGGAATATACCAATTAGAATAATTGAACAAAGTTAATTGAATCAAATGCTATAACCACTATATTCAGCCGTGCATATCATGATTTCAATTACGATTATGATCAAAACAGAATACTTTGAGAACACTATAATCTTTAATTGTAATATTTTGCGCATACCAGTATACTCGGTCATCCTCATCAACTATGGACTTTGTTATATCTTCCTCTGTCACTTGGACACCTGAAAATATCAGAGGACAAAGACATCATCAAATGTTTCAAATCATATTTTAGAGCCTAAGGTCACATTGTTCTTAGTCTTTGAACTTCCTGTACCACGTATTCTGGCTTCAACATCTAGCTCAGCCCTTTGCTCTTCTTGGATATGCCTGAGAAGTGGCAGAATATTTAACAGCAAATACAGAGACCTTTGCAAATGCGCTTCTTTATCAGCTTCCTCTTTGTGAGCCTACAAAAATGAAGTTACTTTATATATAGCCCGTAAACTAGAGATAATAATGTAATTAAAAGACAAAAGGCAAAAGTGGGGGTAGAGACCTGTGCTCGTATATCCCCTTGAAGGCAAGTTGTGCAATTGCAATTGCCGCAACAAAAAGGGCAGGCATTCTCAATTTCGTTGTTTGTTCTCTCTGGATACCTATTCAATTGTTGCCAAACTTCATATTTGAGATAGTGCAATAAAAATTCAAAAGTACAGTTCAACGGGGAAACTTCACTAGAAAAGCATTTCAACAAGAAAGCAAAACATTAAATAGTAGGGAATTCAACCCTCATTCCCTCAGTGTACCAAAACATCAAAAAATAATATAAATAGTAATACTCAATTACTCCGTAATGAAGAACAGTAATTCTTCTTCTGACAAATACTGAAAACGAAATTCCTTGGGATAATGGTAATAGCATTTCGTTTTCCTATAAGGCACAACAAGAAGATAGCAATCCTCACCACTTTGCAATGCATTCAAAGCAGTAGCGTTTCTTTTTGCATTTTGAGCAGATGATTATGCCAGCTTTATTGTTTTTCATGCATTGATGGCACATTAGACTCCCATAATCCTTCCAACTGATAGCATCCTGCAACTGTTTTTCCTTTTTTTAGCAAAAGAATTTTGTCAAATAATTAAATAAAATAAAGGACAAGACCAAACTTAGGTGATCCAAAGGAAAGACATTGCTACAGAACCTTCAATAACACCATTCAGTGAAAAGGTAGATCAAATTTCAAATTAGAAGTAGTCAAGTATGGAGTATTTTCTCAAAAGTGCATCCAAATGTTATAATAGTTGCAACAGTCTTATATTACCAGCTGAAACATTAAATAAATATAGTTTCCTTCATCTTTCATGTAAACAGTTAATTCATATCAAATTTACTTCCTAAGCAACCTGACCTAATAAGAAGAACAGTGAACAAGAGATAGCGCAAGAATAGAAAAATCATATAATGCACTTATGCACATCATGAATTTTAACACTTTCTTATCGTATTGAAGGGTTGGATCACCTACTTGACAGTTGAAACAATGTTAACGCTATCTTAATTCAGAGTTCTATTTGATAAATACACAAGAATCCAGGTTAAGACTCTATTGTGCCAAAACAAATTAGATGTTTAACTGTTTTTGGCTTAAAGAAGATGCCCCTATGTCAAGCCAAATGAAGCACGAGGATTTCTCTATTCAGTTTGAACAAGAAAGTGGCTTTTAGAAGCTACTTGGTGTAAGCCTTTCGACTTCTAAAGTTTTCATCAACCGTGAAAATAAACAGTTAACAGAACAACTAAAAAGAAGTAAAGAGCTTTGCAGGAACTAGGAAGGAAAAATTAGTTCTCACTGATATTCTGCGTGAAGTCCGAGTATTTCTTTGTTTGTTCTCACCAAGGCTGTCCTCCATACCGTAAGCAGATGTTCCAAACACAACGACAGAAGTTGTTGGGTCTGCTTGATCCAATTCCTGAACACAGCCTGGTTCAGCTAAGGACAGTTCAGAGTCTACATTTGTGCCTTCACTAGTAGCAATCAGTTGGAGTTTCTTCTTGGAGCCCTTGGGCCTGCCCCGGCCCTTCTTCTGCCTGAGGTTTTCATTTACAATTTTTCTCCCACCATTCTCAGCTGCCAGATTTTTCCTACCTTTTGAACCCTTGGGTCGGCCACGGCCACGTTTCTTGCTCTTTGGCGACTCATGTCCGTTCTCCCACTTTATAGCCCCATCCCCAACTTCAATAGCCCCATCTTCTGCATTATCAATTGCAATGTTCTTTTGCTTGATTTTCTTACCCGGATTGGCAAAAACTTTCTTGCTACTTAGATCATTGGGCCAATCATGTTCATCCTTCTCGTTGATTATCCCATCTCCATTATCATCAGCAACTTCATTAAGGACTCCCCCATCCTCTCCAGTTACAACAATCGCTAATTCACATTCGTTCTTCTTTTCAACAATCATACCACTACCTTCATTACCACCATATTGGCTGTCCAACAAGAGCAACTTCCCAGATTCATCACCTAGAACGGTTTTCTTCTTATTCTTTGAACCCTTAGGTCTGCCCCTCCCCATTTTTATCCCAACTCTGCTAACACTACAGACAGAAAATTCATTTACAATTACCCCAACCTCACTATTTTCAAATATCAATGGTTCAAGATCATGCTTCTTCTCAATAGTCACACCACCACAGTGACCATCAGATGGCAGCATAGCCGCCCCGGATCTGTCACCTAAAACAGGTTTCTTCTTATTCTTTGAACCTTTCGGTCTGCCCCTCTTCCTGCATAAAGTACCAGTAGATTGACTCACAGATGACTTTTCATGACCTTCAACAAGAACATTCGATTTATCCTCGGCCTTCGTTTCAAGATGAATCCTTTCACCCTCATCCTTATTTACACCTCCAATTCCATTACCACAAAAAGCATCAACAGATTGCAACAAAATTTCCCCGGTTTTGTCAATGTCAGCATTTTTCTTATTTTCCCCCAAACCCTCCAGCCCTCCTTGATCATCATTAAGGGCAATCCCTTCGAGATTATCCAAATTTCTCTTCTTAACTCCCACATTCAAATTCTCAGACCCCAAAACCCCATCATGCTTCCGTTTCTGCACCCGCCTAACTTCCGTTTCCGTACTCCCCCCAGCAAGAACAACGCCGTCACCGTGAGACGCCGCACCAGAATTCCGACCACCGGAAACGGCCGCCCCGGAAGTGGAATTACGAAGCCTGTTCATCCTCGATTTGGCAGCTACTTTGCGGTGCCATATCAAGTGTTTTTCACAGTAAACACCACCGTCCAAGGCTTTATTTTTGCACCTCCACCCTACTGTTGAATTAGCCCTTTTACACCTCTGCTTCTCATCATCGCCGCCGACGCCACAGCCACCGCCGCCGCCTTCACCGAGCTGCATGATTCAATCACCCAAAAACCTCTACACAATGCCTATAAACCCCATTACCCTAACAATCACAAAAGGTCCAATCTTTCCTAATACCCAATTCTGAGAACCAAAAAAAAAAAGCTAAAGACACGAAATTTTTGAATGAAAATTGAGCTACACGCCTACACCAACAATGCCCATAAACCCACACCCCCAAAATTCCCAAAACCCCAATCGTTATAAAGCTAAATTCTGTACCAAACAGTAAAAGACACCAGATTTTTTAACCAGAATTGGGCAAGAACAAAACGGGGGGCCGTTGGGTCATCTTTTTCTCCTCTCCTTAACTTTTCAGGCGTTTTTACGCGCGGGTTTTAGCTTCCCTAGACGGTGGCATGAGAGATAAGAAGCTGGGCCCAATTACTAATGAGCTTCACTTGCGTTTACCAACGTTGTCGCTAGCGAAAAGATTATGATTACAGGGAGGAATTAACACTGTATTAGTCAGAGTGTCAGAGTATCCGCCCTCCTGATCGCCGAAATTTCAACCGGCATTTACGAAAAAACAATTCAGGTTTTCGTTGGTGTGAATGTTTCCCGGGATTCGAGGAATCTGTAATGGTAAACCCGAGGTGTGATTTACAAATTGAAAACGAATCCCTTATATAAACAAACTCGTTTGCGATTATATTATCATGCAATTAATACTAACGCCGCGTTTGAATCCTATAACGTACTCCTTAATTTGGAAGGAATTGGATTTAAAAGATTAAAATTACTAAAATATAAATCTTTATTTAGTTTTTTCCCATGCTTCTGCCACCAAAATTTGATCATATGACTATTCATTTGGAATCGTGACAAAATATGTTATCACATTGAATAGTAATTGGTATAGATTTCTATTTAGTTAATTGAAAATTTACTACTAAAGATTATTAAGGGTAATTTTTAATTAGAGCATCAACACCCGTGCAATTTGCGTGATTTTTTGAACAGTACAAATTCAGTAGGTGGTTTTTGGCTATGTGATGCATAGTTTTTGGCCTTTTTTTTTCTGCAAAAACCTTTTGTAAGAGGAAGAAAAATAAAAAGCGCCGAAATAACGCGTTTAAACGCACTTCGCACCCGTTAGGGCGCATCAGATTCTTTGCTTTTTCTTTTTCTTTTTGACGCCGAAATAATAACGTGTTAATAACACTCTGACTAGTAGACGTTGCTTTGCTTTTCTTTTTCTTTCTTTAATTGTCAGATTCTTTTTTTTTTCTTTTCTTTTTCTCTTCCATTATTCTCTCTTCTACATGACTACCTAAAAAACTGTGTAAAAACTCAACAGATGTGGATGCTCTTAACTAAATAAAAATTTACGATAGAAATTCTATATAAAATAATTTCTATTGTAACTTTTTTATAACATGTATGAAAAATAAAATACTTGGTACCAAATTAGAGTAAGGAAATATTTTTCAAATTTTAGAAATTTATTTTTCACTGAAATAAATTCTCCATTCACCAAATAAGTAAAATTTGTCTTCTGCAAGATCACCCTTCTTTTGATAAAAAAAAAAAAAAATTGTTTTGCCTCGAATTTTGAGAAATATTTTCCAATAAAATAGTTTCATGGAACCAAACATGCCATAATATGATAATATTATGAAAATCAAACAATAATTATTTAATAAAATATTATTGTATTTTTATACCATGGTAAATATGATTTTTTTTGACATTATAGAATTTCCATAATATTGAGGTAATATTTTAAATGATCTTTAACAAATTTTATTGATATTATTACTTTAGTATATANTTCTGCAAGATCACCCTTCTTTTGATAAAAAAAAAAAAAAATTGTTTTGCCTCGAATTTTGAGAAATATTTTCCAATAAAATAGTTTCATGGAACCAAACATGCCATAATATGATAATATTATGAAAATCAAACAATAATTATTTAATAAAATATTATTGTATTTTTATACCATGGTAAATATGATTTTTTTTGACATTATAGAATTTCCATAATATTGAGGTAATATTTTAAATGATCTTTAACAAATTTTATTGATATTATTACTTTAGTATATATGAAAATTAATAATTAGTTAAAGGAGTAAATTTCACAATAAATATTTATTCGGTGCTCGGTGTTTAAATTTTTGGTTATGGTATATTTGGTATGTGCTTATGTGGTATGTTTAGATAAATAGATTGAGTGCTAAAGACCTTGTTGTTAAGTTGCATAAAGTGACTTTCTCAAATGGGAAGATATAAGTTCGAGTCTCCCAAATAAAGTTGAATTTTGAATTTACTAAAACAATATAATAAATGCACTTTGTTTCTATTTTATTGAAATTATTAAAATATAAATATTTATTTAGTTTTTTTAATGCTCCCACTACCGAAATTTGATCACATTCATTTGGAATGGTAACGAAATGTGTCATCACACTGAATAGTATTTGGCATAAATTTATATTTAGTTAATTGAAAATTACCTACTAAAGATTATTAAGGGTAATTTCTAATTATAGCATTTACACCCGTGCAATTTGCGTGATTTTTGGAACAGTACAAATTCAGTAGGTGGTTTTTGGCTATGCGATGCATAATTTTTGGCCTTTTTCTGAAAAAACCTTTTACAGGAGGAAGAAAAATAAAAAGCGCCGAAATAACGCGTTTAAATGCACTTCGCGCCCGTTAGAGAGCATCAGATTCTTTGATTTCTCTTTTTTTTTTTTTTGACCCCAAAATAACGCGTTAATAACACTCTAACTAGTAGATGTTATTTTGCCTTTTCTTTTTCTTTTTTTAATTGTCAGATTTTTTTTTTCTTTTCTTTTTCTCTTCCATTATTTTTTTCTTCTACATAGCTACCTAAAAAACTGTGTAAAAACTAAAAACTCAACAGATGTGGATGCTCTTAACTAAATAAAAATTTACGATAGAAATTCTATATAAAATAATTTCTATTTTAATTTTTTTTAACATGTATGAAAAATAAAATACTTGGTACCAAATTAGAGTAAAGAATTATTTTTTCAAATTTTAGAAATTTATTTTTCACTGAAATAAATTTTCCATTCACCAAATAAGTAAAATTTGTCTTCTGCAAGATCACCCTTCTTTTGATAAAAAAAAAAAAAAAAAAATTGTTTTGCCTCGAATTTTGAGAAATATTTTCCAAGAAAATAGTTTCATGGAACCAAACATGCCATAATATGACAATATTATGAAAATCAAACAATAATTATTTAATAAAATATTATTGTATTTTTATACCATGGTAAATATGATTTTTTTTTTTTTGACATTATAGAATTTCCATAATATTGAGGTAATATTTTAAATGATCTTTAACAAATTTTATTGATATTATTACTTTAGTATATATGAAAATTAATAATTAGTTAAAGGAGTAAATTTCACAATAAATATTTATTCGGTGATCGGTGTTTAAATTTTTGGTTATGGTATATTTGGTATGTGCCTATGTGGTATGTTTAGATAAATAGATAGAGTGCTAAAGACCTTGTTGTTAAGTTGCATGAAGTGACTTTCTCAAATGGAAAGTTATAAGTTCGAGTCTCCCAAATAAAGTTGAATTTTGAATTTACTAAAAAAATATAATAAATGCACTTTGTTTCTATTTTATTGAAATTATTACTTTATTTAGATTTTTTTTCCATTAGCCATTTCGCCATAGTATTATATCAAGATTAATATTTTGTGTGTTTATTTTTTTTGGTGAGGAATATTTTGTCTGTTTATGCTTAAGTAAAATATCAAACACTTTGTGCTTAGAAGGCACCTTTGTAGCTCTAATCGAAGGAAAGTCACATGATTGAACTCTGATGGTGGGACAATAGATAGAGAAAGTGTAAAACAAATATTACTTTGTATGTAACAGAGTAATAGTACCAAAAAAATTCCTTTATTCTATCAAAATATTATTTAATTGGAATTTAAAAAAAAAATGCGCCCATCCATGTAAGCAATGAAGAAGAAAAAAAAGAGAAAAATTTATCAATTAGTATTTAATTGTTTTTTGTGAAGTTCGCGTTGTAACTTTGGAGCATCCTTAATAAAAGTTTTAAGATGATTTTTGGCAGTGCTTAAAATTTATGGAGTGGTTTTTCATCAATGGGATGCTTGGCTTTTCTTTGTATTTTTCTCAAGGTCTTTTCAGGAGAAAAAAGAAAAGAAAAAAAAAAAAAAGAGAGAGAGAGAGAACATGGAAGACAGTGCACTACGCGTCAGCTATGGCGCTTCAGGGTGGGTGACAGCTTGTGACCACTCTGAAAATTTGACCGTTGATTTTACCTTTTTTTTCTTTTCTTTTTTTCTCTTCCTTTTTTCTCTCTCTCCTACTTAGCTTCCTAAAAACCTACAAAATACATTGACTATTGAGTATGCTCTTAGTAGCAAATGACCACAAGAAATCCAATCGCTTTACACTTTTACCATCATTATGGATCATAGATTGAAACGACGAAGTACAAAATTCATACTCGTAAGATACATAATTTTATAACATAAGACACATACACATGTTATATGGGCGACGTCGACGTTGAGACAGATTCTCGGTTAGCTTATTTTGCGTTATGTTTGAACTCGTTTAATTTTACTTTTGGCTTTATTATTGATGATTTTAAAGAAGTTGCATCTATAATTAATGGTGTAGACTTCTGTTTTAATAAGCGATCTGTGAATCGTGTTGGTCGTAGCCTTTTTTAGGTACAAGCAAATACCCGGAGTATTCCGGGGTTATCGATCCACAGGGAAGCGGGGTATCAAGCACTAGTTACTAATTAATTCACGAGAAGCTATTCCTACGTTAACAATGGGTATTTATCTATAATTATGAAAACAAAATAAATGAATCAAGGCAAACGGACTTTTATATACAATAGATTAAGAGCGCGATTTTTGGGTGTCAAAGTGTTTAATCACCTAGTGCCAATCTAAAGTGAAATAATCATTCGGGTTCAACAAGTGTGGATGATTGCAATCTAAAAGGGAAAGATTACTCTCGTAATTCAATCCCAAAACAAGGTAATTAGAATACTCACTCTCGTGAGCTATTCACAACATATAATCAAGAACAAGCAATAAATGGAATACCCACTCTCGTGGGCTATTCACAATTGGAATACTCACTCTCGTGAGCTATTCACAATAAATCCCTTAATCAACATGTCATCTCTCGAGGTACAAGAATCAAGTGCAATTGTGGGTGCTCTAATTCATAGACAAATTTAGCAATGAAACAAGTAATTAGGATCCTTAACTACAAGCATCAAGAAATTAAGCCACAATTACAACACAAGTAATAAACCCAAATAGATATTTCATTCAAGCAATTAAAGAACTAGGCACATAGGTTCATAAACACTTATCAATCCAAAAATCCCAAAGAAAAGCTTAGCCTATCATGGCTAAAATAGATAAAGCTTTAAAATAGAAAAGAGAGGAAGAAATTCTCCCGAATGATGCCTCCAAGCTCTTCTCTTTGATCTCTCTTCTCCAATTGATTTTTCCTTTCAAGCTCTTTGAGAAGATGAGAGCTTCCCTTTCTTGCTCTCCTTTGTCCAAAATCCGCAGCCAAGCTTAGGGTTTGAAGAGAAAATGATGCTTTTATAGTGGGTGAAGAATGGGGGGGCAAAACAGACATTTCAGAGCAGTAGAAATTTCAGATCTGCGATTTCTCGACGCGTCGAGGACTTTTCTTGACGCGTCGAGATATTCCCGAACCAAAATCTTGGCATTCTGCCAACTCTCGACGTGTCGAGAAAATTCTCGACGCGTCGAGAATCTGCCTGCAACACAGTTTCGACTTGCAGCCTAATTTTGACCCTTTTACCTTTCGAACCGCACTTTGATGTCTTCATAAGAGTTGTAGCACTTGAAGTCTTCTTTCCAAAGGTTCAAGAATCACCTCATTTGGATATTCCTAGACTGAGATATGGTCCAATTACCGAGGTGTCGCCATGGTAGCGGGAATTACAACTCTTTGGCTCCTTTGGATTGGCTTTTGCTCCCAAATGGTTCTAATGCACTTCTAAACACATCAAAAACATCTAAACCAAGCATTATACCATTTTAAATATGAAAACAAGGAAATAAGCATTGGACACAACATTTTATCACACAATTAACTATAAAACCTACATAAAAACACAAGTAAAATAGGTACAAATGAGAGTGTATCACGTGTCGCCTACATTGTTGCTAGAGAGGCCGTTTTCGTGTCAGGTTACAGACTTACGGGGAGCGGTTTGACACCCCTCCTCTTTTTCTTGAGGATTGTCTTTCTGATTATTTAGTGCATTAAGTATTTTATTTCAAAAAAAAAAAAAAAACTAAAGGCACTAAGCCAATCCAAACCAAGTAATATTATATTGTACAATCCAAACCAAACACATTAAGTAATCTTACATTTCCAAAATCTCACATTACCTTCCTGAGGTAATCATATTACCTAGAGTAATTCAAGATTTCGTGAACCAAGCATGCCCTAGAATTTATGTCCAGAAAAAGCCACATGTCTATTTATTTTCTTTTCCAAGACGTCTAGTGAATAGTGATGGCCAAATTCTCCAATTAAAAAAAAAAAAAGGGAAAGAAAAAAAGAGAGAGCCCATGGCTTCTATAGTCTATCCTAGTTGTTATATCGTGGACCATTGTCCACAAAGTTTTGTGGACCATGGTCCAAAAACGGCATCGGTTCTTTAAGTAAAGAAACATCTACCGTCACATCTTAACAAAGTTCTGTAAATGAATCTACAGTTCATCTCGAATGATACTGCCTCACATTTGTTTTTATATTATCAAATGAAACTGTAGTTATATCGAAATGATGTTGTAGTTGTATTAAAAGAAAACTACAATGTATATAAAATGAAACTGAATAACAATTTGACATATTTGAGTGTATAATGTTGAATGAAACTGTAGTTATATCAAAAAGACATTATAGTTATGTTGAAAAGAAACTACAATGTATATAAAATGAAACTGAATAACAGTTTCGCATATTTGAGTATATATTGTCCAATGAAACTTTAGTTATATCGAAATGATATTGTAGTTGTGTTGTAATGAAACTATAGTGTATATCAAATGAAACTGAATAACAGTTTAACATATTTGAGTGTATAATGTCAAATGAAACTGTAGTTGTGTTGAAAGGAAACTGCAGTGTATATAAAATGAAAGTGAATATGTTATACACATAGAGTTACTTTTTGCAGAACGAGTGTCGTTTCTGCCGTTTCTTTTTATTAATCAAAACAATGTCGTTTTGATGCATGGACTACCATGCATTGTGGACCGCAGTCCACATTAAAATTTGCGAGTCTATCCAGCCAGCCCAAGAATATCCAAAAACATTAATAGGGCATTTGGTTAGGAGGAAAATAATTACAATTCAGTGAAAAAAAAAAAGGTGTGAATAAAGTAGGAATTCAAATTACATTATTTGGTATGGTGGAATAGAATTACTGGGAATAGAAAAAGAAGAAGTGATATAATGACTAAAATGTCTTTGTGTAATAATAATAACCAAGGGTAATAGTGTCATTGCATCTCTTTTTTCATTTCCCACACCCATTGAATTACTATTCAACAAAATGAGGGAATTGCAATTCCGTGGAATTACAATCCCCTTGAACCAAACAATGTAATTGAACCTTTCATTGAATTTCAAAACAACCAAACTATGGTGTATCAAATGGGTTGTAATTGATTTTGTGACTACAATCCACATATACAACAATGTTAAGGGGTACTTGTGGATCAACTTTCTTCCATATGAGCTATATATGTACTTCCAATTCTTACTTAATCACTTTTACTATTTTTTTTCTTTTTTTTTTTTAGATTACAGAGGAGGGGGGAAATTCAGGCCGAAGACAACCTACATAGCCGCCGACGCCGGGTGGCGCAAAGCAGGAACACCCAACACATCATCTTCAATAAAATCCCTCAATCCCGGAGGGGAAAACTTGTGCTCCATCCACGCTCTAGATTGACGAGCACCAATGTTGGCGAGCCAATCACTTTTACTCTTTGATATAGCAAATATTGATAATATATTTTTTCATATGAGTCCTAATAAAAATATCTAAATTAAGATTCTGAATATGATAGTAAAAAATAGGGATAGACAATAAGAATCCACATAGTATTTTCCACCTCAATGATCAATATTCAATACATCCCCAATACACTCTCTCACCATTGTATGTGAATGTCTATATGCTCTACATACTCCACATAAATTTATTAATTATTATAATAATTTATAATGAATACTACACTCCCCAATACTTCCTAATCTTGTTACATAGAAAGAGATGAACATTACGCTGCTCCACCGTCATTGTCGAAGTCTCCTTCATAAGGATTTTATATTCTTTTGCCCTCAATTCGGAGTCGTTGATAAGTATTTCATAATCTTTGAGACTCATTTCACGTAACTTCCCAAACTTCTGTAATTTTAGATCTTGAATGAGATACAACAACAACAATAATAATAATTAATAAATAAATAAATAAAGTGTGAAAGATTATACTTATAAGTCTTTTTTTTTTTTTTTTTTTTNTTTTTTTTTTTTTTTTTTTTGGGTGTTATGAGAGAAACCCGCATCCAATGATATATTGGGTAAACATCACATTGTGATTCTAATCAATAAAGGACTATAAGAATATAAACAACTAATTTAAATTATCCATAACTAACCGTTTCAAACCAAAAAGACCAATAAGCCACACTCACAGGAGTCAAACTTAAAACTTGTGATTACTAAATCAACAATTTAACCAACATTGTCCCAACTTGCAAGTTGGTCCAAATTTTGACTTTATTGCACCATGTCTGAACCTTCAAACTAGTAATTAAATGGTTATTATGTCAAAAAAAAAAAAAAAAAAAAAAAAAAAAAAACTAGAGTTTTCACTGTCGGACACTGTGATTAATCCCCTTACTGAATTGTAAGCACCTCAAAAGGTAAGACCGTGATTAATCTCCTCACTGAATTATAGGCACCTTTAAAGGTGAGACAACTAGCTTGGAGATTTAAGACTATAATCACACATTCTATGCATAAAAATGACAGCAAGTATTAGTCTGAACACACTATCATTGATGCATTAGTCAGTACAGGAACTAAAAAGAACTTGGATATAACATGGTGTTCAAAGATCCTCCAAGTAGATCAATATATAGTGTATACATTCTGGGCAAAGAAAATGAGGATCCTAACTCCTAAGATAAACAGAAGATGAAGTTGCAAGATGCATATATGTTGAACTTCCACCCTCTGCAAGAACTGAAATCATCCTCGCTGCTCTCTCCGAAACTAAAACTAGGGCTGCATATGGATTTCGAAAAGATATGAGAAGGTCTGAGCCTCTAACTAATAGGCCATAGAACCTCAATAAGTTGAGAATTACAAGGCCAAAGTCCGAAACTCCAATTAAAATGAGAAGGGGGTTTATGATTATGTTAAGACTGAAGTTGATGTAGTTTCACTATCAGTATTGACATTAATCAGAAAAAAAACTGAACCACACGATGAGCATAGCTTTCAAAATAAATATCAGTGAAGTGCATATGTTTGTCACGTTACCTGATTTGTGTAGGATGAGCACGCCACAAGGTTTTTGAGAAATGCTTGCTTCTTTTTTTCAAAGTTGTGCCTGGCATGCTCCAACAATGCTTGTTCTCTGTGCAATTCTTCCGAGGTTCTTTCTTTCATCCATCTCATCTCTTTTAGTCTGGTTTCAATGCCAACATAGGTCTCAGGCAGCTTCCAAGTTCCCATGGTTTTTGGAAATTCCACATCTACTTCCCTTCATTCAGATTCCATATGACACGAATAGAAAAATACAACATGTCAGTTACAAGATAAACTTGACGAGCAAATTTTATATATGGGCAATGTGCACTCGGACTCTGCTATGATTTTATTTTCTGGACAAAAAAATTAGTTTAAGATGTTCTGTGTAGAAAACATATTTAAAGTCTATTTGCAGCAGTGTTAGCAATATTTCATAGAAAAAGACAATGCAAAAATTCACCATTTATATCAAGGGACAATGATCACTACAATACAGACTTGCTCATATATATGCATTTTGCTTTTAATTGTAAACTAGAAGAAAGTTTTATAGTTGTTTCATGCTGTGGGGATCTTTGCAACGATACAATGAATCAGTGGAGTTAATTTTACCTATTGCCCAGGGAATAGATGCCAGTGCTTTTTATCATTCCACCATCCAAAGAAACGGCTCCATTGCTTATACAAGGCATAGCCATTAGCATCTCCGTCCTTGTTTTGTACACTTGCAAGCTTGAAAAGAGACTATAGAAGAGAGTCTCTCTTAGGCCACAACCACTGCTTGTAACACAGTACAAATTTTTGCCATCAACATCAATCATATTTACAGCAAACCCAAGAAAACCAGGTGGCGTTTCCCCACTAGGTAATCTTGGCTTTTGAAGATCAAGCCTCTTTTCAGGGTCATCAACTATGAAATTGCCAGCATATGGACTAAAAGACAAAAATAAGGAAGCAAAGGTAAGGAAACATATTGAAAATATCAATTAATAAAATGCACCAAAGTTGCACACATAGGCATAAAATGCACCAAAGTTGCACACATAGATTCCGAACCTTAGGCTCTCAAGGCAGATAGCAAGAAACCTTCCATCCAGAGGCATCCCAGTAGATGTTCCAAGACCATGAAGACCAGAACTTTTATTTATGAAGCCATCATGGTTGTATTTTTCCAGTTCTTTAATACCATCATAGGTCTTGCAAACAACTGCTAACATGGTCTCTGACCCCAGGTAATCAGAGAGAATCCTAAATTAGAGATTAAAGGAGCGAAATGTTAGAAAAGATGCAGAACAACTAGAATGCTATCACTATATGTCTTTGTTCTTTAACTAACATGCTTCTGGCATAAATGCATAATTGAGTTTTAAGTTTTATCAGTTTAGATGAATATTAAAGTTCTTTAATCTCAGGTTGACTGCCAACAACTATACTTCATTTGGTATCCCTCTCTACAAGATCAGATTAAGAAAAATTAGTCACAATGACTCTCTAGATGCAGTAGACAATAGTTAAATGTAATAAACTAATAACAAGGCTGAAAAAAAATTGAATATTAAAATGCAAAGTTAAACTTTACCAGCTGAGGTTATCATCAGCAACAGTTCCCAGTGTAGCTACAATACCAAGCACATCACTTGATAGTGGGCGATTATAAGTCTGAGTTCCCTCGAGGGCTTTCAGTTGGCACACAATGGCGGCAGCAGATCTCTCATGCCTTAATATACGTTCAAACATCTTCTCTTGGCAACGTGGATGAGAAAGGTCATTGGTTACCATGGTAGGTACACTTGCTGAATGATATTTTCCTAATGCAACTGGGAGCAGGTATTGTTTCAAAAACACAGTTGGAGATGAAAAAAGAAAGTAAAGCAGCAAGGCGCACACACTTTACAAAAAGACAGCAGAGAGTTGTATAAAAACTATAGTTTGTCACTAGGACATCTATAGACAGAAAATTACATCCGTAGCAAATAAACTATAGAATTAAGCAGCCTCTGCATAAGTACTCTCAAGAAGTTGATTGGAAAAGTTAAAATGCATAGAATTTAAAGAAAAAAATCCTTTAATATACAGTTACTGCTCATGTTTTTTTTTAGGTGACAAAGTGTAACTTCATAGAGCAAAAGGCATCTACTGAAACAAGGAAGCAAAAAAGTCACACTACATACATATTAAATGACTAAAGACGAGTTACCTTGATGATCTACAATTGAATCATCCAGCATGTTCATCTTTGATTTTAAGAACTTGATATTATCTTCATGCTGTTTCACTTCCAAACCCGTCTCCCGTAAAGCATCCTGCCTGTCTTGCTGTACTAAATTTCACTTACTGTTATTGTAATTAATTGATCTTCACTAAATACTAAGATAAGCAAGGCAAGCTCAAGTAACAACAATAACCAATAAATAAACATCAAGTATCACCAATATCTTCAATATGTAGTTATCATCAACACTACAACTAAGACCGCACATTATACCATAAAGATATTATGTGCCAACTGATAAAGTTTATTTAATCATATTATTGGGGTAATGGATTAGATAATCAACTTTCAAGGTGTCTAGCAAACATTGTGAATTATGGATCATGGATTGTACAACACATTTAGCTCATTTAAGTCAATAATGAATACTTCATATAAGGAGTCTACCAAATGCTTATAATTACAACCTTGGCTTGGTGGGCAGCTAAAGCTACAGCTCCATTTTGCACTCCTTGCCTTCCATGGGGAAATGAATTGTTCTGAGATGAGTTATTCATCATTGGTGAATTTTCAGCAGCTAATATCTTTCTGTTGCTTGAAAACTGTAATACAAGAAAATTTTGTAAATGTCTACATGATAAGAATTGGAAAAGGCTTTTCCTTATGCGTATGGAAAAGAAGAACACAGGTTTAAGTCATAGCTCAAATTCTCAAAAACACAAGAAAAATCGCCCAGATTGAGCCCCAAATTTCGCATATGCGCATGCACATTTGCACTGCTCGAAGCTCTAAACAAACAACAAACAGAATTCACATACGATTTCCATCAACATACATGCATGACTACATTTGCAACGCCGGTGATCGTTTCTCGAGAAACTGTCGGCGAGAAGAACACTGTGCTTTAGCAAAGGAGAGCAACAGAGGATAATTTTTAGACCTGGTGGAGTTTCTCTCCGCCGATCATCGTCGGAAACAGAGTCGGAGAGTGAGAGTGAGAGTGAGAGTACCAGCACGTGTACCCACTCGCCTGACACGGACACCCAATTGTAGGGCTTTGTGCTTCTCATGAATCGGGCGGACCGGCCCAGTGCGGAGTCTTTAAGGAGACGAGAACTTGACGCGTGTTCAAATATTAATCCAAATAAAATACTTTGGGCTCTTCTTTTCATTTTACTTTATTTTTATAAAGAAAATTAATCAAAATAAACCATCCATGATCCAACTAATCATCTATACACAAAAGGTGGAACTCAGAATAGTACTCAGACAATTAATTTAATAATCATAATATTTTAAAAGTTATTGAACTTTTTTTTATTTGAATTAATTAACTATAGACAACATTTTATTGTACTTATTTACTAGTTAGGGTCATAATATAATATTTATTTAATGTACACACTCAAGTAATAGTGATCGCAAATTTCTCTTATCACCCAAAAAAATTTTATACACAAAAGAGTAATGATATACACTACTCATATATTACCTCTTATATTTTTCTCTAATTTTCACATTTTAAAGTGAGATTATCCTATTAGACAATTAAATTCCTTTTTGAACTAATGTGGATAAGTCAATTTATACTTACTCAAAAAATGAAAATCACATCATAAGAATAAATATTAGAAGAGAAAGAAAAAGAAGTATTTTCCTACATTATATATATATATATAACAAATTAATTACCCATGTAAGTACTTCAATGAATATATAACAAATCAATTGTACGATTTTAACTTTGTTTGAGAGGTTAATTGTAATTTTTTTAGTTCAATTATATTGTCTCATTAATTATATATATATATATATATATATATATATATATATATATATTATATAAAACCAATTAATTACCCATGTAAGTACTTCAATGAATATATAATAAATCAATTACCTATGTAAGTACTTCATTCTTCATTGCTAACAATTTTTCTTTTCCATTTTAACAAAATTAGATGATTTTTTTTAAGTCAAAGATGAAACTTCATCTTCCATGACAAATGGAGCTTCATCTCACTCATGACAAATGAAACTTCATCTTTGATGACTAAATCACACCTCAAATGAAGTTATGATTGCAAAGCTCAAAATGAGGTTCTACTATGCATTTAGAACCTCAAATGAGGTTTTAATTACAAAACATTAAACTCACCCTCTAATGAAATTAAAATCGAAACTAAGGTTCTAATCGAACCGCAAACGAGGCTCTTTGAATAACCTCAAATGAAGTCTTGCAATTAGAACCTTAAATGATGTTCTAATTTCTTTTCCTTTTGACATTTTATGGATTTAATCTACAAATCAAATAAATCGATGAACAATAAACAACTATCAATTATTCATAACAAATAGAAATGAGATAACATTCATCAAAATAAATAAAAATAGGTTTAGATAATTACTTTTGGGATTGGACAAAACCCTACTGAAGATTTTGAAGAGTCGGCGTTGAGTTTTGGAATTGCTCGAGATGCAAGGTTTGCTGGAGTGCTTTGTGCGGAGAAAGGGAAAAAGATAAAAGGGGATTGTTGGCGGCGCGAGAAGGGAGAAAAGGGGATTGTTGGGTGCTTATATATTACGCGAAAGAGGAAATAGGGTTTATTGTCGTCAAAATGGGCTTTGTTCGTCCCGCCCCCTACCTATATAGGGGGCGGGTTTCGATTTCAGAGGCCCGTGGGCCTAGGCGGAGGTGGGCCTAAAGCTTGGCTCGCGTATATTTTAAAAAAAATTATGTATGTATATAGTAAATGTTTTAATATAAATATATTGTGTATAATAATTATTGAATGTTGGGGTAGTTTGGTTCGTAATAAGTAGCTTGTGATTATAGAAAGTCTAGGGATCAAATCTTATTATAAAATTGAGAGATATGCTATTTTAAGTTGACGACAATATGTAACGAGTTTCAGAGACATGCTTTCTTAAGTTGACCACAATAACTAATTTCGATCTTTTTCTCTAATTTTTATAGCTTTTTATGAAATGTTTGTTTAACATGGTAATATAAAACAATTTATTCAATAAATTAGAAGCCCATCCAATAGGGCTTTGGGGTGCATGACAACGAAAAAGATTACAAGCTCAATCCAATCTAACATAAACAGGAAAAAAAAAAAGTTAGAAATAAGTGTCTACTAGTTAAGCACTTTAGTAATGTCAACCATAAAGGATTAACACACTGTGTTAAGGGTGCATAATTGTGAGTAATTAAACAGAGTTGGTGGAACATTAGCCAAGAAAGAAATGACTAATAAATTGGTAGAACATGATTTTCGTATTTAAAAGGTCATATTATAGAGTTTATTTGGTGCACGCTCTCATGTAATGTTCTTACCGTATTTAATTTATACTTGATTCAATGACCTAACAAGAACCATATCTCAATTCCATATTTCTTTTAGATTTTATTTATATATGTAAAAAAATATAGGTAGATCCATGCAACATATATAATACATTTGCATAAATACAAGTATATAGAAGTAGGGGACGACCCCAACCAAGTTGGTTGGATAATTAGCTTGATAACCACAAGCTAAGGTTTCAAGCAAGTTTAACATCATGTGGAGTTGTCTATTAGCTTTCTTGGTTTGATTTGAGCCTGTTAGCCAAACACAACCGGGGCTGGTTAATTACCTCCTTGTGGTCTGATCTACTTACAGCTCGTTTGGTTCGCTGGAAAATATTTGAAAGAAATGGAATTCAAATTCCATGGAAAACAAATTACCAGGAAAATAGATTACATTGTTTGGTTGGTGGAAAAGAAATTACTGGGAATATGAATTCTATTGTTTGGTTGGATTTGGAATGGTAAGGAATAATGAGTATAATGACATATATAACCCTACACAATAATAATATAATATAATATAATATAATATAATAATAATAATAATAATAATAATAATAATAATAATAATAATAATAATAATTAATAAAGTAGGGTGAGGGCAAAATTGTGATACTAGTTTTCCATGGAAAACAAAATACCTAAGATTTGCTAGGAAAATGTTTTTCTCATTGTTAAGGAAAACTTTTTCCAATGGAAATTGTTTTGCATCCCACCAAACAACATAAAACACCATTTTTCTCCACTTTAAGAAAAACATTTTCCATGGAAAATGTTTTCCATCCAACCAAACACCCGAATACATATTCAGATAGCAACTACATACTTTCCAGTAAATTAAAGCATATAAAGTAGACAAAAACAAAGCTAATAATAATAAGGTGAAAAATGGTTATCAGGGGACTAAACTTAACTAAACAACAAAGAGTGAATTTAAGGAATTGAAGGTGCACCACACAATAAGACTCTTCTTTACTTAAATGTGCCGTTAAATGCAAGCAAAACGCAGCATATCAAATCTCCTCTACCTAATCAACTTAAGTATGTTTTCCTTTTTACTTCTGTCAGTTGAAAACTTTTGTTGTTGTATGTTATTGTAATGTCCGTGAACCTCCTAAGACCACTTTGGACTTTGCCGTAGTCTTGTCTTTGCTTGCTATTGCAGCTCATTGAATGCCATTGCCAACCTTGCAACTTCAATTTCTCTTCACTTTAATTTCTTTAATTAGCAAAATGTCCCAAAACTGTTCAGGCAAATGCACATACACAGCTGCAAATGTTGGTCGCAATATCCTTCCATTAGTTGGTATTTCAACGAAGTGTAAGGTTAACTAATTCACGAGTCCGAACCCATGACCTGATTCTAATATCACTTGTTAGATCAAGTGCTTATCACTATGTCAAAAGTTATACGGAGTAGTTTAGAGTGGAAGAGCAACCTTTTTTCTTATATACCGTTACCACATTTTTAAGAGACAGGGCGTTAGCTTGACCCTTCACCTACCTTTGTCCAACAATCTCCTGACCACAAATTGCTGAACTTATCTCTTTATTGACCTTTGCATAACAATTTTTAAAAAAGTTAATAATTCATTTGTAGGGTTACTATTAGTACATGAAAAAATGATAGGTGTATAGTACTCTAAAAACAAAATTCTATCACATGTCTAAGAAAGAAAAAGAAAAACAATAAAAATTAGGAGTCTTTTTTTTTTTTTTTCTAAATAAATGAAAGTGAGTGATATCTACTGATTGCACCGAGTACGATAAAAAAAAAATTAGAGTTTGTACCGAGTGCTAAAAGTACGGACTAATGGTGCGGCAAGAGCCTATGCCATTGAAAATCATAGATAGATTCTGAATTTTCGTTTCTAATTTATTACTTGAGTATCAACCGAGTTACCATGAGTAATAAGATTATCTAATTAGATTTAAACAGTAATGAACCGCACTACCGCAGCGAATGAGGAAAAGCCAAAGCTACCCGTGAGAATGATAAATAGCAACGGCAAAAGCGCGGGTGTGCAGTTAGTGCTCTCTTTTACTTGTAAATATATTATTCATTTTCTTCATTCTCTCTCTCTCTGCACAACAGACACCATCTCTGTACAAATATTTCTTTCCTTCCCTCACTCTCTACAATCCAAGCTTTTAAGACATGTCAGTGAAGAATACAGGTGCCGTCCAAAACACTACCTGAGAGTTTAATCAATAATTTTATCCGATCAGGTATCCACATATTTCATGTTTGATTGTCTGATCTTAATTTCGTGTTCTGATTCGAGTAATACGTGTTATGGTTATATAGGCATGGTTGGATCATATTTCTGTTGTGGATGCAGATCTCGGGGACTTTCATGGTTAAGCGTCGGTGGAGATGGGGAAGATAGGGAGTGGCTGGTTTTCCAGCGTGAAGAAAGTGTTCAAAAGCTCTTCACGGGAGAAGAAGGTCAGTACTCAGTGCTTTACACTTTTTCTCCCAAAAAGTAACGTTGTTATAACACTTATTTTGACCTAATAATTCATCAGATCGATTTTGCATTATTTCATTCATGATGCTTTGACGGTTATCTGCCATGATTGATCCTCGAAGAATAAACAATTAGAGCTTAAGATTCGGTGTTCTGTTTTATATATATTCCTTTCTTCTGAAGGAAAACAATGTAGATCGAAAATGGCAGCCGGAAGCCGCAGAAGTGGTGCCACTTGATCGCTTGCCAGCTGCGCCAGATTCGCCGGTTAATGTTATTGACGGAAAGAGTGATGAAGATTCGTCGTCGTCGTCTCCGGCGGCCGAGGATCGCGACCATGCCATTGCCGTTGCGGTGGCGACGGCCGCAGCTGCCGAGGCCGCCATTGCGGCCGCCCAGGCGGCCGCTAAGGTTATCCGATTAGCCGGCTACGGTCGCCAATCTAACGAGGACAGAGCTGCCGTTCTGATACAGTCATATTACAGGGGATATCTTGTACGTACTAACACCTTCCCTCTTCCTAACAATTGCGTTGCTCTTTATGCTTCAACAGATTGAGAAAATATAAATGAACAGATACTACAAAATATAAATGAACAGATACTACAACTTAATACTGTTGAAAAAGTATAAATAAACAAATATTTCAATGTAATACACTCCAAAATATTCAGAAAAAATAAAAATAAAATAAAATAAAACAATTGCCTGACTAGAAGTGTGATTTTTCCTAGGCAAGGCGGGCGTTGCGGGCATTGAAGGGATTGGTGAGGCTACAGGCGCTGGTGAGGGGGCACAACGTGAGGAAGCAGGCGCACATGACGATGCGATGCATGCAAGCGTTGGTTCGGGTGCAGGCGAGAGTGCGAGCAAGAAGGCTGCAGATAGCGCAACAGAAGCTGCAGAATAATTACAAGTTGGATGATGATGATGATGAGAAAGGTGGTGGTGAAAAGTTGCCGTTGCTGGGAGAAGAGACGAAGCTTAGAAGCCCGGTAATGAATATGGAAAGAGAAGGTAATTATTACTGGGATAACAGGAACCAGAGCCTGGACAAGATAATGGAAACTGGTCAGAGGAAACGTGACGGTGAAATGAAAAGAGAACGATCCCTTGCTTACGCTTTTGCCAACCAGGTATTTATTGACCAATCAATATTCCTTAATTAGATTACACAACAAAATAAACTTCTATAACCTATTGTATTTCGTAGCAACCCAATTTACTTAATCAAATAATTGACTTAATAATCATAAGGTGATTTAAGGGATAGTTATGAACATCTAGATCCTGTTTTATATGAAAAGTTAATAAATTTCAAGTCTCAAACAGTTTAGTTGGATTTTGAGTAATAGATTATTAGTAAAAGGTATAATGGTGGGCTCTTTGTGAACACCAACACTGATTCTTCTACCTAATAAGTTTTAAAGTTATTGTGATTTATCTATTCACTATTATGTCCGATCAAAATGTAGAGGTTCACTTTTTTTGTCTGGTTGAGATGTGGAAATTTGAATTAGAAAATATCGGTCTTTTATAGACAAATTAACAAGTTTTGGTATAAAGGTGTCTGTTTTGAAAATAACACTTAAATATAAGTAGAATGTGAAAAAATAAATTGACTATATTATTATAATTCAGGAGGAATTCTATAAATATTAATGTTATGACATGTGATTCAAAACAAGACATTTGATTCCTGTTGGTCTAATATAGAAATTTTCTCGTGCAAAACTAATTTAATTTTTGCAGCAACAGTTCCTGCACTGTGATGCTGAAGCGTTTGGGAACGAGAGGCCAGAATGGGGATGGAGTTGGCTGGAGCGGTGGATGGCTTCACAGCCCTACCAACGCTCTAAACATACTGCGGCGGCGGCGCCACCGGAGAGCTCTCGCGTCACCATTTCCACCGTAGACGACGTATCTGAGAAGACGGTGGAGATGGACTTCGGCAGCTCTATCCCGCCGGAAAACATCAATTCCGGGCGTCACAGCGTCAACCAATCAGAAGCAAGCCCGTTTACATCGCGCGGGCACCGCCGGCAATCACAGACGAGCTTCGACGGCGTTCCGAGCTACATGGCGCCGACCAAGTCGGCAAAAGCGAAGGTGAGAAGCCATGGCGGATTGAAGAACCTAAGCTCACCTTCGGCCCAATCGAACACCTCGTCCAAGAAAGGGACAAGTCCTGGGCTCAACTGGGAGTCAGTTTATCAGGCCCATAGAAGCCCAAGCCCAAATCCAAAAGGGTTGGTGAATCGTGGCGGGCAGGCCCAGTGGACTGAGACGTATAGCCCAGAATCAAGTGGAGACGACAAGACGATGTCGTTTATGAACCATGGACGTAGACATTATTTTGGTTAATTATTTGCCAATAATAATGTGGATATTGTGCATTTGTGTGTTATATAGTTCTGATTACTGATGTGGGTATGACGTCATGTATTGGGTTTGCATACGCCTTGTGAGTATGACTTCTATAGTAAAGTGTATTAATTATGACTGCCAAAAACATCGCACACATTCATATACTTAATTTTAGAGTGTTTTCATGTTTTCTTCCAAAGTTTTAATGTACCTATGTTTTAGAGATAAACTACTACATACTCGAGAGTAGTGTTTGTTTTGTTTTTTTTTTTTTTTTTGTCACCATAAAACTAATAAAATAAATTAAGATAACAATTATAAACTATTACGGAGTATTATTTTTATCACAAAAAGATAAACACTTACTCCAATCTAAGTGATTTAAGCCACTAAAAGACATCTTGGCCATGCATCACAAGAGTCGGGTTGAGATTATTCTACTATTACTTTCAGATAATAACTATAAGTTTTTTATTATTAAAAAATAATATAGTTTAATTTGTAGCTAATTGCAGAGAAACTCAGATTCATACATACGTAGTAATTAATAAAGCTAGGCAGGCCAGGTCGCCGGGCGGTGGTTAGAGGCGTAGAATCAGGGGTTCTTGCCGCCGCCGCTGCCGCCGCCGCCGCCAGTTTTCTTCCCTTTAGGATCATGCTTAGTGTTAGGCCCTGCATTATCGTAGTCTAAGATAGCTTCAATCTCCACCACCATCTTTCTTCTTCCCCTACTTTCTTCAACTCCATACTTCACATTCTATTCAAACAAAAAACATCATTCAAAATTAAATAATTAATTCTACAATCATACAATACCAATTAAGTAGAAAATACCATGCATATAATTGACAGCTCGGTACATATATGTGTTGTCTTTAAGTCACATAATAACATGATTTTGAAATAGTTATAATAATCAAATGTAATCATCAAATATAAAGAATCATCTAACCATAAAGTTTTAAATTTCATTCTCAGTAGGAGCCATTAACCTTCTTAGTTTATTTGAGTCAATCAATTATAGACAACTTAAACTGGTTTACCTTCTATGATCCTTTGCAACTAGAGTACAGTTCAGCAGACGGGATTTACCTTAGTGTACACCCTCAAATAGTAATTGTGTGTTTCCTTACCTTGTTACCCAAAAAATATAAAGAATGTTCCAAGAAAGAAAAGAGAGTATAATATACATAATAGATGGAAACAATAGAATACCTTGCGAAGGAAGTTGATAGAGTTGACGCCATTGAAGCTTTCAACACTTGCTGGAAGAGAACATCAACGTACGAAAGTTAACGTTGTTATATATGCTATGCTATATACTTCTACTAAGCATATTATTATTTCCATCTGTAATATATATGCAGGTGGTTAGTTATAAGTTACCTGGAGATATGAAGAACAGGAAGAGAATGAAGAGTACAAGTGCAAGTGCCTTCATCCTGTATTCCATGGTGGTTCTACTCAGCATTTTTCTTGATGATTTTTATGATTTTCAAGATCACAATGGGCCTTGAATTGGCACTAATTGGGAAGGAGAGCTCCGCTTATATAACAGTGACATAGGGTGCGTATAGCTGCTACCACTTAGGATGGGTTATGTTAAAGTAAGAATAAGGCCTTGTAATTTTGGCCTATTTGACCATTATTAGTTGTTTGACTTCACGGACCGACCATAGAACCCTGTTCAATAAGTGGAACGCATTAGCTGTCCGCTCTCAAGTTGGGCAGTAAGGGTCGGAGAAGGGCAATCACTCATTCTTAAAACCAGCGTTCTTAAGACCAAAGAGTCGGGCGGAAGGGGGGGAAAGCTCTCCGTTCCTAGTTCTCCTGTAGTTGGATCCTCCGGAACCACAAGAATCCTTAGTTAGAGTGATTAAAAATCAATATAAGTGTTTGGTCAATAAACTTTTTGTAACTCCAAAATACTAAATTTCAAAAGGCTACTCAAAGCAACCTTTTCAATTAGTCTTTTGATAAAAGAAATTATACCAAACATGAGCTAATAGCTAGTTTACCAAACATTTTTTTTTACAATCAACTAATTATACCTTTTAACACTAGTTTTTGTTTGTTTCTACCTAGTACAACACAAAACTTTAGAATTTTTTTCTATATTTATATGCCCTAGTAATTAATTTTCAATATATTTTGAATGATGAGGAAATTCAGCCACTAGTGTCCCGTGGTATTTTGAAGATTTTATTTATCAAGAAAATAACATGACATATTGACATTTGTTTATATGTTTATTATATTATGTCGGTTTGATTTATTTATAAGTTAAAAATAATATAGTGTTTGATAAGTAATCATTTTTATGAGTTAAGAAATTGTCAAAGTGATAATGTATATGAATATCTATTTTGGTGTTATAATTTCGTTAACTTATCAATTTGGATATGTATGGTGAATCTCATGTCACTTCGTATAGATTTATTGTAATCATGCTTCACTTTATTTCTAATTTGGTAATTTTATGATATACTACTTCTACACAAAATGATAATTAAGTTATTAAATTCTACTCATACTTATTATTAACTTTATTCTTTATTGATGTGTTCTTATGTTGATGAGTTTGTGCACAACATTGTCAAATGCCTTTCTAGTATGGGATTGGACAACAGTTTGAGCAAAGAATCAATGGGTTATATACTCCTAGACTCGTCTCTCAACTGTCCATTTCTTACTAGACGTCATCTCACGACCCTTAAGTTCACTTATGAAAATAGAGAATATTAAAGGTTAAGATTGTTCGAGCCTATTGTGAAGTGTAGGTAACATCACAAAAGTGGGACAACCATCATCTTACAGTTTGGCCTAACATTGGATCACGAAAGTGACGTGTTGGTACACCGAATTGGTGTTGGCAATCTTTGAACCCAAGATTGAGTTTTATTTCCCTTAATCCTTATATTTGGCATAATATCAATGTGCCCTCATTCCAACCCCTACCTTTGTGTTTCATTATCTTACGTATTTCATCTCATTTTTATGTTTGTTTAGCTTCCGATAAATGACTTTATCTTTGTGCCTAGTTGTTTTGTCGGTAATGCCTAAACATGCACCAATCCTTGAGGATGATCTTAAACAAATTTATTTTTGTTTGTTTCGCAACCATTATATTGCACTACGATTAGTTATTTAGTTGGCTTCTATCTAATCATTATACCATGGATCATGGTCTATCTTGTACGGTGGATTATTGATATAAGGTACATACATATTAAAGATTCATTTTTAATACATTGAATGTTCATTTTTTGAAAGTACATTATTTGTGTATTGAAGGTTTATTATTTGGTATATAATCGTTTTCAAAAAAAAATTTGGTATATAATCAAATAATGAGCATTCAGTACACAAATAATGTCCATTCAACATATTAAAATGAACATTTGTTCATTGTCCAATTTGCAATGTATACTATGATCCATTGTAGAGATTACCTTAGCTTCTTTATCACAAAGTGGACTTCACGAAGAACGCACCTTCAAGTAGTGACTGACGGGACACGACCCGTTAACACGACACGAAACCGGACACGAAAATAACGGGTTAGTGTTTAACCTTAACATGTCCCGGGTCGTTAACGGGTTGACCCGTTAAAAACCCGTTATGTTTTCATGTCTTAACAGGTCAACCCGTTAAACCTATTAAGAACCTGTTTAACCCGTTAATATTATCATGTTAACCCGTTTACAAGAACCTGTTTAGAACCCGCTAATAACCATTAGGTAAGAACCATTGTCTTTACAAAATATATCATGAACATGATTAAGAATGAATTTACTACATTAGGCCAAAACTATACACCAACTATTGATGTTCAACAATCTGAAATTTGAATGTTTATTGTATTCAACTTTATTCTAAAAACTAGTATGGACTTCATTAATTATGATTTTTAGATGTTATTTTATAATTTTATGAATGTTATAATTGAATATTTTTTTAGTTTGTTTGATGGATTGGATTCTATGTTTTATTTCTTTTTTATATAACTTAACTTTAAATTTTAGTTTTTAATATATCAATATATTTAGTGGGTTTAAACGGGTTTCGTGTCATATCGTGTTGACACGATCCGAAACTTGTTAACAAAACGTGTCTATCGTGTCAACCCGTTAACAAATCGTGTTCGTGTTACAATTTTGAACCCGTTAACCTTAACGTGTCGTCTTCGTGTTTAGCCTTATCGTGTCCGACCCGTTAACGGACCCGTATACACGAATTGCCGGGTCTATATATATCCACCACAATTTGTCATTTGGGATATGATGTGAAGTCAAATTTGCTATGATGTGGCTATGGCGATAGTTCATGTAATGCATCATTCCCATTCTGCATAGTGCCTTCCTATTCTTCTCTATGTCCCCTGTACGCACCACAGTCACCACCACCGTTTAGAATCTTCTACTTTTTTATTTTAGGTGATGGAAAAAACGTGCAGTTACTATTCTTAAGAATGCGTATTGAACAGATCTTGCTTTAGTTTGATTCAGAAGGTATTGTTAAGAATAGTAAGTCGTAACTTCTAGATACAATAATTATGTTCCACATTCTCAAATATCTATTTTAGGGCCAAAAATAAAAAATAATAATAATAATAATAATAAAAGATCATCTACTTTGCTTAGAGCAACCTCTGCAATAGAAAGTTTTCAGTGGTAATAGAGAGGGGAAAGAGAAAATAGGAAAAAGAAGGGAAAAAAAAAAGAAAAAAATATTATGATTTTGGTGACCGTGCACGTGCTATGCTGGGTGTGGGTAGTTCCCCGCACGCACAAGCTACTTGGTAGCTTTCTCCCATTTCTTAGTTTAATGGGTCTCACAAAATTTTTGATTTTATAGGAGAAAAAAGTTCGAAAAAAACTCCACCCCAAATTTTTGTTTGGAAAAAATATTCTCAAGAATTTCTATTGGGAATGTTGTTAGTGAATTAAATTGTAATTTCTTCAAATTAACTCATCATATGAAAGTGACCAATAACTATTTCTAATTAACACCAAAACCGATAAAATGGGTGATGAAGCAAGTGCAACTATTACATAACTTTATCGTACATGGTACGGCTCAAACACACGCATTTATATTAGGTTTCGGTTGGGTGAGGTGAATAGTGAAGTCCAATGATGAATACAAGTGGAGGATGGCCTACAAATGGAATGAACAGCATTCTTATGAGGACTGAAATTAAGGAATATCCGAGGTGTTTGATTTGAAAGAGAGAATTAGGGAGAAAAGAGCTTTTATGTTTGATAGGTAGACATAGAATTATTGGAAATTAAAATGATAGAAGTGGTGTGAAGACTAAAATGTCATTGTGTAATAATAATAACAACAACAACAATAATAATAATTGAGGGGTACTCTAGTCAATATGACAAGAGATTCACACTATAACAATAAGGTTACGGGTTCAAATCTTAACCGCTTGGTTTGATCAAATTTGTCAATACACATTTTTTCCTTTTCAATGAGTTGTAGAGTTGGTTTGAGCAAATCTGTCAATACCCACTTTTTTCCTTTTCAATGAGTCGGAATTGCATGAGAGTTCCAATTCCGGAGGGAGGCATGGGAATTTTAATTTCATGGTTGGAGAAACAATCAAACAGTGAAATTTTAGTTACAGTGAAATAGCAATTCATATGTATCAAATGTCCCGTAAAAGTGGAAAACTAGCATGCGCTATGCCAATCACGCTAATGATGAACGCATTGATATAAATAGGTTAGGTTCAAAGTGAAAAAAGGGTCTTCTTGTATAGTTGTATGTGCAGAATGTGGAAGATGTTGTTCATACTAATACAGAGGTGAAGATTATATTGTTTTTGTGGTAATGATTGGTTAGAGTGATGTACGGTTGTAGGCATGTAGACCCTCCATAATGCTTGACCAAACAAAATTTCTGGGAGATGTTTGGACATTGTGTCCCACAAAAGCCACCGCACCTTCATCGGACCATAGGAGAGTAGAATAGAATTCCCGTGCCTACCTATTTGTGCCACGCCTTCTATTTTTTTGGGTGATAAAAAATACTCACAATCATTATTCAAAAATATGTATGGGATAAATTTCACATTGTGTTATCGCTCACTCTAAGAGTTGAATTTGACTAGAGTTATCCTGATATCTCCTGATGTCACATCACAAGGTTTTAGGCTTTTAGCCCTAGAAAAATATTACTAAATCAATACAAAAGCAAAACTAATTAAATTACATCTTATATGGCTTTGATTGTACGTAAATGCTACCACTATACCCACCTTCATTATTTTTGGATTTCATTCAAATTACGCGTATCAATTTCTTAAACCTTATGTCAGTCTCATCACCTTCCCAAAAGCCACCAAAATTTTGAAATTATAATGTTGTTTTCTAGTTAAAAAGTTTTGAAATTCATATTCTTGTAGTTGATTGAATCCAAGAACCTGACCATTAAAAGGGGAATTATTGGACTCAGATTTAAATTTATATTAAAAAAAAAAAAAGAAAAAAAAAAGTAGGGGGGATAGGGAGGTGGGGGACAATTGGAGTATTGTTTCGTAAGTTGTATAGAATTTCTCACACGTAATGCATCACTATTACAGCATTTAAGGTGGATAGTATCAAGAGTATCTTCTTCACTTACATACAAAAATAGCGTACCATTTAACAAATAAATTACAAAAAGACAAGAAACAAAAAAAAAAAGGAAATAAAATTGGTGGAGGGGTTTCCCAGGTACATTTTTTATATATAACAACCAAAATTCGTAAAATATTCCATATTCAAAACAAGACGCAGATGGGTGTGGTTGGGGGGGAAGAGGGAAGGGGAATCAAAAGGGGACCGCATAAGATCACAGCATATGTTTCATGGATGCAAAGTATTTTCTAACATTGACTTGCCAAAATGCCTAGCTGTAAACAACCGGGAAGAATGAAAAACAAAATATGCGAATCAAAATGGCCTAACTAAAGAACATATAACCTCACCCTCACGAGGGGATGAGGACAAGAAATGAATGATATGCAATCCAACCTGAAAAACAGGATGCAACCAACTATGACAATACAACAGCAGACTGACCCCCAAAAAAATAAAAACATGAGTATTTGATGATATGGAGAAAAAAAAAAACAAACAAAAACATGGGCTTAAAGTGCGGACTACAAAAACTTTGGACTTGCACATTGACACCTTAACCCCTTGGAGAAAACAGCAGCAGCACCATAAGGCACTTCTTGCATGAAGACCAGGTTGACCTGCAAAAAACCAATGCACCAGCAGTCTTGACTTGTCCATTCAGTGCAAACTTGCCCCCCAACCCCAATTTTATAGCACTTGATGACTCTACATAAATATTCTTACTCAAGGCCTTCAACAACTTATCAGATGCCAGTAATCGACCCATTGACCCACTCGTGAAAACAAAGAACGGACCCCATTCATGCTGGTGCATGAGTTAGTGACAATGTGAACACTAATTGCTCCCCGTCGTTAGAATGGCAATGACTTGACACATGAATGCAATCTTGGACCTGACTCGACACAACCATATGCATGCAGGGACTTCTAATAAGAAAATTTATATACCAGGTGGCCATCGCCTCAAACTGAAATTGCACGAGTTATGGCCAACTTGGCCCACTCAGCAGATTCCTTAATCAAATGGTCCTCCGAGGACAAACATTCATTCAAGAAGTCTTTGCTTGACGCTGACTGTTGAATCAAAGAACCAGCATTACTGCCCAGTGTATCTGCAAGATCACCAAGGACTCCAATAGCAGTTTTTGTCACCACATCATCCCTGCGAATCACAACAATAGTAGAGGATGAATTTTTAAGGAAACATTTTAGAATAAAGCATCAGAATTTATATTTTTTAAAAAAAAAAAAGAAGAAGAAGAAGAAGAAGCAATTTAGAATTACTTACATATCTTTCTCCATGTAAATACTGTCCAGAAACTGCAGAATGTGAGGTGCATAAGGGATGAGTAGATGGGTCTTTGGAGAATTCTTGAATCCCTGCAGGATACCAGAGTATGCCTCCAAGATACCATTTCTAAGAAGATTGGTGTACTCTATCATCTCATCATCGCCACCTGATGTGTGGGCAGACAACTCAGCTGCACTCTGTAGCATGGGCATAGCATACATTAAGTACTTCTCAAACTGCTCTCCTATTGCCAGTGCAATGTCTCCAAAGCACGAAAAAATTGGAGGCTTCACAGATCGGTGGAGTTGGTTGCTTGACAAATCTTTGAGAAGCAGAGTCATTATACCATCACAGAAAGGCAGAATCTTATCCTCCAATGCTCTGCATATATCTCCCACAACACCAACTGTGACAGAACAAACTTGATACTCCTCAAAATTCTGAAGACCCATTTCCAGGTATTTGTAAAACTCTGACATGTACTTAGCAAAATCAGGACCAGCTGCATAAGCAAGGGCTCCAATGGCAAGCATAGCTTCTTCGTGCACAGTAGCACTTCTGCACGCAAAAACCCTGAGAAAGAGATTCATGATCTGATCTGCATACTGCATAAATACATATTTTGTTGGGTCTGAAGCTCCTAGTTTTTGAATAATGACTTGTAAGCAACCACAAAGAAGACCCTGCAGCTCACCCTGCTTCTCCCTTTCATCAGAAGAAAGCTTCTGTGCCTCGAGAGTCTGGTGGAGCTCCATCATGATGACAGGTACTAGTTGCAACACCATAGGTGCTGTTTCATCAGTTGAACACCTCACAACTTCATTCAGTGTCTCATATGCAGCAGTCCTTAACCTAGACTCTCCAGCATCTTCACGGTGAGTGACTGTAAGAAGAGACTGTACAATTTCTTGAAAGAAAGGGGTCAAGGGAGATGATGAGCCCACATCTTCATAGCCCTGTGCGAGAAAATAGAGAGCACCACATGCTTTCTCAGCAACATTTGGAGAATCTTTCATGCTCTGAAGGAGAACTGTAATAATTTGCTGACAGTTTGCTGGGGTAATAATAGGTGTTTCAACCATTGATCCATGAAGAAACTCAAATATTCTACCCAGAGTCCAAGCTGTCGTATCTTTGACATGACTATTGGGATCTTTGGTCAAAGCAGCAAGCATGAAGTTTAGTGCAACATTGACAATAGGTGTTAACTTATCAGGTGAGGGACCTTCCAAGATGGAACCAAAGGCATATGTGGCACCTTCTCTCTGCCTCCAATCAGGTTTTGTAATGTTTTCTTCAATGAATGGAATGACAAGTGGGACAATATCATCCCCAACTGTGCGAGCAACCAAACCAAGGCAAGTTCCTCCAGCCATTGCAAGATTCCAAGCACCTTCATCCTGATCTTGATCTTCCTCTTGCTTAAGAAGTGTCTCTAAAAGCATAGGAACTAGAGCAGGGAGAGCCTGCTTAATGAAATAAAAACATGGAACATCAGAGTCACCAGTGAAATCACCCCCATATTCTTCTAAAATATCAATCTCCTCATCACATATTGAGCTCCAGAACTCAATGGCTTGAAGAGCAACAGGCTCCTCATCCTCCCTTACAGCCTTTGCTGTTATGTTGAAAATATCTTGGATGTATGGAGCTAATTTCTCATAGTATGTTGATGAAATTGACACTAAGCATTCAAAAGCAGCTTGTCGAATTTTGACTTCAGGAGAGAGAGTAGCCTCACAAACAACTCTCATAATAAAATCACGCTCCATATCATTGTTAAAATTTGCTTGAGCAAAACCCAGAGCATTATACAATGCTCTAGTAGCAACAAGCCGGATATCATTCCCTTCAGTTGCATTCATACCCTGAACTACAGCTGTAAGTATTTTATTTACTTGGTCCTGGTCCACAACATCAGGAGACACCTCCTCACACAAATACCCTAGAGTTTCCAAAGTAGCTTGCTTGAGATGAGCTGGAACCTGGTGAATACTTGTCAATAGTGCACTTATCAGCTCAGGCCATTGCTTGTGTGGCAACTCGATGCCGGCAACCTTTGCAATCACTTGGGAAGCAGTTGAACGGGCATCTAGAACAGGAGAAGAAAGGGTTTGTAACAAGCATGCCTTAATCTGGGTCTTCACAGCCACATCTAGTGATAACCATCTTTGCATAAGCTCATACTTCCTATGTTGTTCCTTGGCATCCAAAGCATTTTTAAGTATCAAACCAGCTAATTTACGACTATCAACTGGCTTCTCTTCACTTGCAAGCTCCCCAGATAGCGAAAGAAGAAAACCGGGAAGGTTTTGTTCCTGAAATTGCTTCAGTGTTTCTTCTGCATGTTTCCGAACAGTTGAATCAACTGATTGTGCATTGAGAAGAATTTGGGTGACTTCCATTGCCATAAATATATCTGTCAACAATCAGAAACTCAAAATATTTAGATTCATAAATATAATAAAATATGCACCTACCCTTTATAAAGCAAACAAAAACCAAATTATATATACAGCTCCAAGCACATTGTTTTTCCTAAGTGGTGTTCGAACAAAAATAAATAAATGCCTAGCAGTTTCTCACATAATAATTTATTTAAAACAAATTACATGCCCAGCATCAATAATTAATATTAGAATTACAAATGAAATCCACATGAAAAATAAAATGCAGTAAAGAAAAGGATATGTTTTTAGAATTGGATGGATACTATACATGTAGCTAGACAAAACTAAGGATAGAAAGGACAATTTCTTAGTAGCAAAAGAGAACACCCAACAAATAACAGAGCTTTTGAAATTCCATAGATCCACATATATGGGAAATCTATCCTTCAAGCTTTTAAAAATAATCGCTATGTGGCAACAAAATCTGAAAAAATACTCAGCAATTCAGTGCCCAATCAGTCATTAGATTTTCAATCATTCAATTCAAATGGGAAAACTAGATTAGGAAGCTAGGATAAAAACACATAAATACAAAAGCCAATCCAATCAACAGAAAATCAAATATAACAAAACTCTACCATCGAGATAACCACTAAGCTCAAGGGAGTTCAACTTCCATAAAAAATAACTCAAGTATAATAATAACTGTATAAGAGCTATGCAATCAAGTTAGATTCTGAAACCAAAAACATAAAATACAAAAATATAAACACCAGGTTCTGCATCGCAAGTTCAAACAAGCATATTGAAATTTGAACGCGGAAATAAACAAATAGATCAGAGTTCAGGTATTCAAAATCAATCATAGCGCGGTACAGAAAATCCATCGATCAAAAACAAAAGCGCAGATCAAGCGATTAGTATATATACTTTACACATAATCAGCTTTCTAAATGGAGTTTATATATATACATACACAACAATAAATTTGAGTTGAAGATGGAGAGGGAGAGAAAATTACGTGAAGCGGCCCGAGATGATGGCTGGTGAGAGAGCAAGGACTGCACTTTCAGATCGCACACAGTAAAAGCGGCGCCTGAAACCCTAACAGGGAGATGGGAGAGAGAAAGGGAGAGAGAGAGAGAGAGGAAGAAAGAGAAAGTAAGAGGGAGAGAAGGACGCGGATGTAAAGCTGGAATTGAATTATGTAAATCTATTGCGTGCAATTATTTTTCTGATAACATTTTTATTGCGAGAATGATCTCCTGCTACCACTGACCACCTTTGTTCTAAATCAGGACCGTTAATCTTGTGGGGTGGGCCCCAACGTTGAATGCCTAAACACGCGCAAACTCTTCTTTTGTTTTTTTCCTTTATTTTTTAATTATTTTTTAGTACACCCTATTATAATGTAGTTGTTGAAACTAAATATTTGTTAAGAATGAATATTTGTTAATGTTAAAATATTTAAAAATATTTTGAATAATATTGATATAATATAATTTATTCAATTAGATCATATCAAAATAATTTGAACCTATCAAAATTACACATAGATCCGCCCAAAGCATCTAAATTAAGAATCGATAGCATTGATACTACTTGATATGATTCAATTTTCTTTGTTCAACGTATTTGTTCATACATACTTTCTCAACTTACTAAAACACAAAGAGTCAATGTCTCCACTGAAATTTGAACTTGTGACTTCTCATTTAGAAGAGCTACAGAGATGTCATTGAACTATAAGCTACTTGACCTTTATATTTTAATCTAAGTTAAATTACTGTCGCAATATATTACAATATATGTGTGTGCGCGTGTCAGGTACAACAAAAAAAAAAATCATTTATAATAATATGTTTTTAATACTATAAAACTAATGTAAGTAACTATAGTCAAGTAATATCTTAAATTGTTTTTAATAAATATTACGGAGTAGCATATAATATTTACTGTAATTAATTTATTATTATGTTTAAAATTAATAAATAGTATTAATATTTATATAGTAAGTATGTACCTGGTAAAACTTGAATTTTCGACTATATGGATTGTTGGTTTAACTATCTCAAAGGTTGAGGGATCTTGCCTTACAAAGTTATGGAATAAAATCCTTATTTATATAAATAGATGTAAAGTAAATCTAATTCAAGACATATTAGGAGACAAGAGAATGGTATTATGGTACACTATGTTTCTTTTATGACAAATGCTAATCCTATTCTACATGTGTTATCCATGTTTGAGACACATTAAGAATGTTCATTGGGGCTCATGTCTTTTGAGCTTGTTTTACTATTGGATTACGCATCAATTCATTTTCTTTGGTCTACAAATTGTTATTGGTTTCTAGTCTTTTTATCACCTCCTGGTAATTAAAAACAATATAATCATTATTTTATCTTCATTTTTATTAGAAAAAAAAAATCTCAATGACCTCTGGTAATAATTGTTATGCTTCTCACAATACCAAATTAAACAATATAATCATTATTCTATCTTCCTTTTAAGGCCAAATGGTAGTCATGTACTAGTTTTCTTCACTTAGATGAAGAACTCTCATACATGGGTGCATCCTCCGATGAGGAGTTACCCGTGCACGAGATCCAATTGGAGGAAGGATATGAATGGGGTATAGGATAGGAAAAAACTAGTTGTCATGAGGCGCGTTTAGTTTTTTTTTTTTTTTTTGTTTGGAAGCAATAAAAATGTTATCAGAAAAATAATTGCACGCAATAGATTTACATAATTCAATTCCAGCTTTACATCCGCGTCCTTCTCTCCCTCTTACTTTCTCTTTCTTCCTCTCTCTCTCTCTCTCCTTTCTCTCTCCCATCTCCCTGTTAGGGTTTCAGGCGCCGCTTTACTGTGTGCGATCTGAAAGTGCAGTCCTTGCTCTCTCACCAGCCATCATCTCGGGCCGCTTCACGTAATTTTCTCT
>NC_044920.1:26398870-26418516 GCF_003576645.1 Ipomoea triloba
AGAGAAAATTACGTGAAGCGGCCCGAGATGATGGCTGGTGAGAGAGCAAGGACTGCACTTTCAGATCGCACACAGTAAAGCGGCGCCTGAAACCCTAACAGGGGAGATGGGAGAGAGAAAGGAGAGAGAGAGAGAGAGGAAGAAAGAGAAAGTAAGAGGAGAGAAGGACGCGGATGTAAAGCTGGAATTGAATATGTAAATCTATTGCGTGCAATTATTTTTCTGATAACATTTTTATTGCGAGAATGATCTCCTGCTACCACTGACCACCTTTGTTCTAAATCAGGACCGTTAATCTTGTGGGGTGGGCCCCAACGTTGAATGCCTAAACACGCGCAAACTCTTCTTTTGTTTTTTTCCTTTATTTTTTAATTATTTTTTAGTACACCCTATTATAATGTAGTTGTTGAAACTAAATATTTGTTAAGAATGAATATTTGTTAATGTTAAAATATTTAAAAATATTTTGAATAATATTGATATAATATAATTTATTCAATTAGATCATATCAAAATAATTTGAACCTATCAAAATTACACATAGATCCGCCCAAAGCATCTAAATTAAGAATCGATAGCATTGATACTACTTGATATGATTCAATTTTCTTTGTTCAACGTATTTGTTCATACATACTTTCTCAACTTACTAAAACACAAAGAGTCAATGTCTCCACTGAAATTTGAACTTGTGACTTCTCATTTAGAAGAGCTACAGAGATGTCATTGAACTATAAGCTACTTGACCTTTATATTTTAATCTAAGTTAAATTACTGTCGCAATATATTACAATATATGTGTGTGCGCGTGTCAGGTACAACAAAAAAAAAAATCATTTATAATAATATGTTTTTAATACTATAAAACTAATGTAAGTAACTATAGTCAAGTAATATCTTAAATTGTTTTTAATAAATATTACGGAGTAGCATATAATATTTACTGTAATTAATTTATTATTATGTTTAAAATTAATAAATAGTATTAATATTTATATAGTAAGTATGTACCTGGTAAAACTTGAATTTTCGACTATATGGATTGTTGGTTTAACTATCTCAAAGGTTGAGGGATCTTGCCTTACAAAGTTATGGAATAAAATCCTTATTTATATAAATAGATGTAAAGTAAATCTAATTCAAGACATATTAGGAGACAAGAGAATGGTATTATGGTACACTATGTTTCTTTTATGACAAATGCTAATCCTATTCTACATGTGTTATCCATGTTTGAGACACATTAAGAATGTTCATTGGGGCTCATGTCTTTTGAGCTTGTTTTACTATTGGATTACGCATCAATTCATTTTCTTTGGTCTACAAATTGTTATTGGTTTCTAGTCTTTTTATCACCTCCTGGTAATTAAAAACAATATAATCATTATTTTATCTTCATTTTTATTAGAAAAAAAAAATCTCAATGACCTCTGGTAATAATTGTTATGCTTCTCACAATACCAAATTAAACAATATAATCATTATTCTATCTTCCTTTTAAGGCCAAATGGTAGTCATGTACTAGTTTTCTTCACTTAGATGAAGAACTCTCATACATGGGTGCATCCTCCGATGAGGAGTTACCCGTGCACGAGATCCAATTGGAGGAAGGATATGAATGGGGTATAGGATAGGAAAAAACTAGTTGTCATGAGGCGCGTTTAGTTTTTTTTTTTTTTTTTGTTTGGAATTTAGAAACAATGTTATACCTACATTGACAGTATGCATGAATTATTTTATACTTTGACTGGCACTAAAAATCTAAATTATACATTTTTATCATTTAACAACACCTAATCTCTTTTTAAAGCGGCTCTCTCATTTTGAGATTTTAAGAATGCACAACTCTCCGAACGATTAATGATTCCTCATACTCAACCCAATCATGATCCTCTTAGAAAGCAAAGTTCCAAGAAGAATTGCCGACCATGTTATGTTCCCAGTACTCATAAAACAATTCATAGTACACTAACTTCCTTTGATTCATACATGTTTTCCTCCTATCTAATTAGGAATCAACAATTTTCCTAATTGAACTTCACAACTAAATAAAAATCACCATTCAGAATATCACATAACACATGTTGCGTAGATCCAATATGTACCCAAGATTAACTATTGAACAATCTTGTTTTATTCACATCTTACAAATTAACAAATTTCAATGAAATGGTAAGTAAACAAATCTAAAGCATACTCCCTCTACAATTTGGTCCTAACAAAATTAAATTCTAAAAGTAGCATAAACAAGCAAAATTGAAGTTTGTTGAGCGTTTCTTTCTTCAACCCAACAACTAACCCAGCAGCCCCATCCCTCTCCACTGTCCCTATACAAGCCCTCTGCCTCAACCCTTTCTCCCTATTCTATCAGTAGGGTTTTAGTATACTTGACCTATTAACAAACAACATTTCCTCTTCCTGCCTGGCCTGCCTGTCTGAACAACTATGGAAGAACAAAGCACAAGATCAAAGCTCATCATGGTATATATCGTCCTCGTCCTTCTCGTTGTCATAGATGGTATCATAGAACAAGGTATCATGATTCAGCATCTCGTCTAGCGTTAGCCTTGCATCTTTGTTGTCATCGGCCTGGAAGATGTTGTGCGCACGTACATTATAAAGTTGCAACAGAATACGATCTAAATCATGAATTTAATTTTTCGCTTTAATTGACTTAAATTACCTCCCGGATGAGATAGGTGGTGTAATATCTAGCATATGAGAGCTCTCCGGGGTTCAAGTAATGAAATATGGGTTTCAGTTCTTCCACTCTCAAAAAACTGGGAAGAAAATATGAGCAAATGATCAGGACATAGATAGAAAGAAAGACAGACAGACAGGAAATTGAATGATGTGTTTCGTCTCATAATTCTTGTACTTGTCCTTGTCAGCGTCGAGGAATGTGAATATTTCTACAAGTGAGGGCACATCTTTGCCACCGGTTTCGAATTCCTTGTAAGTCTTGTAGGTTTGATAAGCTCCTCTCTCAAATTCGCGCAGAGAGAGCCTATGATCTTTGTCAACATCCATCTGCCTGTTATGATGATTATTGTATCAGAATTTTGATCCGTTGATGTTACCTACCGGACAATATATATAATAACATTGGAGAAACCAAACTGACCTTAACTTCTCCGTCAACAACCATCTCCTAATGTTGTCGTTTCTGGTGTCTTCTGGATGCAGAAAACTGCAAAAGGATTTTGATCCAATCCCAATAATTGATTAAACAGCATGCATGGCATATTGGCATTTAACATAAGCAAAAAGGTAAAGGGTAAAGATAGTCCGCCCTAGTAGCTCGGTTGGTTCCTATATAGCAAATTGTAAATAAAAACACAAGATCAAAATTGGGTGGAAATCCTCTCACATAATGGGCCGTTGAATCCACTGTTACAAAAATCGGTCTAGACACCCCTAAACTGTGACGATTTCCTTCCTAGGCTACCGGCCGCCTGGCATCTAACTTGACTGAGTTAAATCGTCCATTTCAATTGAGAATTGGATTAATCTCGTTGGTCAACCTTCCTATTTTTTTCATTATATATATATATATATGTGTGTGTGTAATATGACATATATACACCCACACACGTGTACTATTTTTGCACTATTTTTTTAGTTAGTCGCATAGGCGCCCGCCTAGACCGTCTAGGCTCTCCTCTGTCCGACTAGCTCTTACTATAACCATGGCTGAATCATATTGATTTATCAACTCCACAAATCCTATCAGGTAGGAGTGTGGGTGGGGGGATTTCACATTTTGTGGGCACAAATGGTAGAGGGTAAAAGAAACCTGTATGAATAACTTAATTGGTTCTTTTTTGAATACTACTGACTCTATTACAATGCAGTATCTGTTCATAACTACTTTCTTAATAAGAACTTAATTGGTTCTTAAGTAACAATTATGAATAAAGATGCCTATACAGCGGATGTGGGAGACACACCAAATATGGTGTTTCAAATATTGGTCTTCCCACTTAATGGATAATTGAACATAATTGAGCTATCATGATTTACTACCTCCACAAGTAATGTGGGACTGAGGTGAGAGATTTCAACTTGGCAAAATGGGTAAAGGGAAATGGTGACATTACTCTCTGAATTCGTAGAGGTTGAGAGTTCCATTCCGATCAACATCAGCGTTCTTGAATTGTATCATCCACCATCCGGCGCCTCCATGCCCAGTCTCATTCCTCTCTGTTCGAACCCGGATCTCGTTAAACATCATAAGACCAAGAACACGAATTCCTTAAAAACAAAAAAAAACAAAATCACGTACATACCCATATCTTCATCAGTGAATTGCGGAAGGTATTCAGAGAACGAAACAGACCCATCCCCATCCTTATCGCGCAACAACAATTCTCTCTGCGTCCTATAATTCAACCGGCTAATAGCCTGTTGGGTATTCCAATATTCCAGTTCCTTAGTATCCACGAATCCATCACGAGGATCTTTATCCAAAATGGGGAACAACACCATCAACCTTAGCCCAGTATCCAACCGGCCTTTATCATTAAAATAACGGTCATCGTCCTCGGATTTCTCGGGATTCGCGAACCCTTTTCTCCGGGCAACGATGGGGTCGAAAATCAGAGGAGCCGACGGCTGGGTGCCGAGACGGCGGCTCAGCCCGCGGGGGCTGTAATCTTTGCGAAATAGTTTATTGTGATCCTGTGAGAGTAAGAGGATGACGAAGGCGGCGGCTACCGTGTAAACCACCACCTTCGTCATTTTTCCGGCCATTGCCTTGTCACTTTGGGTACTAATTTTTTTTTTTGGGTTACATTTGTTTGTTTAAAACCATGTTAGTGACAGTTAGCGTTTAACGGTCGGGGTAGAGTCAAGTAACGATAATTAATAAGATCACATATTTGACATATGTGATCGAACATTGTGGATGAAACAGTGGGATTAGGAGACCTCCTCCCTACAGTCTGAACCAACTTTAGATATTTAAAAACAAACAAAAAAAAAAACCTATATATTTTTTATTTCCATTAAAATTAGTACTCGTATATATAAAAAAGCATATAAATTTATAATTAAAAAATTGGAGGGATTTTCTTACATTGTCATAGTCCTATATAAATGCGTGTTTGAATGAGAGGTCTCAGTATATTTTTTCTCCTCCCGAGACAAAAAAAAATACTCCGTACTCCGTAAGCTACATGAATGTAGGTCATATCAATTCAACATATGAAAATAACAAAATTCTCAAGCTAATAGCATCTTCAATAGTTGGTTTTTACACAAATTTTAAGATACCAAGTAGGAGATAAAAAAAAAAAAAGAAAAATTAGTTTTCAATTTTTTTATTTTTAAACTAAGGTAACGTGCCCGGTTGAGCGCGGTTGTTGTGTTTCACACGACCAATGACGTTGTTATTGAGCTGTGGTGGGCCCACTTCAAAGACAAAAACCAAGTTCTTGCAGGAAACCTTCAATCCTTCTCTCTCTTCCACTTCAGCTAAAATCTCCTCAAAAACTAAGCAAAAACCACTATTGTGGTTGCTCTAACGTCGGAAAAGAACAAAAACATCAAGCCAACTCTGAAAAGAACAAAGCCATCGATTCAACATCTGAAAAGAACGAAGGCCTCAAGCCAGTCTGAAAAGAACAAAGGTCTCTAAACATAGGTAATTGGGAATTTCATGGGGGATTGAATTGAGAAATCAAGGAATAAGGCCAAGAATAGAGATACAACAAAACATGGATATTCTATCCTTAGTTCAATTGATGTGCTTGTACAATGTAAGGTGAAGAATAGAGATACAACAAAACATGGATATTCTATCCTTAGTTCAATTGATGTGCTTGTACAATGTAAGGCCAAGAATAGAGATCCAACAAAACTGGGATATTTTATCCTTAGTTCAATTAATGTGCTTGTACAATGTAAGGCCAAGAATAGAGATCCAACAAAACTGGGATATTTTATCCTTAGTTCAATTAATGTGCTTGTACAATATAAGGCCAAGAACAGATATACAACAAAACTGGGATATTTTATCCTTGCTTCAATTGATAAATTAGCTTTAAACAATGGAGGAAGACCCTGAGGTGTTACATTAGTCAGCTACCAAAATGTGAAGAACAGCCCAATTGGATTGTCCTGTGAGGTCAGACAAAGTGCTCAGTTGGATACTCATTCTCATATCCATTGTAATCATAGTATAGCCTTTCCCCCTTTGCAATGTCTCTGCTTGCTATCAATAGAACTCTGCATTCCCCATTTACATCAAATCTCACGCATTTTACGTTCTGTTTCTTCCTACCATCCCTGCAGTGGAAGTGTTTCCAAACACTGGTTAGCCTAGTCACAATCCTTTCTGATACTGTTTTTTCGGGGTGACGAGGGAAACCCGCAGCCACTACCCAGAGTGTACACTAGGTAAACCCTGCCTTGTGACCGTAGCCATCAAATGACCACGAGGAAGTAAACCAGTCTAGGTTGCCCACAGTTGACCGGCTCAAACCAAGGAGGATGAGATTCGAACTCATGACCTTGTGATTACAAGTTTGTATCCTTGGTCATTTTGGCTGGGGTTAGTGGGTTACCCCTCCTTTCTGATAATGTTGAAATCATAAAGAGAAGGCCTAACATGGAGCTGAAGTGCAATGGTGAATATAAAGAAAGCCGACAGATTGTGTAAAAGGAAGAGCATACGGTGAATGATTGTTGATGCCATTGATAAAGCGAGCTATGTTACTGCGCTTATCGGGGCAGATGACAAGCGATTTTGAAGGATCAGCAGCATGTAGAAGAGTCATCATGCTATCTCCATTGTCATTTTCACAATTCTTCAAGTAATCAACATCACCAACGTACTCCGTTATTATGGTTAAGTCTCTAATGAACCGATCAGCTTCTACAGTGAACCTGTTGTAATAATATGAGCATATATATGATGGATTTTCGAAAGATGAATGTGGTATGAAGCTGGAAATTTATAAATTGAAACTATACTCACCCTTCTATGGGGTCAAAAACCACCATCAGAGGTGGCCATTCACCTCGTTCTATCATGATCTTGCACAGATTTAAGGTTTCAGCATCTTCTTTGGGTAATACCTGAAATTGACAGACGCTTTAGTTTTCTAGACAATCTAGGAACAGCTAATCATGGATTTTTTAAAGGCAATTTTGTACAAATGCCCTCTTCCTATTTCATCTTTTAGATGGTAGTCCTCTACAAAGCATTCTTAGAAATTGCCTCTATCAGTCCAATAAACTCCCTCATCCTCCAGTTGTAAACAAAACTTGGAATATAACTAACTGGCAACATAAAGCATATATGAACGAGGAACGCTCACTGGCAAAATCCATTCAAACAATACGCACAAGTCTCCTGGACAAAGTTAACACGAATACCAAGTTCTAGAGGATCAAATTGCAAGATTTTCGCTGCCTCCCTTTTCTCTCTAAAACAAAAAGCTTTTCTCTGCTGCTCAACTTCGGCTTCCACCGCCGGCCTCCGGCCGGAGCTCTAATGGAGCTTTGAGCCGGCGGTTTTGGTCACCTTCTACGTTTACTCTCGCTCTTCTTCCGCCCCGACCACCGTCGCAGCTCCGTCCGCCTCCGACCACCGCTACAGATCTTCTTCTTCCGTTTTCTTTCCCTTTGAATAAAATAATAGTAGGTAGGTATTGGGGTTTGTGTTGGTAATCTTGAACTCCCAACCCTACTTTGGCTTTACCACTTTTTATTTTCTCTATTATTGTGTTTCCCTCTCGTTACTTTCACGGGCTTTTTCCTCTCGTTACTTTCAGGAGCTTTTCATTATCATTAGCATAAATCGTTTAGTTTGGTTTCGGCAAGTGTTGATCTTATCCTGGGCGAGCAAAAAAGAATGATGATGAAGACCCAGATCTTTGATGAAGCTTTAAGTTCCTTGAAGGAACATAGCTTCCTAGTTATGAAACAGTCTGCGATTCAAGTTTTCTATAGCATACTTAGAAAAGTTGTTTCTATGTCCGACTGTAAGGAATGGTTTACCATTTCATTGATCGTTGATGTAAACGTTTTATGTTATGAATTAATGGAATAGCTACGTTTATCTTCAAAAAAAAAATAAAATTGCAAGATTTCTGACCAGCTTTAATCAAGTCAGGTATGCAGTCCAATTGAAACAACGCGGGTTATACTCAACTATACCTGCATTCCTTCTCGCTCCAATGCAGCACGATTTGCTTCCCTCGGTGCCACACCCGAAATATAAGTAAGCTCATTACTGAACTCTGCTCCAGCTGCAGTCAAAGCGGTTGCTAGAGATGCCATTTGTTCCAATCTCCTGGTGGGGTCCCTGGTTGGATTGAAAGCCAATAACTTTCTCCTCTTCTTTGACCTCCCCAAGCCACTACTTCGTTTTCGCTTCTTTTGGCTCCCTGAGGAAACTTATATAGTCAAATTTGGGACCAGAAGAACAACTAAAATAAAAAAGAAATGACCACAAAACATGCCTTTTGGCTTTTATATACCTTGGCTAAGTTTGTCTATTGATTCTGATGACTTCTGAATACAGAAGAAATCAACAATCTTTGTCTGGATGAGGGGAAACTCTGCATATTGTCACAATAACAAACATCATTGAGAAGCTAAAAATGTAAGCTTTTCCCTAATAATATATATTATATATTAGGGCCTTATACTGCAAGTTTACTAGGCTTGTTAAGTAGTCTGGTTGGACTGAATAACTAGAAGTTATTCAATGACTCTGTGCCTAATATAAACCTGAATTGATGAGATACAAGATGTTCATTATATAGCACATACAGTTCATGGTACTCATACTGCTCCTTAGACCAATAAATCATCTAGAGTTCCGAGTTAAGTATGAGTCAGACCTCAAACACTTGTCCCACAAAGAAACATAATTGATGGAATAGACCCCAAATTTTAGTTAATGAGCTGAGCATGAACTCTGGCAATCTCAAATGAAGAATGGGGTATCTCTAATCATTATCATTTAATTATAAACAAAAATTTCAATCCCATATCAATTATAAAAGACCAAGAAATCACTGTTCAGTAAAAGAGAAGCTACAGAAGCTCATTTTCTGAGAAACATGAAAGAAATCGAAAACGGATGAAATAATAGAAGCCGTAAACATACTGGCGACATTCTTGATGTTGGAGCAAGAAGGGCATATCCAAGAGCCCTCGGGCACCGACGCGATAACGGGCCTGAGGCAGAACAGGTGAAACCCACGATCGCATTTGTCGCAAAGCAGCAGCTCATCTTCGCGCTCGCCGGAGCCGCATTCCTCGCAGCACACGTCGGAGTAATCGCCGTCTTTTGGGCCGGATTTCGGTGGCTTACGCGGCGAGGATTTCAAAGACAGCCGCTTTGAGAGTTGGGTTCTTTTCCTAAGCACGACTTCTGACGTTGTTGAAGACGCCATTGTTGCAGATACGCGGAGATTCGATACGCGGAGTGTCGACGAAGCTGGTGGTGCGGGGAATCGGGGTTTTGACAACAGGACCGCTGTCTAAAACGGACGTTGATATTAAAAATAAAAATTAATGTCAAAGTGTGCTCAGATGGCAGGTAGTGACTCTATTGTATGAACAAATACTACAATGTAATAGATTATTTGTATTAAAAAGAAAATTATTGTTTTATGTTCGTGATAGAATATTATATTACTTTATAATATTCATTTTTTTGCTTTAAAAAAAATAATATAATATATTTTATAAATCAGAATAAAGTATTTTATATGTGTTAGAATAATAAAAATTTTAATGTAATATAATATTTTTATGAGTCAAAATAATGTACTTTATGTCTTTTTGCTAGAATAATATATTTTATGAATTAGAATAATATATAATGTAATTTATGTATTAGAATAATAAAATTTTTAGATAAAATTAATATATTTTAGGAATATACATAATGTATTTTATGTATTAAAATAATATATTTTATAAGTTAAAATAATGTATTTTTTATATTTTTTTTCGTGGTCCACATATTACGATTTGCACCATAATGATTGGCGGGGTTTCGGAATGTTGCATTACATACAATGAATCTACTACTAAATTACTATGATCATTGAAAAATTGAATGACCAAGCCGTAATTGGAACCGTACCTGAAAGAGAATCGTCGATTTGGAACTGGAATTGAACCGTGATCATGATTAATGATAGTTTAATAATTTATTTATTTTTTAAAATATTACTGACTCAATTATATTATAGTATCTCTGTTCATCTATATTTTACGCACTTTAATTATGTATTAGGGGTTTTTTGGTCCGTCCGATTTTCTTTTCCCACCCATTTCTAATATTCTACCATAGTACGATTGCGCACTCCGGAGTCCGGTCCATGGATCTTTCACCCAGCATACACTTTGTTTCCTCTACCAACTCGCCCGAGTTCACCCTTCTAACTCGGGCATTGACCCGTTCATCGGTCATCGGTCTCGACGCCGAATGGAAGCCCGTCCGCACTCAGCAGTCCTCCTTTCCGACGGTCTCTATCCTCCAAATCGCCTGCCAGGTCGACGGCGACGACGACGAAGATGCTCATGTCTCGAACAACTCACCACCGGTTTTCCTTCTCGACCTCTCAGCTATCCCTCTCCCATCAATCTACGAGATTCTTAGGGACGCGTTTGTCTCGCCTAATATTCTGAAATTAGGATTTCGGTTCAAACAAGACCTGGTCTACTTGTCGTCCACCTTCTGCTCGCAGGGCTGCGAGCCTGGTTTCGATAGGGTAAGTTCTGCAATATTTCTATTTATACTTCTGAATCTCTCTATTCAATTTCTCTCCTGATATTGTATTTGTATAAAAACTTCAAAGTTTGTCTGATTAGTATCTCCACAATGACTTCAATGCTGCATTTTCAGATTATTGTTTTTACATTTAGTTTTAAGTTGATTGTTTTGTTGATTTGTTTGCATTATACTACTTATGTCTGTTTAACTTTCCAAAATGTAGGATAGTCGTTCCCATAAACTGCTTTTCTGAATATAGTGGAAGTCCAATTGTGTGGCATTGTGTCAAGTGTACATTATGAAATCAATTTGAGTTAGTTCAGTTAATGTTGTCATTTTGAAGCAATCTGGAGTTATCAGTATAACTTGAACTGTAATGCAACAGACATATATGATGAGCTTATGAAATTCTGATTGAAATCCTTATGGTGCTTAAAATTTGATTGTGCTAGCGAATCATTGGTGACTAGGTGGAACCTTTTCTAGATATTACAAGCATATATAGCTACCTACAACACATGCATCAAGGAAGAAGGTTACCTAAGCAATCCAAGAGTTTAGCAGCAATCTGCCAGGAAGTGTTGGGCATATCTCTTTCAAAGGTTTGTGGTATGGGAGTTCATATGATGTTCATCCTCATAGTTTCTTTGGATGGTGGAAATGGGAGGAAAGAAAAATGGAGTAGAAACTTTTAGTTTCTCTTGTTTGAATCCTAAGAAAATGGAAGTGAAATGAAATGAGGAGAAAATAATCTCTTCATCCCATCAAATATTTTTCCTCCCAAAATGGGAAGAAAATGAGGGCAATTTTTTTTTTTTTCTTATTTCGATACCTGCCTCTCAATGTATACTATTTCTCACTCTCTCCCCATTTCCTCCCATTTTCTTTCATTTCATCCAACCACAAATTTCTTCTTTATTTTCCTTTTCCTCATATTTTATTATCCATTTTCTTCCTCCCACTTTATATCCACTAAATATAGCACAAAAGTTAGGCATAGAATTTTATTCCCTTCATGTAGGTCCTCTCTATGATGTGCCCTTCAATTGCAGGAACTCCAATGCAGTGATTGGTCACAACGTCCTCTCACAGAAGAACAAAAGCTTTATGCTGCAGTCGATTCTCTCTGCTTGATTCAAATCTTTGATGTGCTCAAGGCTAGGGTGGCTAATATAGTTGGTTTGTTAAGTTCCATAGTTGGTCTTCCATGCATGAATATGCTACATTTTAAGAAAGCAATGCATCTTACTGATCCTATCAGCCAGCTGAATAAGAGCATGGCAGCACTAGTCTTTTCCTTTAATGGAGATAGTCACACATCTAGAGTTTGTATGAAATGCTAGACATAGTATGACTGCTTGTGATGAATCACATGAGAATCAAAGTGGATATGGGAAAGAAAGCAATATAGATAAAATTGAATATCATTGAAGATTTATTTTGGAAGGGGTAGGGATATATGTATATACATGCATACGTATATATCTATATATATTTCAAGATTGGTGAAAATTTAATGGAAAGCTCTTTTTGCTTATATTTGTTGTTCTGATAATGCTAGCTGTGCCCCCCTTTATCTCTATGAACAGAAAACCAATAAATTAAACATAAGGATTTCCTTTAAATGATCTAGCATGAGCCATTAATCATTGTATAAAAGAGATCTCTGTGAAGTCCATCTCTGGTGAAAAGTGAAAACTTATTAGGTCATGTGCTTCCAACAAGCTCTTCATGGTTCAGTCTTCCTGTCTCATGTGTTTTCTTTAACATATGTTAACATTATCATACAATTTAATTTAGGGAGTACTGTGTGCAATGTTGGAAAGCTCCAGTCACCTTCAATAGATCTTGGCCTCAAGCAGATTCTCGACATGCCAAATGGTTCTGATAACATATTGCTGGCCAAGTTTATTGAAGCTACAAAGATGGTCCAAGCTATCAGTACTGACTTTCCTCAAGGAATAACCATTCATGAAGAAGTAGCTTCTACAGTTCAGTTTGCCAAAAAAAAGCAAATGGATGATGCAGTCCTTTGGATTGCCAGAAAGTATGGTGATAAAATTTTACTAAGCGACTCTGACAGGAAACCCAAAATGTCGAAGAAGAAAGGGAAAAAGCCCCCTGCAGGATTAATGGCAAAACCTAGACAATTAGATGGTGATGAAGATTGGCAAGGTCCTCCACCTTGGGATGTGTCCTTGGGTGGTGATGGATGCCCTAAGTTCCTATGCGATGTGATGGTATGAAACTTTATATTGGTTGCTATTTCTCAAATTGCTGGAAGTTTATATTTAAGAAATTGAGTCACACAGCCGCACAGGTAGGACTAGGGCAGGCTGTCTGCACATGCTTTCTTGTTCTCCTTTGACTTGTTGAGAAATAGAATCTATTTCTGTGTAAGGCAATATTAATACTCCAATCTTTTAGGTGGAAGGATTGGCAAAACATTTAAGGTGCGTTGGCATTGATGCTGCTGTTCCCCCTCTGAAAAAGCCTCAAACAAGGTTGTAATTTTTAAAATAAATACAAATATGCAAAAACTTGATCTGCAATTAGATTTGTTTAGTCGACATATATTTGCTGCTTGACAGTGTCGTTATTACGTTATGTTCTTGTGATCAGGGATTTAATTGAACAAGCATCTAAGGAGAAAAGGGTACTAGTAACACGAGATGCCAAACTTCTGAGGCATGGCTATCTCATAGAAAATCAAGTATACAGGGTGAAGAGTCTTCTTAAAAATGAACAACTTATTGAGGTATACTCCACTTGCCCCCATCCACTGTGCAATTCAATGAGTTGTATGGCTGTAATGATGAAGCTACAGACACCCCACCTGTATTTTGCAGGTGATAGAAACATTTAAATTGGAAATTTCTGAGGATCAACTGATGTCTAGGTGCACTAAATGCAATGGTAGATTCATCCAGAAACCTCTGACAACTGAAGAGGCTGTCGAAGCTGCCAAGGGCTTTCAGGTGATTCCAAAGTGCCTATTTAACAAGAACTTGGAGTTCTGGCAGTGCATGGACTGTAAACAACTTTACTGGGAGGTAAGCTTTTATATACTTTATTAATGGATCTATAATTCTCTACATATTTTGTCATCATACGGGCTACGACATGATCCCCAACCCCTTTAATACTTGCCCATTCCAACTTTGTCGCTGTTAGTACTATAGGCCATCAAAATCCTAGATAGCTATGTATATGATGTCTCATCTCTCATGTCTGAACGTGGTGTTGGCGCATGATTTCATTGTAGGGAACCCAGTACCGCAATGCAGTACAAAAGTTCATTGACATTTGCAAGCTAAACGAGTAAGAGAAGGGCCACAATGCTTCCTAATCAATTGCCTACCACAAAGTCACATACCCTAAGGCTAAGCTGTCACATTTTGCTTTGTAATATAGTTGTCCCTAGTTCTCCAATATATGTCTCCCCCTCGTGGGGTTCCTGTCTAACTCGAAGAATTCCACCATCAATTGGTGGTTGTGCATGCCCTCGTACTAGCTTTGACAACAAATCTGTTTGTAACAATCCCAGGAATGTTGTGTTGTTACTTCTTGTCGTTGAGTTATATAATACATTTAAAAAGCTTCTGCCTAGCTTATACATCCATTTTTTTTTAAATGTTAATGCTCTTGCTCTCCTTTAATGATGCCACCCTTTTCTTGAATGATTTTGTGTTCTTCCGAATCACACTAAGTGTACCTAAAACCTAGTGAGGATATGTAGAAACTCTGATCTGGTGATTTACATAGAGTAATAGATTATATGATAAATCAAGATTATTAGGTGTAAACCAGTTTAAGCACTTGGGGAAAGTGGAGAAGGTTGGAGTAATGAGTTTGTGGTCAGATTGAACTAATCCAACTGGGAAAGCGACTTAGGTGGGGGCATGGGCCCTGAGGAATTAACATTTCAGTTACTTTTTTGAATCCACAGCTTCTTTGTTCTTTCCTTTTTCTTTTTTCTTCTTCGAGTTTAGGAATCAGTCTTCATTTGGTGGAAGGTGACGCAGAGAGAATCCCCTAATTTCGTTGAGTTTAGGTGCTGTATCTTTTTGACAATTAAACCCCTTTTTAAAAAAAATTATTCAATTAACCTTTTTTAAAAGCATGATTTTTGGGGAAAAGAAAATTCATTTTTTTTGGGTACAGACCTAGGTAACATGGAATGGGAAAGCAAGAAAAATGTTCAAATAAAAAAAGGGCATAAATATGAATGGAATAATTCAATTGACCTAACAACTTGAACAATCTGATGTGCTCAGCTAAATAACTTGCAATAGTTGAACTATGCTTATTTATACTATCTCATCATTTGATCAATTGACCTATACTTGATGTGGTCGTCTAAGCATACTATCCCACTATTTGATTGTGCGATCAATGCTTTAAAATTAAAAGATTGATTGACCCATACTTGCAAATTGCAATATACTGCTGTAATCGTCTGACAATACATACTATCTCACCATTTGATCGAGTGGTCGATCAATGCTGTAAATCAAAACACGTTACCTCAACTAACTCGGGCCTAGTATAATACACAAAGGACTTCAAGTGAATAGTTATTTGCGCGGACCATGATTAAAAACGACGTTGTTTTGTGTAATTTTTTTCACACATTCTACTGTAATGTATATTTTTATAACTTATAATACACATTCTTCTAAAGCATAATATATATTATTCTAACTCATAAAATTTAACGAGTGTCACCATAATTTGCCTAGTCAAGTAGTCATGACAACACTTGGGTTCCAGTTCCAATTTATAGGATGATCGGTTTGGTTATGACCGAATCGGTGCCGGTCTATTATATCTGTCGGTTAGTGGTGACATGCAAAGCAGTAGGGTGTTCCCATGAACAGAGGGGAGGGAAGGTTCGGGTGACGTGTGACCCACCGCCGGGCTCCAACACGTATGACGTCCTCCGTCAAATCAGCAGCGTTGCTCAGTTCCACCTTTTCCTGTTTCACGGTTCAGATTCGAGTTTCACTTTCACATGCTGTGGTGGGACCCCTTGCTGAGCCTCCCGTCCCGTAATTCAAAATATTCTTATTATGGAGAGAGCATGTTGTTTTGTCTGGGCCGACGTTACGTTTCGATTCCTTATTGGTTCCTTAGCGGGCCCACGTTCTTCGCCTGATTAATGTGGGTTTAAAAATAAATTTGGTCCCGGCGGGGCTCGAACCCGCGACCTTCGGCTCATAAGACCAACGCTCTAACCAACTGAGCTACGGGACCATTTGTTATGTAATTGAATTTGTTCATATATATCCCTAAACTAAACACAGTTTTAGTTGATACCATAATTAATTGTGAGTAGTAAATTATCGAATTATGTATCTTTTCCTGAGAACTATTACTTAAAATATTCTTATCAAAAATCCAGTTCACAATTTTACAATACTAATGAATAAAAGTGTCCATGCGTTTGAAGTGTTTTGCAATTTAATGTGTACCTTATGTGTGTGAGAAAAAGACTATATGTTACACGATTCAAATCTTTAAAAAAAGTTAAATTGCATTTATACTCATGCAAATCTATATCATTTTCAATATGAAACAATAACTACTTAAAAATTTTTGCAATTCTATTTTTTCTCAACCAAAATAGGTGCATTTTGAGAAATTAATTTCTTATATTAACTTATTATCCATTTTAAGCATATATTATCAAATTAATTAAAAAACTCACTTAAAAACAACCAAACTCTAATTGTACTGACCTGAATAAAAAAAAATGAATCACACTTAAAATTATGCCTCAAAATAACTATTTTAAATAATATTTTTATCTAATTTTTTCCAACATCAGGTACGATATCTTTTTCTTTAATTAAGTTACTTTACTTAAGGATAATAATTAACGCCGTAAAATTACTCTTAAAAGGTTAAAAGGTTTGCGTTTCGGCTTCTAAAGTGTAATCATATAGCTAGGAATGATAATGTGGCTTTGACACCTAAATAGGGAGCAAAAATTTATGTTGTGTGCATGAGAATGATACTCTTTTGACTAACAAGTAGCGCATATATATATATATATATATATATATATATATATATATATATATATATATATATATATATATATATATAGTCATAATCAGGTGGCCGCCCTTAACGTGCGGTCAGTGCGGTCACACCACTATATATACAAATATATACACCACTCAATGTTAGAAAATGCACCACACAAATATGCATCATTAGGTACGCATCGCCAAAAAACACACAATTAGGTATGCAAATATACATCACACAGTGTTAGCAAATGCACCATTAGAAACAGAGGAGTTATGATGCATTATTTTGGGTGTATGTGTGGTAATTTTTTTGGTGTTTTTGTGTATTTTATTGTGGTGCGTTTTCTAATATTGAGTGATGTATTTCCTAACATTGAGTGGTGCAAACCGCACCGACTGCACGGGAAGACGCAATCACATTTGAACAGATTTATATATATCAAAATTCACTGTATATAGGAGAAGGATATGCATGTGATTATATTACTTATTACTCCATATATATTATTGGTGATGAACATGAGCTGAAATTTTAAAATAGAAAAATAAACTAATGGTTTTATTGCTATTATTAGCATTGTTGAGAGAATGAATGAATGATAATGACGACACAAATTTTATTGCTATTATTAGCATTGTTGAGAGAATGATAATGACGACACAAACTACACTGTTGATAGATAGATGTACGTAGTTTCGTCAGTTCTGGTTGGTTTGGGTATTTTCTAATTATAAGTTAATATTTTGTTGTGTTAAAAAAAAGTCAATCTTTTGTTATTTCGGCCATATTGTTAGGATGTGAATAAGAATCGAATTCGTGTTTTGCTCACTCGAAATTAGAATATTATACTGTGTTTATTTTAAAGACTTTGGTCACATAATGATTCTTTTCTAGTTATTTTAGTCCCTTAACTTTTTACTCTTACAATATATTTTCCTTTTTTTTTTTAATTGTTGTTTTAACATCGGGACCGGAGTAACAAAACTACTAAACTCTATTAAATTCTCAGTTATTACATGTATATTTTAATACTTTTTTTATATTTTTTTCTTTAATTTTAATCTTCTTTAGTCGTCTCGATATTTCATTTGTAAAATAAAATTAAAAAAAAACTTGATTTTAATATGTTAGTGTAGAGAAAATAAAGACGATGTCAAATCTATATTTTTCTGATGAAATACAAAAATTGAAAAAATTATAAAGAATAAAAGTTAATAAAATTTAAAAATACCCATGTACTAGGTAATGTTTTACTCTCTCTGTCTCATTTTACATGTCATGTTTACTGTTAATTGATCAAACAAACTCTTTCTTCCAGCTTATTTTGTTTAATATTTTAATTAATTTTTAATTTAAAATTTTATATTTAATAGTACTTTTAACGTAACTTCAAAATATATAAGTTTTATATATACTAATACTAAAACTAATATTATAAAAGTTGAGTTAAAAATAACATCAGTCAAATCTTGTTAACCGAATGAGACACATAAAATGAGACGAAAGGAGTAATAAGTTTAATATAATTTTGTTCTTTTAATGGTTATAAAACTTCAATTATATATCTTTTTAAAAGTGTTATGGGGTATATTCAAACAATAAAAATTAGAGATTAAATTAAAACATCTAACAATACGGACTAAAACTACAATTTTTTCTTATTTTAATTATCATATTTTCTAGACTGTGAGGCTCGGCTTAGACGTCCAAAACCTAACCCCTCGCTCCTCAGCACTATTTATAAGGTTTTTGTTTTTATTTTTTTATAACTATTTATAAGGTTTAAACTTTCAATTTTATTATAATTATATTAATAGTTGGTTCTTGGTGCCCTAAGATTTGAGATTTTAATCAATGTTATCTCTTTTGCATTTCATTTCCATTAAATAAACATTGATTTTCCAGTGGGATCCACATGTTTCTGATATCTTTAGTGGCAATCGTATTCAGATTACTTTCCCGACAAGAATTTTCGTCCCGACCAACGAGGTTTTTTATTTTTTTATATAAATTAATTTTATTTTATTTTTACGTCAACTTGACTACTTGTGGAGATCGAAAATCTTAGCCACTGTATCGTCAACACTCTACAGCAATACCACTATTTCAGAATAATAATCGTAACACACAATTATGTGACGAAATTAATTGAAAATGTATTGACGATAAAAATTAAATTTATAATATTTTAATATAAGACTAATAATCTATCAATTCGGTATGTAATCTCTTTTGGAACAATTTAATTATTTAATATAGTGTTAAAAAATTTCTGTGCAAATAAGGTTTACTGTAGCAATTGGACTTAAAACAGATTAATTAATGGATTAAAATAATGAATAGCGGAGATTAAGTCCAGTGAAATTGAAGTGATGACGATGAAACAGCACCTTGATATAGTGCAAGCTAGCTAAGCCCACAAACCACCAAGAATAAGATTGACCCCTATTTATGATCCATATGTTTGTTTATCGGACAACAATTGTCACAAATAGGGGTGATAGCGAAGCGAATATATGTCGATTTAATTAATTTTAATTTAGATTCGAATTTGTCGTGTATTTGATTAAGTCTTGTTCATACTAGTTCTAAACTCGCTTATTACTAGTAGTTGTAAGAAATATGAATTTGTTTTAAAATTGTTTAAGATTGTGTTAATTTTATTCATACAGTTAACGGTATTATTATACATCATGTTAGGCGATTAATAAACCATGGAGCATGTGATTGTTAGGGTTACTAGAATACTAGGTCTTAGTATGGTCCATGGGTACGGTTTGGAGTACTTCTCCCCTTTGTCTTGATCAATTTTAGTTCTCAAGGTTATTTTATTTATATATATATATATATATATATATATATATAT
>NC_044920.1:26420184-26482506 GCF_003576645.1 Ipomoea triloba
CATATATATATATATATATATATATATATATATATATATATATATATATATATATATATATATATATATATATAGTCATAATCAGGTGGCCGCCCTTAACGTGCGGTCAGTGCGGTCACACCACTATATATACAAATATATACACCACTCAATGTTAGAAAATGCACCACACAAATATGCATCATTAGGTACGCATCGCCAAAAAACACACAATTAGGTATGCAAATATACATCACACAGTGTTAGCAAATGCACCATTAGAAACAGAGGAGTTATGATGCATTATTTTGGGTGTATGTGTGGTAATTTTTTTGGTGTTTTTGTGTATTTTATTGTGGTGCGTTTTCTAATATTGAGTGATGTATTTCCTAACATTGAGTGGTGCAAACCGCACCGACTGCACGGGAAGACGCAATCACATTTGAACAGATTTATATATATCAAAATTCACTGTATATAGGAGAAGGATATGCATGTGATTATATTACTTATTACTCCATATATATTATTGGTGATGAACATGAGCTGAAATTTTAAAATAGAAAAATAAACTAATGGTTTTATTGCTATTATTAGCATTGTTGAGAGAATGAATGAATGATAATGACGACACAAATTTTATTGCTATTATTAGCATTGTTGAGAGAATGATAATGACGACACAAACTACACTGTTGATAGATAGATGTACGTAGTTTCGTCAGTTCTGGTTGGTTTGGGTATTTTCTAATTATAAGTTAATATTTTGTTGTGTTAAAAAAAAGTCAATCTTTTGTTATTTCGGCCATATTGTTAGGATGTGAATAAGAATCGAATTCGTGTTTTGCTCACTCGAAATTAGAATATTATACTGTGTTTATTTTAAAGACTTTGGTCACATAATGATTCTTTTCTAGTTATTTTAGTCCCTTAACTTTTTACTCTTACAATATATTTTCCTTTTTTTTTTTAATTGTTGTTTTAACATCGGGACCGGAGTAACAAAACTACTAAACTCTATTAAATTCTCAGTTATTACATGTATATTTTAATACTTTTTTTATATTTTTTTCTTTAATTTTAATCTTCTTTAGTCGTCTCGATATTTCATTTGTAAAATAAAATTAAAAAAAAACTTGATTTTAATATGTTAGTGTAGAGAAAATAAAGACGATGTCAAATCTATATTTTTCTGATGAAATACAAAAATTGAAAAAATTATAAAGAATAAAAGTTAATAAAATTTAAAAATACCCATGTACTAGGTAATGTTTTACTCTCTCTGTCTCATTTTACATGTCATGTTTACTGTTAATTGATCAAACAAACTCTTTCTTCCAGCTTATTTTGTTTAATATTTTAATTAATTTTTAATTTAAAATTTTATATTTAATAGTACTTTTAACGTAACTTCAAAATATATAAGTTTTATATATACTAATACTAAAACTAATATTATAAAAGTTGAGTTAAAAATAACATCAGTCAAATCTTGTTAACCGAATGAGACACATAAAATGAGACGAAAGGAGTAATAAGTTTAATATAATTTTGTTCTTTTAATGGTTATAAAACTTCAATTATATATCTTTTTAAAAGTGTTATGGGGTATATTCAAACAATAAAAATTAGAGATTAAATTAAAACATCTAACAATACGGACTAAAACTACAATTTTTTCTTATTTTAATTATCATATTTTCTAGACTGTGAGGCTCGGCTTAGACGTCCAAAACCTAACCCCTCGCTCCTCAGCACTATTTATAAGGTTTTTGTTTTTATTTTTTTATAACTATTTATAAGGTTTAAACTTTCAATTTTATTATAATTATATTAATAGTTGGTTCTTGGTGCCCTAAGATTTGAGATTTTAATCAATGTTATCTCTTTTGCATTTCATTTCCATTAAATAAACATTGATTTTCCAGTGGGATCCACATGTTTCTGATATCTTTAGTGGCAATCGTATTCAGATTACTTTCCCGACAAGAATTTTCGTCCCGACCAACGAGGTTTTTTATTTTTTTATATAAATTAATTTTATTTTATTTTTACGTCAACTTGACTACTTGTGGAGATCGAAAATCTTAGCCACTGTATCGTCAACACTCTACAGCAATACCACTATTTCAGAATAATAATCGTAACACACAATTATGTGACGAAATTAATTGAAAATGTATTGACGATAAAAATTAAATTTATAATATTTTAATATAAGACTAATAATCTATCAATTCGGTATGTAATCTCTTTTGGAACAATTTAATTATTTAATATAGTGTTAAAAAATTTCTGTGCAAATAAGGTTTACTGTAGCAATTGGACTTAAAACAGATTAATTAATGGATTAAAATAATGAATAGCGGAGATTAAGTCCAGTGAAATTGAAGTGATGACGATGAAACAGCACCTTGATATAGTGCAAGCTAGCTAAGCCCACAAACCACCAAGAATAAGATTGACCCCTATTTATGATCCATATGTTTGTTTATCGGACAACAATTGTCACAAATAGGGGTGATAGCGAAGCGAATATATGTCGATTTAATTAATTTTAATTTAGATTCGAATTTGTCGTGTATTTGATTAAGTCTTGTTCATACTAGTTCTAAACTCGCTTATTACTAGTAGTTGTAAGAAATATGAATTTGTTTTAAAATTGTTTAAGATTGTGTTAATTTTATTCATACAGTTAACGGTATTATTATACATCATGTTAGGCGATTAATAAACCATGGAGCATGTGATTGTTAGGGTTACTAGAATACTAGGTCTTAGTATGGTCCATGGGTACGGTTTGGAGTACTTCTCCCCTTTGTCTTGATCAATTTTAGTTCTCAAGGTTATTTTATTTATATATATATATATATATATATATATATATATATGAGTTAATTCTAGAAATGATCTATTATTGACTATTGATATTTATCAATTTTTTATCTTTCACTTTCAATTGAATCATAAATGGTCTATTGACTATTAATATTTACCAATTTTTATCGACTTTAATTTCAATTTGATCATAAATAGTCACTTTCTATTAATTTTAATTTGTTCCAAATTAAATTTGGTCATTCAGTTGAATATTTGATCTATTTGGTAAATATTAAATTTAAGCGCAATAGTCAATGAATCATTCTTAAAATTAACTCTATATATAATGAGCTTCAAGTTCATCTTAATAAAAAAAAAAATTCAAACTCAAGTTGGTAGTAAATTTTATACTTTAACTTGATTATTGCACGCCTAACTTTGATCTAAGGATGTATTTGAAAACCCGGAAAATGATTTATGGAAAGAAATCATTTTCCAGATTTCCAGTGTTTATAAATGAGGAAATTACAAAAGTCAATGAAAATAAATTTTCGGTCAAAAGAAAATCAGCCAATTTTTTTGAAAAATGACATTCCCTTTTTTGGAGGCGAAATCATTTTCCACCACACCCTTCTCCATCCCCAGACAAACCCGCATCAAACCAAAAATATCTGATTTTTGTTGGAAACCTGTTCGAAGCTGGCTTTATTTAAAAAAAAAATAATGAAAAACCATTGTTCATTTTTAAAAATTATTTTTTTAGAAATAACACATTTTTTAATGAAACCGATGCTTAATTATACAATTATGTTAATTTTCTAGAAAATAAACTAAACACACCAAGATATTTTTCTGAAATGTAGCCAAACACGGGAAAGGAAATTGTTTTATGGAAAATAAATCACTTTCTAGAAAACTATAAAACATTATATTTTTCATAAATCAATTTTCTGGTTTCCAAACACAGCCTAAAGGAAAATTTACAACTGCTATTCGAAGGTAGGCTCTATCTAGGTGAAGCCTGCTTTGTAACTTTAGCCGACAAAGGATCACAAGTAAATCAATTTAGATTATCCGAGTAGATTGGCTCAAAGAAAGGTCAGTAGGGGACAACCTTAGCTAAGTTGGTCAAGTGTGGTTTCAAGTTTAACTCCGACTCCCCATGGGAGAAACCTATTGGCTTTCTTGGCATGAGCCGATCTCAATCAGTTATGAGCAATCTAAGTTGGTTTACCTCTTTGCGATCTTTTGTCACTTAGGATCACAAGATCGACAAGTTTACTTAGCGCATACTCTTAGGTAGTAGCTACAACCGATTTCTTTCAACATCCAAGAAGACCACTAGGCGATCGGATTGTACTTGAGACATTGTGATTATCAAGTAAACTGTCCAACCAGCTCCACGGGTTGCTCTTATCACACACCTAGACTCCCCCTATTAAAATGTGATTGAATCAGATTCTCAGTTCTACTCAATCCATTGCCATCATACATTGATTTGAATAACTAATGCTGCAGTTAAAATACTATAAACATAGATTAGATTATAGTGTGATTAAGAACAGTAACTATGTATAGTTGATCACTATTGACAGAATATTTAAAGGCCTAAAGGTATGAGCAGGTAGGCAGAGCTCAACAAACCCTCTAACCAAGCCCAGAAAGGTTACATAAACATATTCAAAAAGCAAAGAAAAAGGAGGAAAAAAAAATAGAGAAAGAAAAGTCTCTTCTCTCTCTCTCTCTCTCTCTTTTCTCTTTCTCTCTCATTGTATTTTCAATTCCTTTTAGCAAGCTGATATATGAAACCGCCAAACACAACACAACATCTCAAAGTGGCTTTCTCTCTTTCTTTCTTGCTTTAGGACCATCAGTTGTTGGAAGACTCTTTGCTTTCTGGTAGCTTTTTTTTTTTCCTCTCCACTTTTCTCTTTGCTCAAATGGATTCTTCTCAGTGGCCACAGGTAAAGAAATTCAAACCATGTTTCCTCTCTATCTTTTCTCTTCTCTATGCATGCACTGTAGTACTATATATGATGCACCATATCTTTCTAGGGTTTAGAGAGAGAGAAAGTAAGATAAAGATGGATTGTCATCAATCTTTTGCTTTGGGGTTTCATGTTTATCTTCTTTTCTATCTTAATTTCAGATTTTAAAGGTGACTTTACATACATATACATACAGATATAATCTATCTTTCCATCTATCTATCTATCTATCAGTCAGCCCCCACTAGCTAGCAACAAATCTTTGAAATTCTCCAAATCCATTATCATCTTTGCATGCATATGTCCTTAGCTTTCTGATGTTCTTGAAACCACTGCACTTTAGCTCTCTCTTTCCCCAACTCCAATAAAGTTTTTTTTTTTTTTGCCCAAAAAAGTTAAATGTTTTTTGTTTCTATCCTTCTTCTTCCTTCAATATATAGCTTAAAGTGTACATACATAAAAACATATATGTCACTTTAAATTTGTTTTCTTTCTTTCTTTCATTCTTTCACCTGTTTGTTTGTTTTTTTCATGATTTTCCATGTTTGATCTTCTGAAGTTTTGTCTGTACAGACTAATTTGTAATTTTATGATGATGGGGCAAAATTATTGTGAATCAGGGAATAGGGGTAGTGAAGGGTGGTGTTGTGGAGGCTCCAAAGAAGCCAAGGCCGGAAAAGGAAAAAGCTTTGAATTGTCCGAGGTGCAGTTCCACCAACACAAAGTTCTGTTACTACAACAATTATAGTCTGTCGCAGCCGAGGTACTTTTGTAAGACATGTCGAAGGTACTGGACAGAAGGGGGCTCTTTGAGGAATGTTCCAGTGGGGGGAGGCTCAAGAAAGAACAGAAGATCATCATCATCCATTTCTTCTTCTTCATCTCTAGCTTCTTCTTCATCTTCTTCCAAGAAACTTCCAGATCTTGCTGTGACTCCCCCGAGTTTTCCGTGTCATCAGCAAAACCCTAAAGGGCATGATCTCAACCTGGCTTACCCGCCGCCGCAAATTAACAATTTCGGCGGTGCCGGTGGGATTTCGGAGATTCTTAATCTGAACCCTAATTCCACCGCCGCCATGGAGATTCTCAAGAATGGGTTTTCTTCGTTCATGGGCATGCCGCCTCCGGTGCATCCAGATCATCATCATCATCATTCCAACGCCGCCATGTTCTTGTCTCCCGGAGTTCCCTTGTCATTGGATGGGTTTTGTAATGGGTATGGGAATCTCCCGCCGCAACCACAACCTTCGGGGACAGCTAGGATGTTTTTCCCTAATCTTGAGGACTTGAAACCTGTCTCAACCATGGCCACTGATAATCATCAGTTTGAGGAGCAGAATAGAGTGGAAGGGGAGAATGATGGGAGTGGGTATTGGAATGGAATGCTTGGGGGAGGAGGAGGAGGAGGAGGAGGAACATCATGGTAAATAATAATACTAGTACAAGGAAAATGTCATGGTCTTACGTTGGTGTGATGCTTTATTGTTAAATTTTCTTGTTTTTATTTTTTTTTGTTACTAATTTTACCTGGATCAAAAGTTGGTTTTCAAGTGTGATCGGATTGGGAAGAAGTAATTAACAGATTTAGGATTGTATGTGTTTTCTCTCCATCATATATTTTACCCTATCCATTATTTGTTATTAATAATTATTACAACATATATGATCTTATATTCATTAGCATTTTTTTTTTTACATTATATTTCATGTATTGTGCATGATGGTGCATGTAAATTCTCTGATCTTTTAGTTCACTTTTACTATAATATGTTTGCCCACAGATGAGGAATCTGCATGCGGTGCAGAATTTGTCAATGAAGCTAATCTCATGATTATAATTTGCATCAACACGTAGTATGATTATATAGTATCCTAGCTAATCTCTCTTTGGATTCTTAATTTTGGAGGGTGCATATATATCATCATATCCCTAGTATTATGTAGGGGTAATCCATCCGAGTTAGTCAGAAAATTAACTTAATTGATAATTGTGAGGTCCCGAGTTTGCCTCCTAGCTAGATAGTCTAGCCTTCTCAATTTGAGCAGCTTTGAAAGTTGATCAACTTAGGCTAGGTTACCATTTATCATTTGAGTTAGTTAGACAGTTAATTTAGTTTGAGGTCCTAGGTTCGACAATCAGTCTATCCTTCTCAATTTGAGTCAGCTGCTTACTAACTTAGGGTGGTTTACCCTAGAAGAGACTAGGTATGTGCATGTGATTGATAACATGCATGATACATACACACACTTTTACACCACATGCTTTGACATCACTTTAAAGCCCTTTAATTTGTTAAAAGGAGTGGTGTGCATGCATCATTCAGATCAGATCATGCACAAAGCATGCAGTATTATAACAAAGATTAGATTTTGGAATAGTACAAATTAAAGTGATATGGGTGCATGCTTTAATTTGCCAGCCAGAGAGACCAAGATTCTTTGAGGGATTAGAGTTATTAGATCATGGGATGATATTGATGAATAGGTTTTAGGGATCTGAGCATTTGAGGATACTGGTAGCTAGGCATCATCATTTTAAATTTAAACCCTCTTTCTCTCTCTCTCTGGAAAGGTATGTAGTGTAGTGATGATGGAAGAATATATGTAGCCATATTCAATTCTTCTTATTATGCACCATGGCTAGTTTGAGTGCAGTGCAGTGCATTATTTAGTTTTGAATTGGACCTACAATCATTCTTCTTGAGATTTGTGCTGCAAAATAATTATTATATCTACTCTCTCTCCTACTTAATCAGCTTCTTCCACTATATATAGTGCCTAGGATAGCTAGTTTTGAATGCTTTATTTATTGTTATGGATAAAGTTCAGTGGAGTGGAGGACCCTTAATTAATTAGCTTTTCTTGCCACATTTTACCCATTTTCTCCTGCAAATTAAATTTTCTTCTCTTAATTATATATATGCAGTGTTTACTCTTCGCCTGCATTTGCATGTTCAGGTTGTCATGAAAAAATCAAGAAAAGTTTGCAAGGTTGTACTGCCATTAAGTTTTGTCTTGTAATTAAAAATATTTTTTTTATTAATGTTGATGTGATATACTTTTCCCTACCTGGTTAATAATTGTATCTTTACGTACCAAAAAGAAAATAATTGTATCTTCCACTTGTGTATGTATCATGTTTGGACAACCCATCAAAACAAAAATGTCATCCATCTTCCTATATATAATCCCACAAATAGATTCTTGCTTTTTCAAGTAGTAAATGTTTGTGCATCTTTAAGAAGCTAGCTAGCTGGCAACCTGTATTATAGGCTTCCTTGCCTTATTGCATCTTTAGTATTTGACTAGTGGTTTGCACACATGGCACCACACCCACATTTCTATAATTAGGGTTTCTGTTGCATGCCCAACATTCCAGCTCCATATTAGATAATAGAAAGGTTTCAATTAATATTACCGCCTTTTTTGGTATAAGATACAACCATATATGCTATTTAAGTTGTATCGGGATTGTCATTTAGACGTACTGAGAACAACTAATACTCGTCTTTACAATATCTGGTATAATTATTGATTTTTCAGTTTACGTTAGATTAATCTTAAACCTTCAGAACCCTAACCCTTGCTTTAAAACTGTTGGAGGAAGTAAATCATGAGTTGCTCCGCCAGTCTCCATATTTCCGGTCTTCATCAGTGACCGGGATTTGAGCCCCCACCTACACTGTCGTTGGAGCAAGGGCTAATATAATCAAATCATGCATAATTGTAGCAGATACAAAAAAAATAATAATAATAATAAACACTAGTGGTTTGATGTGGGAAGACTTTTACGAAATTTGATCCATGTAACATTTAATTTTCACAAAAATAATCTACACCAAACTTTGGAGAATGCTGGGAAATAACCTTGTACTGTTGGAAGGCTGGCTTTAAGAATATTATTCCACTTTCACGTGTTGTAAGTTGTAACACCAATCTACCAAGTATGATCTTACCAGTCTGCAACTGCTGTGGATGGAGAACTGAAGACATAGTAGAATTGACATAATTGCAGGGTGTATTATTTATCGCGTGCGCAGGTCCATAGTGGAGACAATGTGAAGGCACGAGAATAAGATAATGATGGAGCAGCAATCAACAAGGCTGCAAAACACCATTGACCTGCATAATTCTGCTCCTATAATAAGCATATATCTTTTTTTTTTTCCTCTCTGGAAATGAAGGCCAGGAGTGGTCCCAGGATAAAGCAGATTAGATTCTTGGTCTACTTTTACTAGGAAAATAATTTATAATCACATTCCCTGTTTTTTTATTCTAAGAGGAACAAACCAGGTAATAGGGGGGAGTTTCTGTCTGTAGCTTTTGGACAGCTAGGAGAGCCAGCCATTTATGCTGAAGTGAGATTCTTGTGTTCATTCAGTATAGATCGATTGATTCAAGCACCCGGCGAGCTTGAATGTGCAGAGCTGTTAACCGCTGTTCTGGATCAAGGGTTGAGCCGAATTGGCTTGCTGCCCATATCAATGATGCAGATTTTTCACCTAGGAACCTCCTTACGTCTTCGTGTATTGTTGCCATGGGTAACTTATCTCTCCCATTCACATGCCCTATGAGAAGCAACAGAAACTCTCCGCATTTCAACCTGGTCCAACAAAAGTAGTCTGAAAACTGTTTGCTCGATAAAACATGCAAGTAGTTCACACTGGCAGTCGGTAAAGGAGACTGCAATCTAAGCATACCTTAGGTTTTCATCTACTTGTTTGTCTCGTATTAGTAAAGCAACTTCCTCTATGCCATTGCAAGCCTCAAAATCCTGTTACATCATGAGTCAATACATATCATTCTATCATCTTTTTGTTCTAACTGCTATTTACCATACAACCCAATATTCAAATGTCAAAACATCTATCACACTTTAATGGCATCCTCTTTTGAAAAATGTTGTTGCAACTGAAATATGCAGTCAGGGAAGGATCCAGAATATTTTTGGGGGGGCGAGGGGAGTTATAGCAAACAAGCATAATAGTCTACATTATTGAAAAAGTAATTAATTTGAAATAAACACATTATCACTAAATAACCTATGATATAAAAATTTATTTATCAAAACTGATGAGTCAAACATAATTCAAAAAATTAACAAGTGGAAATCAGGAGCACCTCATGGGGAAGGCACTAGTAACAGAATAGGTAAACTAAAAAATATGTAAATCAAAATTTGAAAAATAATATATTAAGAAATTAATTAATAAGTTTTTAAAAGAGTAACAGATTTATCTTTAGCAGGTTAGGCCTTTATGAGTAGTACTAGTTCAAATACTATAGGAATTTATAAAGCCTTGTATAGAAGTGTTTCAGTTTGGCGAGGGGAATTAAGGTTGAAAAATGACTTGATCCTAGTTTGCTTTTTTGTTTATTAACACTTGATGTGGGTCCTATATGTATGTGTGTGTGTGTATATATATTACAATCCACCTTCACTCCTGTTGTAAATAGATGGATTAATTGGATTTTTAGCAGCCAAAATATGACACATTACATATTTACATGCAGAGTAGTACATGCTTTGCCAAATTTGGGAAGGCCAAAAGTAATTTTGATACACTAGTACATATGTATGTAAGTATGTAACAGAGAAAAGTTAGGGGAGGCAAAGGGCCCTGAATCTAAATCCCCTATGCAGTATTTTATAGATAAAAGCAGAATTGCATACCATTTGATTGGTTGATGAATCCAGCAGTATTGAAATCAATGCATCTAAGCACGCACCTTGCTCAAGTACCCCTCGATTTGATAATATGTTCATTAATACCTGTTTAATACCCATCAAGTAAAGCATAGCATCACAATAAACACCAAGCACCAATATCAATTGCCATAGTGCAAAAGAAAAATTAGAATTCTTAAATATCCAGGCAAACCCGTTTTTTGTTGTACAAGCATGAAGTCCAAAAAAATTCTTCTACATTATTTACATACCGGAATGGCCTTGTATTGATGTGCCAAAATGGTGCTCTCCTGATGAAGCAGACAGCAGCCCTCCAAAACTCTAAGTGCAAGGGCAACTTCAGCATCAGTAGAAGGACTGGTTATTTCCATGGGTTCAACAGTGAATATATGGTCAAGACTCGCTACATTCTGATCCTCATGTTCTCTGAGTGAATGTTTAAACAGCACTGGAACCACTGCCAAGTGTAAATCTATGTGTCAATAGCCAAGCCAAATTTCTAACTAAATCAACTCTATCAATCATTCTGTCATTAATTGTTTGATACCCAATTGAAACAGCCACTTCTAAAGATCGCTAGCAATTATATACAATTTCTGTGGATGGGATAAATGGGATTGGATTATGAGGTGGTACAATTAAGAGCAACTTTGTGTTTCAGGCAGAAACATCAACAACTGCTGATACAACAAGCTCAGCAGGCTAAAGAGGCTGAAAACAACTAACAAGGGTTTGGCTTTGAGGTATGTAAGACAGTATCCTCCCGATATTTGAATGCTGAAATTAAGCACTAATGGAGTGGTTAGAGGGAAGGAAAACAGTTGGTCTCTTCCGAGATGATCAGTAGCCTGGATTTTGGGTTTAATTACCAATATTGGATACACAAACAGTCTTTTGGCAAAATTATGTGGCGTCTATGAAGGACTTCAAATAGCCAAGTCAAGATGTTGGAGCTGGATTGAGAATTTGAAAGCACAGGTCCAAAAGTGGAAATGGAAGACCATACTACTGAGACCAAACACCTTGCTGATTGCATAGAGTTACTCAGCAAAACCAAAGAACCTGAGCATTGAACACACACTCAAGGAAGGAAATGCAATTAAACCTAATTCTCCATTCCTAAACATGATATATATCCAATAGGAATGCAATTAGACCTAATTCTCCACTACTCAGATACCTCTGCCTAATTCTCAACTCCATTATCGACCAATTTGAAGAGAAAAATAAAATATAAATCGACCAAAATGTGCAAAACTCAAACATTTAAACCTTCAATCTCCCAGGTAAAAAAAAAAGAAGAAGAAGAAGGAACGACCTTGAAGCTCAGGGATGGATTGGCTGTGGCAGAAGAGGTTGATGGTGGCGTCAGACTCGGCTACAGATCGGAGGAAGTTGAGGATGGCGTTCAAGGCGCGGACTCGGAGAAAGGAGAACTCAGCGCGTGCGTCGTTTAGTCCGGTCCGGAGTGCAAGTGTGATCTCCCTGTACAGTCTCTGCCTATCTAGCGAGTTAACCAGCTCCGCCACCGGCGATTCCGAATCGTTCTGAGTTCCGGTGTTCACCCCGTCCCTCCAAAACGGTGTCTTTAGATACATCTCTTTCTTTCTGTCTCGATTGCTACACACAAACTGGAGATCAACTCAAATGAAAATAACGGAATAAACTCATTTTGTACGGCTCATATTACTTACGGAGTTACGGTTTAAAGTCTAGACAATTTTATAGGCCATCAAGTTTTTTGTAATTTTTTTTTTTAAAGGATTGACTATCAAATATATCATCGTGTTACACATAAAATTATAATTAGATTATGAAACTAATAAAATTATAATTGGGTCTAAACAACGTAAAATGCGACTTGTTTATCCATTAATGGCTGATATAACGATTGCGACTTGTTTATCCATTAATGGCTGATATAACGATTACTAGATTAAAAAAAGTCTTCATCTCTAGGCCGAACACAAAGAAACCTTCTGCCAGAGACGAAGAACCTCGACTCTAGGCTAGAAACCTTCATCTCTAGGCTACTACAAATGAAGGCTGTTTCATATTCATTTATTTTTCATGTCATAGTTATACTTTATTTTAGAATTAAGTCGAGTCATTCTAATAAAATCTAAATTTAATATTAATAGTTGTATTTTTTAATCCAATTTTTAAAATGATTAATTATCACAATGATTTAATTTTGAAAATTTGTAGTAAGTAATCTTTTTAGAGTTTGTTATTACGTAGTATATGTTCTTTTTGAAGTATAACAAGAAAATATCATTAACTAATCTCCACCAAGTGCACAACATTACAAATAAAAGAAGATGGATAGTCGAGCCACTCAATACAATTAGACAAAAAAAAAAAAGTATTACCAAACTAACAAATGTGCAATTCAATTCATTGATCATTTAGCAAAAGAGATAAAAACATCTAGACAATGATTAAGCAAATCTTTTACATGAAGTAATAAAAGATCAAAATCAGAATAATAACTAATAGAATCATAAAATAAGATCAATCGCAATGTCAACGTTGATTTTAGTCCAGCTTGGTCTCTTTAGAATGTAGTACTCTTCCTTGTCAATCACCTCCTTCCACTCACTGTAATTTGCTTTAGCTTTCTCCACAATAGTTGTAGCAGTCATGGGCTCATGGCATGGTTGCTCCAGAGCTTGTTATTCTTGGCTAGCCAGATGGACCATCAAATCATCATGGACAACCCACTTTGCTCTATAGTCTATACACAAAGCTTTGGCATTTTGTACCAACCATTTCGTAAAGGACTCAATAGTACATGGAACCAGATGTAGCTTTGAGATTGACCAACACACAATCTTGGCATCATACAATCAACAAGTATGTGCATTATATGGTTTCAATTCATATGCATTGGAGCATAGAACACATGTCCTATTACATTCAACCTATTGGAAAAAATACCAAAAATAACATTGAGTGATTATTTTGTAGTAAAAATAAATGTGAGGTCCACTTTCAATTTGGGTCGGATCAAAGTAGATTCTGTGTGGAATGTGGATATATCATCGTATACACAAACAATAGTCAGCTCAAAGACATTATATCTATCGAATAGCCAGTAGAATAAATATATCTTCAAAGGTTCAAAGGGTAACACCTACCTATCCTAAGCAGGGATTGACCAATAGAGTAAATACATCTTCACAAACGGCAACCGATTCGTTTTTACAATCCAAAAAATCAATTTTTATTCATGTGGGGATTGCTGAAAAAACAACAAAAATGGCATTGTGAGTGACCATTTTGTGGTACAAATATATGTGTCCACTTCTGATTTGGGTCGAATCAAAATGGATTCGGGTTCTTCGTCGTGCGACGTAGATATTGATATATTGTACACTCAAAACAAATAATTGATGAATAAAAATTGATTATCAAAGTAGACCCATTTGAGTTGAAAAATAAAGGTGAAAAGACTTACAAGTAGCATTTATCCCACATTAGAAATACAAGGGGATTTGCATCACTATATATAAAAGACCTTTTTAGAATGATATTGAATTATATAGTATAGAAGCTCTCTTTCGCGCGTGAGGTGCAAATCAAATTCAAAAATGAGTTTGAACAAGCTTGACTCGTGTATGCGGGCACGAATGACCTTGCAAGCATAAGGTATGCCTATATTTGATTAATTTTTTAAATTCTTTTAAACTCAGAGTCATGCTCGAACTACTCTTCGGAGCATAAGTTATAACAGATCGTCTACAAAATATCAAAGTATGATACTCCTAACTCTTAGTAGAAGACTTTTGGATTAAAAATAACATAAAACAATTAAGGTATAACTTCTCCCACACTTGTGGAGTTAACTATTAACCATATTAATTTGAGTTAATCAGTTATGGGCAAGTAGGGAGGTCATGGCCCCAAATAAGTGCTTACGGCTCAACTTAGTTTTGACTCAATTAGACCTGACCTTTTTAATAAAAAGACAGGCTTGAGCCTCTATTAAGGCCTATTTAGGTAAATAAGTTAGACCAATATTTTTAAACCTAGTTGTAGGCCTACAATCCTACATACATGGCCCGTTTATATTTATTTATATATAATATCTATACCATATATTTAAAATGTATTAGCCCATGTATAATCTAATATTAAAATTTCAATTTTAATAGCTGATTGTGTATATATACAATGTATTAACACATGCGTATATAATATACTAGTCAATGCTCTAATTTCTCTCCTTCGGTTCTAATTTGACAATCTATCTCTCTCATTATTTCGTATAGTGCAATGCCCTAATTTCTCTCATTTGGTTCTAATTTACTATCGATCTCTCATATTTCTTCGTACTAGTCGACTCAATCAGTCAAGCCCTACATTTCCACCGACTGGTGTGCCTCACCATCCAGCGCTAATCCGGCCGAAGCAGAGAAGAGAGAAATACAGCTCTGTTGGTTGAAGACAAAATAAAAGGCAAGAATTTTAATTTATGTTCTATTATTACTTATTACTTTATTAATTAGTTATGAATAATTCCTAACTAGTGTTGCAAAAATCTAGTCTAGGCGTCGATTAATCGGCGCCTAGGCGTTAAGCGTCGGCCGCCCGCCTAGCGTATCACCATAATTGGTGGTCTAGGCGGCCGATTAGGCCGCCTAAGCGCTGCTTATGCCGCTTAGGCGGCGCTGACCACCTAGGCTTCCTAGGCACCGACTATGCGACTAGGTCGCGTAATCGGCCGATTAGCTATTGTTCTTTTTTTTTTTAATGAATTATTTCACTCAAAGCAACACGCGAAATAAGCCTAAATTGTTCAAACTCTAGATGTATTTTAGGTTAATATTTAATATTTTAGTATTAACTATTAAAGTATTAAATAGTTTATTATTATTAGTCTAAAAAAATTTAAAAATTTTAAACAAATTTTTAAAAAATAAAAAAATTATACGGGCGCCTAAACGCTAATTAATCGCCCGGCCACCAAGACTCTCCCCAGACGTCCGAGGAGCGCCTAGCAATTTTTTCAACCATATTCCTAACAAATGGACTAGTTATTTATTTTCAATGTATTGTTTCATCGTATAAGAGTTATATTTGAAGAAAAAGGGATTATATTGAATGAATGTTGGTGTAACTGTATGAGTTCATTGTGTATGTATTGTTATGAATATATGATGTTGGTGTCTTTTGTAATTCTGGACTAGTTATTGTGTTTGTACTTTGTATTGAACTTGTCATGGACTAGTTATGGCATTTTATGAACTCTCAAGTATTAATATATTAGTTAGTATGTTTGGATGATTGTGTAATTCGGGCCATTGTGATTTGTGAATTTGATTATGTATTTGTGTTAATGCGTTGTAATGTCTAGTAACCTAGGGTTGATTAAACCTAGCCATATGAAATCCTTAATTCTTCAAGATGTTAGAATTATTGATATTAATCAACTATTTAGTTTCACATTTAATTTTAATTTAATTTAATTTTTTGTAATTTTATGATTTTTGAAAGATTTGGGTCTAGGTACTAATTTTAACAAACATTATCAATATATTAAATTATTACAATTATTAAGATGATTAACAATTTTCATAAATTATTGGATAAAAAAATTTATATGTGCATCGCGCGGGTAATTGAACAATTATTTGCTCTAATTCAAGTCAGAATAATATTAGAAAACATAATTGATCCAACCAATTTCATCAATTGCATATGGATCCAAATATTCTTAAAATATTAGTACTCAATGATAATAATTTGTAGAATCAAAGTTGGTGGAATCAATAGATTTGTTCATTGATTTCTGCAAAAACTAGTATGGTAAAATTTTTGTAAATTAAGCATTACATAGAAATATTTTAAAGTGAATCTTTGAAGTTTTATTTCCTTTGAATCGAAGATTTGCATTAACTGTAAATCCGAATTTTGAGGCTATTAATACATTGCCTTCCATTAAGATTTTTACCATAATGGCATGCATATGTTCGGATTTACAGGTAATGCAAATCTTCTATTCAAGGAAATAAAATTTCAGACTATATTTGATTCATGGAAAAAATCTTAATCTTTAAAATTCACAAATTTTAACCTAAACAATCAATACAACTCTAACATCATTAAAAATCCACTCTATATAATGAACCAACCCTCCTCCATTAATCTTCACCATAACCTATCCCAACTCCATTAATCTTCACCACAACCTATCCCAACCCAACCAGAGAGAATGGATGGTGAAAAGAATGATTGGGATCTTGGTGCAGTGGTGAGAGGCTGCAAAAACCTCAATGGCAATTCAAGTAGCCAAGATGTTCATAAGCATTTCAATGGTGGTTTTCCTAGCCAAACCTATGTCTCAATCCCTTTACTCCCTCAACCAAGCCATTATTATAGTAGTGTTTCTCCTAGCATAGGGACCGAAAGGCGCTATTTCGGGTTAGAAGAGGTTATTGATAGGTTTACTAATGGAAAGGTGAGAGAACTAGCCCTAAATCCTCAGGCTACCATCAACCCCCCTACTAGTCTTGACAAGTTTGATGGCACGCGGGGAATGGGGAAGGACACCCCAGCCCTTCAAAGTCCCGACCCTTATTTCGGACTAGAAGAGGTTATTGATAGGTTTACTAGTGGAAAGATGAGAGAACGAGTCCTAGATCCTAAAGCTACCATCACTCCCCCTACTAGTCTTGACAAGGCTGGTGGCTCGGGCTTGGGGGGTATCGGGAAGGACACCCGAGCTCCTCAAAGTCCCAATCCTTCCCCTACTTTGGAGCCTCAACAGCCTCTTCCAAGTCCCCAAACTAGTAGTCCCAAAAAAGATGGTGGCTTGGAGGATGAGAATCTTCCCCACCAGGTGGAGGAAGTGACTGAGGTTGAAATGTCGGTTGTGAAGGTTAAAGTGCCAGTTGAGAAGGTTCAAGTGCCGGCTGAGAAGGTGGACGAATGGGACGGATGGGTTTGGAGGAAGTATGGGACGAAGATGATGAATGATTCACCACACTCAAAGGGCTATTACAGATGCAACCATGAGGGGGAAAAGTGCCCGGCAAAGAAGCATGTTCAGCTAAGCCACATGGATGAAAGCACGTATATCATTACGTACAAGGGTAACCACAATCACCCTCCCCCCGTTCAGACCACTACATCCAAACGTAAGAAGAGGAGCTGGGCTCGGGCTCGACCTCCCGCTCCTCCTGCTTCCAAAGAGGAAGGGTCATTTTCTACTCCTAGTACTAATACCGCTACCTGAAAACCTAAGTGCACACAACACCGATACCAAAACAATCTTATCATGTTCCTTATGTTGTTCTCTGAGAAGCATGTTCTTTAGAGGTATTCCCTTGAAATCAATGAAATCTCTTCCTTTATATTGACATGAATAAATTAAAGCTTATATATGACTGGAAAATAGCAGAGGCATAATTTTATTAACATCATAATTCAAAGCACTCTCCTCAGACAAACGTAATTATGTTGCAAACATTAATTTCAAACAATTATTTTATGCTGTGTGTTTGCACAAGACCAAATACGCAGAAGGATCATAGATACTTAAAACATTGGGAATAATATATGAAAGAAATACCCATATCAGATATCAAACATTTTGGAGTCATTATGTACAGAAGATACAGAAGAAGAATAATAGACACTTACATAGAAGTAAAAAATCCGAGAAATCTTTGAAACGGGGCTACCAATTTTCCTTGACAATTTTAGACTTCTCGAGTATAAACTTCCCCTCCTTGTACTTTTGTGTTTCTTCATATGCTCGTTCATACTTCCAACCTAACAACTCATGGCAATCACCACAAAATACATCAGCAACTGTATGAAGACCAGTCATGAGATGTCTGTCCTCTTTGGCCCCCACAATAACATTCATCACATGAGAGAATAGAAAGGCTCGGCCATTCCTTCCCTGAAAAAAGCAGTAAATTCACTCTGTTTCAAGAATACAAGAAATCAAAACCAGTCCAAACTGACAAGGATGTGATGCCTGGTGAATTCAATCCTTCGACGCCTATTAATCTCTTCCGTCTTCATTCACGGTATTTATAATCACACTTGCAGAGAAAGGAAACAGAGAGAAGATGATAGTTTTGACTAGACTAACTACAACATAATAACAAAGTCTGAATTCTTTTCCTTTTGTCCATATTTTCTATTTCTTTTTGGTTTTCTTTAGCAGGGGAAAGAATGATGATTACTCACTTTAATAACAAGTCCAACAGTGATTCGAGAAAATGAAATTCACCCTATAAAACCCACAAGAGAACTCGGTAATGTCTACACGAATCAGAGCTTTGGATCATTATCCTAATTAATCATTATAGTTACTTCAGATTTAATACACTAATCTTTCAGAGTAAAATCTTTCTGCATTACAGTTTGATCAGGTGAAGATAATAGGTGGATGAGCTTAAATCACCATAGAGAAACTTCTAACATAACCTATTATGCAGAACTTACAACCAATCAGTCTAAAACCAAAGAAGTTCTGAAAATTTCACAATGAATTTGAATCAGCAAAGCATGAACAATGACAAAAAACCATTCACCTGAAAGGCCTTGGAGATTATGTCATCATGAACAGAAACATGATTTTTACATTTGTAGCAACAGTACAAACGGGGCCCAACCATTTCATCCATTGGAAGAGAAATCCAAGACATGAACACCTCACTGACTACACAAGTCAAAATGAACCAAATTCAGTATAAATTACAAGAAACAAACATAAAGATTGACACTTTGACAACAACAATAACAAAATGAATCAAATTTCAGTATAAATTATAAGAAACAAACATAAAGATTGAAACTTTGACAACAATAATAACAATAAGAAGTAATGATCAAGCGACAATACCGATGAACGCTGAATGGAGAAAGTGAAGATACCCAGAATCCTTTAGCTTGGAAGAAAGTGGCGATGACCCAGAACACAGAAATGATGGGTGGATGGAGCTAGCGTGAAGATGACACCAAAACGGCGTTTGATTTTGGGCTTGAGTGTCCAATCAAGAAATTTGGTGTAAAAAACAAAGAGGGTTGATTGAAAAGGACGTGATTGTTTTAGAAGATAGCGATGGAAACAGTGAAACCAAAAAGAAAACGAAAACGAGAAAAATTAGGGTAGAGCAGTAAAAGAGAATAGTTGAGTAGGTGGGGAGAATCTGAGGTGTAAAAACATTAAAATCATCCTTAGAATTAGCAGAAGATTAGGAAAGGAAAGCACTTAATTCTTTCCTTGGAGGAGTCAACCAAATAAGGTTATTAGTTTTTAGTAGATTTTATACTAATTTGTTGTTGGTCAGTGTTGGTTTTGTTCTGAAACAAACTGCTCACTTTGCACGGATTCTCAATTGCCATTATTGAATGCTTCTTACTTCTTCCACATTCTGCCGACAGAAAGGCCTGGAGACGGAGAGATTAAACTAACTCCGTTGGGTTTGAACCGTTCGCCCGGATCCTGTTGCTGGGCCTGGCCCATTTTGTTCAAATTCATTTCTTCTTATCTCATTTTTCTAGGGGATGAAGAAACACACAATATGATGTATACCAGATAAATCTCCTAATAAATTACCACAAGCCAAGCACTTTATACTCAGATGACATGTAGTAACTCTTTTATATGGGAGGTCATGAGATCGAGTCTAGGCGATACTAACTCTTTATTTGTGCTTCACCAGGTTGAGAAAGTGTTATTAAACAGATACTACAATGTAGAACTCCCAACTATTGGAAGCTAAGTATAAATTATTATGCAAACGGAAAACGTGTACGCAAGCAAGCAGCACACTTGTAACTCCTGGAGTGTTCTGTTGGAGTAGAGTGGCAATCACTACATATATATGTATTATGTTTTATATTACAACGTCAATATCTACGAAGCTGCAGCTTAGCGTAACATGCAGCCCACCTGTGTTTCTTCCCTTTCATGGATAACACACAGCTTCCAGTCCTGCATCATATCAACACATCATGCACGCCATATATATGGTTATTTTATTTTATTTATTTTATTATATATATATATATATATATATATATATCACCAATACCGCGCCATGTCTACTTCTCAGCTGCATGCATATATATATATATCTATGCTCACATATTTAGGGTTTGATGAGGAGATGGAAGGCTGGTGATATATATAGACAGACAGCTTAACCACCCAACCAATCATAGTTTAGTTCTGTTTGCTGCAACGTAACCGTACAGATCCAGGATATAATAAGAAATATTTAAAGAAGGCCAGGATATGTGCATTCAATTCAATGCATTGATGAATTAGTATATTTAACCGATTATTGTACCATGTTTAGAACCTTTTTTTTTTTTTTTTGAAAACATGTTTAGAACCTAATCAATTAGAAATTTTAGTTTTTTAACTTAGCTGAGAGCATTTAATCAATGCTCTGATCTACATATAAATCGTAGATAGAGGGTTGTACTCAAAGCTTTAAAGAGTTTGCAATTTTTGAGATTTAATACTACACAAGAATTTCTGATAGTTAATTGCATTCTTTATTTGGTTATGTATACTTTCTTTCCAAGGTTTATGTTGTTGGATATTTATATAGTAATGGGGATTAATGGTTCAGATGTCTACCATGGAAAGCTTAAGTGATATTTTGGTTTGTGGAGTGATAAATATTATTTAGTTTGGTAGTAATGACTTTTGGATATTCGAGAGATCACGAGAGATGTTCGAGAGATCACGAGAGATGTTTGAGAGATCGCGAAAGATGCCTCGAGAGGTCGGTTCGCACGAGAGATCGCTTCGCGGAGAAACGATGTCTCGAACTAAGTGTTGCGTGAATCGTTCTCTCGATGTCTCGCAGGTCTGCATGGAAACAATGTCTCGAAGGCAATCTGCGTACTGCATTTTATCTCTCGAATGTAATGGTTTTGTATCTCTCGAAGGTGATGTCTGGCTGAGCAAAATACTTGCATGGAAATTGGGTTATGTCTTCATCAAAGGTGGTGCACCTTTTACTGCCCATGTTTGGATAATATATTACATGGCAATTTTGCATGGTTAAAATGCATTAAAAGTCATTAATATATTTTGCTTGTAATTGTTGCGTAAGAATCTTTTACCTCTCGAATGAGGGAGTGAGATTATTGCTGAGCATGTGATTTCACTTTGATTATTTCATGATGGCATGTACTCATGCTTTGAAATATTAAAGTGTTTATATAATTGTCTGAATTATATTCTCATGCATGCTAAGTTAATCCTACGTACACTTATCCAAAATCAGTTATATTAATATATATCTTTGGAGATATTAACTTGTGAATATAATTTAAAATTATATTTCACAGGTGAGTACGTAACTGTCTGAACCAGAATGGTGAAATCCAAAAGAATATATTTCATATATATTTTGGAAGTCAGTTTTTAAACTGGTATAAACTTCCAATAACTGCTCCTAACAGTTATTTTGCATGATCAAGTACGCAATTATTTTGCATGATATCTTGATATATCACAGTTCAATAATTCTCCAGTAAGTTCTTATCAAAGCAACCTAAGAACTTTGTTTTCATCTTCTTGTATCCCATAAGATTTAATCTTGATACCTCGTTGCTTTTGAAGAGGAAAGATTAAAAGCTTATAGGAAAGTGATATCACGCCTGAAGATCTCATTTCCTCTCCTGTTTTCTCCTCTTATCCGAAATTTATCTAACATATGTTGGCCAAAAACTAACATTATTCAATTACTAATTTAATTTTTTAGTTGGGATGAAACACATTCTTTAATACATATATTTAAATATCAAACCAACATGATTGGGGTACATGATACAATAATAGAAGGTGGATCTATCAATAATTCGATAGTGGTGCTCTCGTAAGATTAAATACTTTCAATGTATAATATTTATTTGTAGGCGTCAGGTATATATGTTCTTATTGTGGTTGAATCAAATCTCAGACTAGGAAAATGATTCAACTGGATGAGAATTTAAAGGTGCAGGTTTAAGAGTTAGTTGCAAATTGCAAAATCAGGGGTCCGTCTATGTAGTATTGCGTAGTATTTGCGTGTTGAAGATATATGACTTACAAAAATGTTGAAATGTATGTTATGGACTCAAGTTGTATTATGGAGTAATTAATTAAATTAGTGGTGACCCATTCTTCAACAAGCTTTACACCACACGACAAATATTTCCCAAACACCCACATGCACATATTCTACGGTGGATTGAATGGTTCACCTGCAGATTCTTTGGCTTGTCTTCTTCTGCTCGACACGCTTTCAATGTAATTTTTTTTTATACATAATTTTTTAGTTTATGCCAGACTAATCTTAACCCGTAAGATACAACCCCTAGATCTCTGAAAGTGGTAAATTACAAGTCACACAAGCATCCTATCCTTTCAATTAGTCTCCCGTCTTACTATACACATAGAGAGATGAGCAACTCAAACTTTACTCCAACTTGGAGAACCCAACTCCACTGATGTTTGAGGTGAAATTTGAACCCTTAGCTCACCCTAGTGCTTTTAGTTATGACTTGAACTCAAATGATCAAACACTTATGCTTGCCTAGGATACCACTTTCACTATCACCAATTCAGCTACCCTCAATTAAGCCCAACCTGTAATCCTGGATGTGTGTTTGTGTACACATACACACCTACGTCTATAATAATCAATGGTTTAATTATTTAATTTTCTGACTAGTTTTCTTGATTGGGACTGCAAATTAGAAAGAAAAAAAAAATCCATCAGGGAATGCAAGATCTATGAAGACCACAAGCCTACAAATCTGAAATCACCCAAAAAAAAGAAGGCCAAAGAAGTTAATCAAGCCAAGTCATTAATATTAAGTCAACACTTTAACGATACCACATGCCCTCACGAATAGCTTTCACTTTAGCCTCTTTTCGATTCCTTGTGAACCTTATCAAACATCAAAATGATCAAATTACCCTCTTTCAAGTAATTCTTTCAGAATCTCTTATGAAATTTAGATGAGATCATATATAGCAATGACCAATAAGTTTGATTACACAATTTAACACATTATAACTTTAGACTTAGCAAGACTAATCTTACCAATGAGAAAACCAGCGTAATGCACAATACAATAATATTCTTCGTTGAAACCCGTGGTCCTTAAGAATAACTGCTATTACAGAAATTCACAAGATGATAAAACCAGGGCATCTATTTTTCAACTGTCATGATATTATAAAGAATGAAAACTAAAAAGTTTGCTACTTAGTACATCAATAATATTATATAGTTGAAAACATAGGCAAAAAAAAAAAAAACAATATACTACTTCGTTGCGTATAAAAGTAGTGTCTCTATTAGACAGTAGATGTGAGGCCGGATTAGGGAACGAAAAAGAATTACACAAGCAACAATACAAGTATTAATAGAGCAACAGCCAAATGAATGAACAAAAGCCCACATGTTATGCTGTGTGTGAACAATTGTAGATTTGTAGCAGCGGCGCCTTTCTGCGTGCTTCAATGAATCAGGGCAAATTCTCCTTTGAATCGGGAGAGTGACTATTGGGCGATGATTCCTTCAACTCAACTATGGCCTAAGAATTTTTACCTACGTCTTCTTAAAGCATTCTTGTATCAAGGAGCATTGAGTGGATCAGCCTCTGTATCCCTTTCCTTCAAGGCCGTCCAGTTTTCTGCCTCTGCCATTAGGCACAATAAACATTGAGAAACTACAGTGGAGGAATATGTATCCTAAAAGCTTATAGTATCCAACATAGCATAACCACTTACTTGGCTTTTCTGCAATCACTGAGAGACGCCTTTGCAAGATGGCTGCTACAAATAGGAAAATTGAACACATTCCGAACATAACACTGATGGGGAATGCAGCGACCTTCATTTTGACATTAAAAAAACATTGGTCAGCACTAATGTATGGCAAGCACATTCAGTGCTTTCAGAATAGAAATAACACATTAGAAGAGTGATAATTTCATAACAGAATATGGGAAGTTGTAAATGTAATCCATGATTGTTAGAAGTGCCTTCAAATGAAACCAGAACAACCAGCAAATCCAAAAGCTATGAAAATAAGAGATTTTGTGACATACATTGTACAGCACGATGCAAACAAAGATGTTGAGAGGAATCCTGAAGAAGTTCATTATGGTACTTCTTGCCTCTTCGGGAATATATTGGGATCTCATCTTCATTATGGATGGCCAGAAGATCCCCACACAAGCCTCAAATGTACAGAACCCAAGAAGCAATATACAGCCAGCAAATGTAATGCCTCCCCCTTTCACATTTGAAGGAGCTATGAAGAACTGTTTCAAATATAATAGTTAGGGGATATAAACAGTAGGAGGTAACAAACAACTACATTGTCTCAAAACTTACACTCGTCACAATTGGTAGCAAGAGAGCTGCAGAGGAGATAACAAATACAACTTGCATGTAGCTCTCAACCTTAAGTGAGTTACGGGTCATAAGGCGAGATGCAAATGAGCTTCCCAACATTGACGCCAACATAAAAGTTGCAAAGATAAAACCATGAGGAATATCTTCATCATTCGGACTAAGAGCAGGAGTCCAGAGAAACACAAATGTGTACATTGAACCCTCAAACAGGGACTGTATGGCACCCAGTAATGCAATCTTTTCATCTGATCCATATAAAATATAAAACATCTGAGCCCCAAGCTAATAACCAAACAATAAAAGAAATAAAATGCAGAATCATGCAAAATATATGCAATAAAAGAGGGTAAATGGTAAAAACATGGATGTGGGTTAGACCAATCAGTATCCATAAACCTACCTGAAGCAATGGCTACAGCAGCAGACTTGAACTGAGTCAATAAATCTTTGTTTTCTGATGGATCTCCATAGTTCTCAGTCCATGATGAGAATATGATGGCCATTCCAATGGCAAGAAAACAAGAAGCAGCATCAAAGGGCGACACAGGCCCAAGATTAAGTGTATCAACCAGAAAATTTCCGAACAAGCCAGAGAGAATGGCAACAAGACCATTTCCCAGAAATATTGCCTTGGAGAATGTAATTGAAAGCCACTGCTGATCAAAACCTCTCTGTACACAGTAAAAACCAAAAGGTTACAACCAGTAACCGGCAAATAAGCTTGCATAGTAGTTTAGCACAATACTTCATATCAAATTCTGGTTGCAGTTTCAAATGAACAAATAATAGATTTAAATTAAAAGGGCAGGCATAATAAGTTTGCATAGCAGAATACTTCATATTAAATTCGGGTTCCAGTTTCAAATTAACAGAGAATATATAATAATAGAAGTTATTAGTACATTACTATGATAAACCTGTTTAAATGCTACAACAAAAGAAGGTAAATTAAAAGGGCAGGAGTATGTCAAAAGGACAAACAGAAAACAGTAACTGGCAGTCTGGCACAGTTCCACATTAGATGACACATTTTTCACTGAAACCATCAAAAAGGGCAAGTGAATATAAAAACAATTATTTAAAAAGAATTTCTTGTTTTCAAAAAAAAAAAAAGAATTTCTAAGATTCTGTCTTATGAAGTAACCTAAATGCATTCAAGATGTTTTAAGCAAAAAACTATGAACTACACATTGATAAAAGAGTCCATAAAGGAGCCATTTGCCAATTACATGACTTAATGCAAACCTTTAAAAAAAAAAAAAAAAAAAAAAAAAAAAGATCTACTTCAAAGTAGTTATGCAATTGTAACTAGAAATCAGATGAGGTCTACATAAGACACAATAGAATCAGTTCATAATACAATTAATGTATAAACATATAGCTTAAAAGCAAGTTATTTTTATTTCAGGGGCTATATTATATCCAAAGACCCGTACCTTAAAATGCTCTGCTACCAGCCAAGACTCAAATGATGAGAAGAGGAGAGATGTGGCAATACCACCCAAGATACGTCCCAACATCAACACTTTGTATTGTGGGGAATGCTTGGTGATGCAGCTGAGTATGTAAGTAATACAGTAAGTCACACAAGCTCTCCTTCGACCCCTGAAAAGTATGGAACAAGCATGTAATCAAAATTTCATCATGTCAAAATGAGCATGGATTTATATATATACTGTATATTGAAGGAGTAGCTCACTGTTTGTCAGCCAGAGATCCAACTATTGTGCCAAACAACATGGACGACCCAAACCCAGCAATAAAGAGTTGCCCAATCTCTCCCTTTCCATAGCCGTACGTAGTGTAAAGGTAGTAAACATACGGACCCTGTAACCAATCACCAGCTGTTGCAACAAAATGACTAAGAATTAGACAAATGAAGGCTATAATTCATTTAATAACCACTCACAATAAATGAAGCACAAGTCAACATAATAATGACAGTGTCCAAGATCCAATAGAACACAGTTGAACATGTGATATGCCAGACATTAGAGAAGCTAAAATTGAGACAAATCCTTAAGTGAAACAATCATCACACTTCAACCCATAGCACACTCGGACACTCCCGAGCTCAATAACGACAACAAAGAGCTGACACACTAATCCTCACTCTCATTTCCTAAATTAGAGCTGCTAGCACAAATTGAGCAAAGTTGGAGCAAGTTTTACCAAACTTCAACACATCGCAACAAACATAGATCAGATCACGCACATATATAGATGAAATTCAGAAGAAATGTACATTTCTAAGTATGCATAGTGGTCCAAACAGCCAGATCTAAGGGCGCAGTGATCCAAAGAGGCAGATCTAAGAGTATAATGTCGACAATTATAAGGAAAAGCAGGTGATGCATACCCATCATTAGCGAGTAAACGACGAGGTAATTGTTCTTGAAAGCATTGAAAGTCGGAGATGTTGAGATTCGATCTTTGCTGGACTTGCTGAGCTCGAGAGCTGCCACCACCGCCGCCAAGCCTCCGAACACCATGTAGTAGAACACCTCCATTTTCGTCTCCGCGAGCTCCACTCAGTCTACTATCTGTGGTGAATGGAGAGTATCCAGAAACGCGATCTCAGACTGGGACGGAATTTGGAGTATATATATACGGGTATAATGGGACGCGGTTTAGATGTTGCGTTCACAACACTGAGTTCTGTTATGATTTAATCCTGGCCCTTGGTTTGCGAGATGGACACGTGGCGGACGGGATCTGACTGATGTCTGTCGGTGGAACTACACTCGCCCCCACCGTGCCACTACTCTCCTGTGAGGTAGTGTGAGGTATCCAACTTGGGAAATGATAAGTATAGTTATTACGATCTAAAAATGATAGTCGTTTTGTGTTTTTTTTTTCAGGCAATTCATTATTATATACATTTTTATAATTCATAATATATATTATTCTAATACATAAAGTATATTATTTTACATCAGAAGTTTTATTATTCAAACTCATAATGTACATTATCCTAACACATAATAATGTACATTATCTTACTACATAAATTTCATTATTCTAACACATAATGTATATTATTCTAACTCATAATATCTATTATTCTTACTCATAAAATTTCGCGACGTCATTTTAGACTGTGATCCACACAATAATTTATCGTCAGAATGGACAAGGTGGACCCACCATAATTTAGTTGCGTGGACTACAGTCTACACAATAATTTACTGTCATAACAGACAAGATGGTCCTCCACAATTTACATACTGAATATGTGAGCATTTAGATTGTGAATATTCAGTATGTAAATTGTAAACATTTAACTGTGAACATCCAGTATATAAATTATAAATATTAAATATATAAATTGTGTATTTTAAATTCGAATCTACTATGGACCCAAGTCCATAGAATAATTTGCCAACGGACGACAAATGGGCAATTGGGCCCGCTCGTTTCTCGTCGCCGGTGGTATCGGCCCATTGATTTTTGTCGATGCTTCCATTTTCTTTCGCATTCGGAGCTTCGTTTGTTTTTGACTTTAGCTTTTTATTTTATTTAGCTGAAAATATCTTTGCGCTTGTTATGGCGCGTTTATTTCATATAATATTATTTAAATTTTAATTCTTTTTTTTTTTTCATTTTGACACGTAAATACTTGTAATAAATGAAAATAATATCAAATGATGATGCATTGTATGTGGTTGTGTCGGTTATTAATGTATGAATTTGGTAATATTAACTATATGAAAAAAAAAACATATGAGGAAAATGCATAATATGATTGGAATTTGAACTCATAATCTTGTTATTACAAATTTATATCGTTAGTCATATTTATTAGCTCGCCTGGAGACGACTTAGAGTTACCCCTACTTCTTAATCTCATAATTATGTCTTTTGAACTCCAAAAAACTACAAATACTTCTTAAAAATATTGTAATTAAATTGTTTTAAATTTTTAATAAGTTTCTTTTTTCCGGTTAAGTGGTAATTTTTTATTTGACACATTACATGGAACTAACGAAAATTCTCAAGTTATAAATTTAAAAATTAATAATTAATAAAAAAATCCCATGCATGCAATTATGGAGGTCATTCTCTTTAGTTTCAACTTCATCTCATCCTTCTTCAAAACTAAAAGAATTTAATATAAAATAAATAAAATTCTTATAATTTAAATTAATCTATCAACCCTAACTAAGTGTAATTAATCACAAGGTTATTGACTTTCGTGGTTTGAGTCAATTATCTATGAACAATCTAGATTGTTTTACCTTCTTGTTGTCCTTTACCGACTAGGGTCATAAGATAGAGTTTACCTAGTGCACATCTTTTAAGTATATATGATTACATTAGAAACAATAATAATTATGTCACAATTTATCTCAGCCCAAGTGTTTATTTCATGAAAATGCAAAATTCACAAGTATTATCTGAACAACCTCAAAACTCTATTATTGAAATTGTAGTATAAAGATTATGTGAGACTAACTAATATAATTTACTCTTAATTAATTTGTATGTACGCGACATATTCAAGAGTGCCTTGCACGTATGGCATTGACTAAAACGCTAGGTATGCTTTAGACTAGGATTTTTATTTGATATTTTATTTATTCATTTATTTTTAATGATTTTTTGGTGCCTTAAAATAATATATAGCACATGGGATGTTAATTTAATTCAAAATTTATAGTTGTATATTCATTGTTCCGCTAAATTATTGTTTATTTTTATATGAAATAAAAATATTATTATACAACATGAAATTGTTATTATTATTGAATTAATATTCAAATATTTGACTCTTAATTTACAAATAAAATCGAGTTTGCTCCAAAATACGATATCTCGAGTAGAGAGTTTTAAGTCGGTTAAACATGAAACTGAGATTTAAAATTCAGGTGAATGAAACCCCAATTAAATTGGTCTGTTTATTAACTTGATAATCATAATGTTTCAAAGTTTAACTTAGAGGAGTGACATATTAATTTATTGGTTTGAAATAATCAGTTAGGATTATAAGGCATGTTTACTCCGTGCGATAATGGTGGGGTTGTGGAGGGAAGAAAAAGGACAGTGGTTATTACAAAAATGGTTATTGTGGTTTGTCGCATCCCCCAGCTAATACAATCGTAGGAAGTGGATACGATGAAGTTGCAAGACAACATGCAGCGTCGTGTGTTTCTCTCTCTGTCTGTCCTCGATATGATCTGTCCATCACTGCATTTCCAGCTGTGAAATCTCAAAGCGACGCAACGCAACTCACAGACTCTCCAATCCGCCTTCCTTGTACCCTCATTTTGATGCTCATCCCTCGCGTATACTCAACTAGATCCCCCCGGCCCTTTGCATATATGGCGTTTTAATTTGTGTCCATCTCCGATTCAATCAAGAAATTAGGACAGAATGGCACCCATCATTATCATCATCTCCATCTGCTTATTCCTTCTCCTCACCTTTTCCTCTACCACCGCTTGCGATCGTTGCGTCCACCAATCCAAACTCTCTTCTGTTCTCCAGTCTGCAGGCGCTTGCGGCTATGGCTCCATGGCTGTGAGTTTCAACGGCGGCCATATTGCTGCCGCCGGTGTGAAAATTTACAAAGACGGAGCCCGTTGCGGTGCTTGTTATCAGGTTAATTAATTTCTCTCTAACCTCGTCTCAGTATCGTATTGCCGCCGGTTTAAAAACTTACAAATTAAACGATGATCTCTGATCTGCAGATACGATGCAAGAACCCAAATTTTTGTACCAACCATGGGACCATCGTCATGGTAACTGATCTTGTCACCAGTACTAATGAAACAGATTTTGTGGTCAGCACTGGAACTTTACGGGCTATGGCTAACATGGGCAATGATCAAAACATCCTTCAACTTGTAAACACTAATCTTGATGTCGAATATAAAAGGTTGGTTTCGTTTTTATTTCTTTTATTTTATTTTTGGGCAAAAATAGTCATTATTTAAAGGTGTACATATTGCTTTATTATGATTTTGGACATGACAAAGAAGACAAAGAAATAAATCATATTGTTCATAGTTAACTGATTAAGAATACTTAGCTTGTAACATTGTGATTATAAGTAGACAATGGTTTTACGGGTTTGACTGGATGGAGTTGTCTATTAGTTCAACTTTTTGATTCCTCATTCCATGCTACCTTTGGTCAGAGGTCATCGGAAGCTAATATACATTTGTGCAGGGTGGCATGTGAGCATGGAAGTAATAACTTGGCAATCCGGGTAGAAGAGTCAAGCCAAAGACCAAGTCATCTAGCAGTCACGTTCTTGAACCAAGGTGGCCAAACCGAAATCATCGCCGTCGATGTCGCTCCGGTAAACCAATATATGTTTCCCTTCAATTCTTTACATTTCTGGTATTCCGCGCCGGCGTGACAGTAACCATTAGACTAAATCTTAGCCTTTAATTTGTTTGTGTAGGTTGGGTTTCCCAATTGGAGTTTTATGAGGCGGAGTACCCGCGGGGGAGCTATTTGGGAGACGAGCGCAGCTCCAAGCGGCCCGCTGCAGTTCCGGTTGGTGGTCACGGCGGGGTTTGACGGCAAATGGTATTGGGCAAGTAACGCTTTGCCGGCGGATTGGGAAACCGGGATGATATATGATTCAGGAATACAAATCACCGACATTGCCCAGGAAACCGATTGCTCCCCCTGTGATGATGGCACCTGGTGACACATTATATTGTAAATCAACCACACACACATCTTTTAACTTATTAATTTATTTATTATTGCTTTCAATTCAACCAATATTGTAACATAATTGTACTAATTAAATTATAAATTAATTGTACCCGAATATTTTACAAGAAATATAACATGCAATATTGTAATAGTAATTAAAAAAATTACACTCGAATGACTTTGCTTCAGACCAGAGTGAAATAGTTTCATTTGCATACAAAAGATTCCGGTGTCAACTCTCGTGTAAAGAATTGGAATTGTCCTTCTCTGATGAATCAAAGGACTCTTTTTTTGAGCTCTTGATTCTCAGGAGTCCATACAGTTTTCGAATCTCTTTCAAATTTTCCTTGCAAAAGATTCCCGATTCGCCCCCCTCCTCCACGGTTCGAACCGGTTCACTGTCACTCAACCGTCTTGCATTCCTGGTAGCCTCAGCGTGGGTCTGCAAGGCTGAGATAACAGTTTTCAGAGCGCGGCTCGGGGAGGTCCGGTTCGATATCATGATTTCAGAAATCTCGCCCGGACTCAAACTCGCTCCGGTTTGGAAAACCTCTTCTACGTGAGGGAAAAGCTTGTGATCTTTTAGCCCCAAATGGCTGCTGGCTAGGGTTTTAAATGCAGTGAAATCGCATAACGGGAAGTGTATGTGGAAATCTACTCTTCCCGGCCGGATAACCGTCGGATCAATTTGATCCTTGCCGGTCATCGTGAATACCATTACACGTTCCTCGCCGCAGCAGGAGAATATTCCGTCCATGAAGTTGAGAATGCCGGAAAATGTTACCGCCGTTGATTTTTCGAGCAAACAACGGTCCAGATCTTCGATCACGATCAGTGACTTGGTCGTGGTTTGCAACAGCAGCATCTTCAGATCAGAATCATCGGAGACTTTAGCTAGATCGATATCGTAAACGTCATAGCCAAGAAACTTCGCCATTGCCGCGACGAATGTCGATTTTCCGGTGCCGGAGGGACCGTAAAGCAGGTAGCTCCGTTTCCAGACGCGGCCTAGCCGGTGATAATACTGCTTCGACTTGAGAAACCCTTCCAAATCGGACTTCACCCTGTTCTTCAGATCCGAATCCATCACCACCGTATCAATCGTCGCCGGATGCGTGAACGGAACTGACATCCACCTTCCATTCCTCTCCGGCTCCCTACCGACGTTCACATACAGTCTTACACCCTTCCTCGTCTGCTCAATTTCATAAAACACAGAGTGGATATGCTGAAGGTAAGGACGGAGAATCCGACGCTTATCATTCCTCCGAATCTTCAAAACCAGAGATTTCAACCCGGTTTTCTCATTTTCGTCGTTGATCCAGTAGACTCTGGAGCTGAGAAATTTGTCAACCACAATCTGGTTGGAATCCAGAACAATGCTGATATCATTGGGCTTTCCGCCGGAGAAAAGGGCGGTGAAATCGGAATCTTCAACGCCCGGCAAGGAATTCAGATAAGTTGAGACAACCCTGTACAGTTGATTCTCCTGCATGTTTTGGTTGAACTGCGGTACCCTATAGAATTGATACAAGTAGCATTTCTCCTCCAGAACACGACCCCATTTCGTAACAATGTGCAGGATAGAAGAATTTGATACAAAACGTAAAATTAAACACGAGACGATGATTAAGAAAACGAGCAAAAACATGATACAAGGAAGGCTAAACGAAGAAAAGGAGAAATTTGTGGATTTAAGGTGTTGAAAAGAATTGAAGAATCATTATAGTTGAAGGGCGGATGATGATGTTATTGAATTGGATTAGAGTGCGAGTTTTAAATGCATCGGGAGACGGCTAGCGCCGGCACGGCATTGAAAAGATTTACTTTGGGATTAGGCTGGGGTAGACTTTAGAAATAAAATCGGTTATAATGCACATAGGCTCTCAAGTCTCGACTCCATTAATATGATATAACAACATTTCACTCTATTCATCTTTGAAAACCTTTTTTGTTTTTATGATGAGGAAAATCATAATCATTATTTGAATAAGTGTACTCTATTTAGTATCAGAGTTAACCCTGCCAACCACATGCCAAAGATCATGAGTTTGAATATCTGCCTCACCCTGCACACGTGAGGGGTTAAACTTTCTGTGTGACTTTAATTGATCAGTCTGAATGATTCATAGTTGATTAGCTCAAATACTAAGTTAACAATTTGGCCAATTTATTAACCTTGAAGGGGAGAGGTTGGGCTATAAGGTCAACAAATCTGTGAATTAGTTGCAATTTTATAATGCTTTGTAGCATTAAAAGGTTAGCTGAAACAGTAATTGTGGACTTGTGCTGTGTATAAAGAAATGAATTGTGCAATTCGATACAACCCCATGAATGCATGATAAGAAGCACCAAAAGCCATTATGGGCAATTAATGAACAATCAACCACCTGTGTGTTGCAAGCAGAAAAGGCTGAAAATGAGCCATTTGGTTGAAATTATCGCTTTCACTTCATTCACTACCCATGTCAGTACATCATTATAAAATGCAGTGTCAAAAGTTGTGTCGGGCAGACAACAAATTAAAACCTCATTGAATTACTCGGTGCAAATGTTTAATTTAGGTTGACGTTGATGTATACTTGATTATACTTGATTCGCTTATCTGTCAAAATTTGTCGATGATGACAAAGTTCAAAACACTATCAAGAAAAGTACTGATTTTTCAGTTTTAACTTCAGTCCTGTGATCTTTTCCAAGTGCAAAAGAGATGGTCTAACAAACATCAATTGGTAGTTGAATAATAAGAGAATATCTTCTCATATTTATTTTTAAATTTCTAATGAGGGATTTGTAAAGAGAATCTCTCCCAAAGTCAAATCCTCATACTTCATACAGTTAAGTCTTACATTTTTTTTCTTCAAAAAACTACACAACCTTAATAATGATCACGGATCAAGCAACATTAAACTTGTCAACTTTGAATGTGGGTGACTAAAGAAGTTTGCTGTTTAGACTAAAATCCTAGGAAAAACCCCATTTAGCTAATAGCAAGACAAAATTTCACAACATTAATAACGTGGCGACAGGGCGTCTGTTGTATGGTGAATGCAATGTGGTGGTGGGGTTTAAGAGTCGTTAGAATCAGACTGCAGGTTTATGATTTGTGAAACGACGAGCTTTGAGAGCTCGCTGATTGCAGCTTGAACCTGATAATCGTCTTGGTCCCTCGGCCGTGACCATCCAGATGTTTGTGAACTGAATCTGCTGTATTCGTTTGCAGCTACTTTTGTGTTTTTTGACGTTGATATAACTCTCTCCAAATCCCCTTGTGATAATGGCCTCGGCTCCTGTAAGTGAGGAAGAAACTATCAATCCCACAATCCCTCTAAATCTCGAAGATCAAAGATTTACTATAGGAATAATGAGAACACGGGAAATTGCAAGCAGAAGAGAAACAATCAGCATGACAGTTAGTTCTTATTGTTATATATACCAATAACAAGAATTACCCAAATATACAATGTCAAGGCAAGAATACATTCAATATTATAAAAAGGGACTGAAAGTACTTACTGAACATGGGCGTCCACTTTTCTCATCATTGAGAAGTTCCCTGATGGGAAAATATGCAGCTTTCTTGCAGAGATCAAGAAGATCTGAACCAGTGTATCCGTCGCATAAACCAGCTATATAGTCGTAGTCAATGCTTTCCTCAACCTTCTCACCCCTGAGGATCACCTTAAGTATCTCTACTCTCTCCCGGCGATCAGGGATCCCAATCTCAAATGCCTGGGGGAGACGCCGAAGAATTGCTTCATCAAGCTCTGATGGACGGTTAGTTGCAGCTAGTACCATCACTCGTGCGTTCTCTGTGAAAGGAATAACGAAACGTCAGTGACAGAGAGACGACCACAAAACGCTCCTAGACACATCATCTAAACAGACTTTAATCACCACGTAAGTGGTAAATCCAGCCTTAATACACTAAAATCATGTGACAACCAGTTCTCCAATTGACCCAACTGGAGCTATATTGAAAAAGATGCTTTAAAAAAAATACAAAAGCCTTCAACATCAGAGCGACTTGGAAAAGAGGCTTTCTACCTCTTGTCTACTTCAAAATCCTTTTTTTCTTCTTTTTTTAAATGTTCAACCTAACTTATGCTTTTTGAAGTCAATAATCTCTAAAACAAGATAGAACAAACAAGCACATAATTGAAACAATACAAAATACATAATATCTAGTTCAGGAAAGAAGAACTTACGGTCAGTGGTGAAACCATCCCACAAAGCCATGAATTCAGTCTTCATATTAGTTAATGCTTCATGGTCAGTAGTCTTACGTTGACCCAAAAAACTATCCACCTCATCAATAAATATAATCGCTGGCTGGAGTTTATATGCCAGGCTAAATACAGCAGACACTACAAAATGGAACCAAGCAAGAGTATATCAATTTTATAAAAAGGTTGGAAGACATGAAACACCACATTCTGAAATTAATTAACTAGCAAGCAAAATATAAATAGTACAAGCTTATAAACCATACCAAAAGTTCCAAAATTGCATAGAGAAATAAGGCTGGCAGATGCCGTAATGTTGAAAAGAAAGAAAAAGAAAAGGGCAAAGGATAGGAAGGCCTTTTGGTGTCCCATCCCTATACAAAAGGTGAGCAAGAGATTTTGCTGACAAAATGGAAGTTTAACATGAGAAAGGGAAACGATAAAACATATGAACAAGGAGTGATAGGGCAAGTAAAAGTAAAACTAGCTTTAAAAAGAGCCCTCCAATCCCTTGATAATTCTGGAAGAAACAGGCCTAAAAGAAGAACGAGGGAGAAAATAAGCGCGGAAGTATCCATAAATGACGCCTAACTCACCTAGTTTTTGAGCATCACCAAACCACTTGCTCATAAGATTGGAAATCTTTACATTGATGAAAACAGCTCCTGATTCTTTTGCAATTGCTTTGGCAAGCATAGTCTTGCCAGTGCCAGGTGGTCCATATAGCAATACACCCTTTTGAGGACCAAGAAGTTTTCCGTGAGAAAATAGTTCTGGTCTTCGTAGAGGAAGAATCACCAATTCATACAACGCTTGTTTTATAGATTCCAGTCCACCAATAGAATTGAACTCCACATCAATATGATCAGGATTAATTACATCACATGCAATTACATCCTGTTGACCCACAAAAAGAAGAGGAAATTTTACAAAAATTTAGATGTAATATGAAATGAATAGTAATTTGCATATAAATGGTAGGGCTCAGCATGCAATAATCTGGCACTATATTCTAGCTGCTAAGAATACAGTCTATTGGGGCACAGAAAGATTTTACAGAATTCAAGCAGAGCAGTTGAATAAAGGACGGCAAGAGGATATAGAAATTAGGAAGTATAGCACCCAGTCAACCCTAGAGGATATAGAAATTAGGAAGTATAGCACCCAGTCAACCCTAAGTTAAGCAGAGCAGTTGAATGATAGCACCCAGTCAACCCTAAGTTAAGCAGAGCAGTTGAATGAAGGGCGGCAAGAGGATATAGAAATTAGGAAGTATAGCACCCAGTCAACCCTAAGTTAAGCAGAGCAGTTGAATGAAGGGCGGCCAGAGGATATAGAAATTAGGAAGTATAGCACCCAGTCAACCCTAAGTTAAGCAGAGCAGTTGAATGAAGGGCGGCCAGAGGATATAGAAATTAGGAAGTATAGCACCCAGTCAACCCTAAGCTAATCACAATGTAGCTTCTAGACCACCACTCCACCTAACTTCATAGCATGCTAGCTTAAGTTTGCCATATTCCACCATAAAACTTCTTTGGAGCAAAATGAGCAACAAGGTTTCCATCACTTCAAGAACAAAGACAAGCACTTTTTCACACAAAAGCATAAGAGTAATGCAAAAGTAAGCAAAACTGTTTTTAATAGCTTACATATATGATTCAGAATATGTTAATGGTTGATTATGCATATCTTGGTACTAATGGTTGCTTGTTCAACCTACGGAGACAGCTATGAGGATAAATGTAATCCCATAAATCCATATTTCCATGCTATTACACAATACTACAACAATTAAACTGTTGGTAGATATCACATTAAATTATTACAGAGCAGAATATAAGATGACAAAGATAATTTCTCACTTATTCAGTTATTGCTTCAGGGAAGAAGTGCAATAAAACAGGCACTTTCTCATTTTCCTATGCCTCACCTCAGCAAGGCGATTCTCAGTCAGTCAGGCGCTAAGCAACCTCTTTTCATAAGTGAGCTCCTACTTTATACATACAAATACACATTAATTGCAATGCTCTCTTATTCAAACAACTTCTCTATAACTAAATGCCAGTGGAAATTAATCTTGGTTACTTTCTCTCCACTGACNTTCAACCTACGGAGACAGCTATGAGGATAAATGTAATCCCATAAATCCATATTTCCATGCTATTACACAATACTACAACAATTAAACTGTTGGTAGATATCACATTAAATTATTACAGAGCAGAATATAAGATGACAAAGATAATTTCTCACTTATTCAGTTATTGCTTCAGGGAAGAAGTGCAATAAAACAGGCACTTTCTCATTTTCCTATGCCTCACCTCAGCAAGGCGATTCTCAGTCAGTCAGGCGCTAAGCAACCTCTTTTCATAAGTGAGCTCCTACTTTATACATACAAATACACATTAATTGCAATGCTCTCTTATTCAAACAACTTCTCTATAACTAAATGCCAGTGGAAATTAATCTTGGTTACTTTCTCTCCACTGACATAACCAACCCAAAAAAAAAAAAAAGCACTGTATTCTAACACACATACAAACCCCCAGCGTCCAGTCTCCGCCCCACCTCCCCCCTCCTCCCTTCTGATCGAAATGCACCATAGTTTACTATGAGCATGATTATGTTCTCACCATAATGAATATAAATGAGATTATGTTCACCATAATGAATATAAATGAGATTATGTTCACCAAAAGTGGAATTTTAATGATTCAAGCAAATACCATTCACAACACTAACAAAATTTCAGCATTTAGAAATACCAATGCCCTACACTCCCCTTTTGCAACACACAAAAACTCACTTAAACAATGTCAAAGTTCAAAAATAACACTTCTGTTCCCTGCTGAAATCCAATTTTACAGCTAATTACAATATAGAATCCAGTGGCAGAGCTATGTGTTAACTAGTGGGGTCAATTGACCCAACTCAAAATTGGTTGTTTATTCCTTATATGTTTATATATTTTGATAAATCTTAAAATTGGCCCCACTAAAATATATATAATGGTGGTCAACATATAAACTTTTTTAAAAAACCCTGGGTTTTGCACTTTGGCTTGAACTTTGAGCAGTGGCGGAGCCAGGATTATATTGACACCCGCTCCGCCACTGATAGAATCTCAACTTCCTTTTCAAAAAGCATATTCAGAATTAAATGTATTCACCACACAATAAAACTTCAAGCATTTCTGCCACTTACTGACAGTATTGGCAGATTCAAGTGTCAGATAACAAAAGTTCATAGAAATATATTGGCAGATTCAAATGGCAGATAACAACAGTTCATAAAAAAATTAGTTTAGAGTAAAAATTGGATTGCTCAAATTACATATAAATAGCATGAAGGGGGGGGGATTATTATAGCATAAAAATGGAATTGAGTATAAAGCACGAGAAATAATTGAAGAGAATGGACCTCATAGGGATTGGTCTGAATAAGCGGACGGCCAAGACGCTTGGCGATTTCCTTCTTGTGCTGGAGGGCTTTCTTGGCGGCTTCGCGGTTCGGGTCGAGCTGTCGGAGCCCCACAAACAACACCAAGCAGCTCAGAGCGGCGCTGGCGGCGTACAACACCAATTCCTGCAAGAACTTCGTCTCTGATGACCCCCCACCCTTCATCGCAACAATAAATCAGAACCCAAATAATTTAATTTCACTCCGAAATATGGGTCGAAGACGGGCTAGATAAAAAGCAACCGTAGAAGACGATTAGACGAAGAAGCGCTGCGGACCGCGAGAAGATATCGAGGAGCCATGAATCATCTTGATTATCAGGGCCGGGGGAGATGGACGCGAATTTACAAAAATACCCTTTCTTGCTGTTGCGGTTTACCCGACCCGGTTAACCTTTTATTTATTTATTTATTATTATTTTTTTAAATTCCCCATTTAACAGGCCGGCCCAAACAAACAACTCATCGCAGCCCACGACCCAGGGTGTAACAATTAGGATTTATGGACTTATGATTAGTCCAAGTTATGATTATTATTTTTTTTTGAGAAAAAGTTATGATTATTTAAGAACTGTTTTTTTAAAAAAAATAAAAGACAAATTATTAACACCTTGTTTATCCCGAAATTCAACTCATTTCAAGTCGACATAAATTGTTTAAATAGAGGGTCATGTGTAGTTAGATAAACCATCATAGATTGTCCATGATTGACAAGCTTAAATTAAGAAAATCAATAAATAAATTGAACTTAAAATTTTATAATTACTAAATTAATTGTAACTCAATTGGTTTCCCAACTTCAACCAAATACCCCTTGGCTTGATAAATTACATTTGCATGTATTGCAACTCGCAAATGATTCACCCCCACAAAACCACAATGCATAATTGTGAGGTACTTTCGCCTTTTTGAGGGTGACATTGCACAATTACACCACATTTAGCATATGATTCACCAGACACCAATCACCACACAAAGCCACCAACCACAATGCATAATTATTGCACCGCATTTCGCAAATAATTCACCATATAAGACACCAATCGCGCTGCATATCAATCAACTTCATTGCCAAGCATCTTGTATTCAAATGACATGTAGTAACTCTACCATTTAAAATGTCATGAGGAGATATTACAGTGTTTTTTAATTAAAGATCTTGTAGTCTAGTGGCACCCGGTGTCCCCAAAAACACTTTCACATGGATGATGGGAGTGTGTATGAGTCTTAGTAATAGCAAGTCAGTAGTACTAATACTAAAAAAAATGGTTACAAATTTTGGTTAAATTTTTGAGCGGTGCTTGATGTTGCATAGAATTTGTGTTGGCCTGGGAAAGAAAAACATATCATTTCATGATTGATTCACTTTTAGTTGACAGCATAATTAAAGTCGTCTATCTCATGCCATGTTCGTTGAGGTGAACCAAACATGGTGGTTTCAGCATATGTGCAAAACGTTACTTGCAGAACTGAAACTTATTCCACAACCACTATCTATATACCCATCACACGCCACCAAAATATAACTGCATCTAAAAAGCGTGAATAAAAGTATTCCATTAATTATTATGCAATAATTTGGAAGATACCATATCGCGTAAGCCTTTCTCAATCTCATAAGATTGCCCAATTCTTTATGTTAAACTTATATTCTACGCTTTACAAAAAGAACAACCGATTGGATAGATCATGATTCTCGCACTGAGTTCGACACTTTCACCCATCACACATAGTCTTGAAATTTGTATTTCCTGGGTTGTAGGCTATTACACAAAAGCGAGTTTCATACCATTAGATAGTAGTTGAATCACCCCAAAAATAAAATATATATTTAACGAAATAGAAAATATTTCTAGAGTCACAACGTTAGATTTATCTAGTGTACGTCCTTAAAATAGTGATCATGGATTTTACTCTCCATTCAAAAAAAAAATAAAAAAAAATCCATAGCTTGATGCTTGGGTATTAAACATGATTTCAAGAATTTATTGATTATATATTTTTAATAAAATATTGTTAGTATTTAGTATTATCTTAATAATATCAAATATAGCCAAATAAATATATAATTATATCTAATACTTTCTGCAATGATATCAATCAATGGCATATATAGAAAATCATTATTGTTTCATACAAACAAATAAGGTAAGATAGATATTTTTTAGGCAATACTAGCTAGCTTGTAGTCATCATCATTTTCTTCTCTAGGAAAAGGAGAAAACAGAAATTAGTCAAATTACCAAGCAGCCACATCATCTTTAATATTCCCCCAGTGACATTTTATGTACTCAGTTAGATTAACTATAATTGATTTAAATTATTTATAATAATTGTTTATATGTATTAATTTAAGGGAAGTTTATGGGTGCCCATTTTACACTCAATATAACTCAAAATACATATATAATTGTACCGAGTATTTTAAAAATATGTGACATCATTGTGATAAGCCCAACTAAATTAGTCAAATGATTAATTTGATAATCAGAAGATTTTAAGCTTGCACTTTTGTGTGGCGGTTCTATAAATCAAATCAAAAGTATTACGGAGTATAACACCACAACTCCCCATGCAAATTAACATATTATTATTCCTTCTTAAGAAATAAAAAAATTATTAAAACCAAAATGGTCATTCTCTATAAATATAACATTTATAACTATATTATTTAAAATATTCCTTAACTAAGAATGTGAAACTTATATAAAAAGTATTATAAGAACACAATTCTCAATGCAAATTAACATATTATTAATCCTCATTAATAAATAAAAATTTTATTACAAACCCTTTAATTTTGATGTGGTCATAGGACCTGGTCTATTTTATTGAGAAAAGTCTTGGTCCAAGGGTGGTGGCAAAACCTTTATAAATATGTCTCCATAATTGTATTAGGACGTTATAAAATCTGTCATTCTCTATAACAATCATTATTGTGTGTACATACTATCAAATACTTGAAATATACACTCAGTACACAAATAATGTACTTTTAGTATATTAAAAATGTATATTGTATTCCGGAAAAGTATATTATTTGAATATTAAAAGTATATTATACATCCAATACACAAATAATGTACTTTTTGTTATGATCCACATAATAATTTTCCCCTCTATAACTGCATTATTTAAAATATGTCTTAAATAATAATTTGAAACCTAATTCAATATAAAATTGTCTTGTTCTCATAACATTTACATTGTTTTTATTATGAATAAAAATCACTTTCACCCAAAAAAAAAACACTTATTAATTTGTGTTTCTCTAACAACATTTTTTTTCTAGGTCAATCAACTATGATTACACATAAAGGTTAATCTTCTATGGTTTACACTCTTACATGGATGATGGGAGTGGGTTCGAGCCTCAGTGGAGGCAACTGTTGACTCTTTGTGCTTCAGTAAGTTGAGAGAATAGCTATGAACAAATACTACATTGTAACAGAGTCAGTAGTACTAAAAAAAACTATGATTACACATAAAGGTTAATCTTTTATGTGTGTGAAGTATGACCATTGTGACACTAGTTGGTTTAATTTGATTAGTGTTTCAATTCCGCACCACAACAAAGTTAAGGTAGATGTATATATATAAACGATACTAATTTTGAGAGCATAGCAAGTAAATTAAACATAAATGAAAAGTCAAGACCCAGGGGTCTAGTAAAGGGTTTGGGTCCACTCCTCAGTGAGTCAGTACTAAAAAAAATAAACAGACATGGAAATAGTATTTAATAGGGTACTTAAATGTTGCAGTGAGTGGTTATTAGTACTATATATGCATAAACTTTCTTTTCGGTGTGTGAGAACACAAGAAAACAAAAGTGAAGGAAAGAAGAATAAAAATTGGGACCACCAAATGGAAATGGCACTTGTCAATTGTCATGTATATATGAATGAGTGAATCTGATGATTAATCTGTGATCCAGAAAGGCAGAAAGGCGCCATGTTCACATCACTCAACACAAATGCTCCCACTGCCAAAAGGCAGACTGCTTTTTTGAAGCTCGGATTTTGGGGGGTATAGTACATCGTTATCCCAACATTGATGGGAAAATTTATGTACTGCACCACTGCATTCCATTATTGACTGGCGAGAGAGGGAGAAATGGGGTCAACGCTGAGGAGGGACATTTATTGATTTATACCCCACCAGCTGTAACCAAGAGAATTTGTTACCGTTAATGTTGTGGTTTGGTTCTGGAACATGTGTAGTACACATACCTTTTTGAGGATGTTCTTTCCTTTTGTACTACCCATACCCATGCAGTAGTACTAGTACTTGTGGTGGGTGGCTTGGTTGAATTCACACAATCTTGACTCGTGTTACCACCACCATCTTCTCCTCATCAATGGGTAGGTCATAGGATAGGACCAGAGATTTTTCTCCCTTTAAATTTGGATTTTCGTTTGGTCCCTTTCTTGTTCTTTGAAAGTTCCTTTCTGGGTTCTCTGGGATTTATCAGATTATTAAGTCCCAGAGTTTAATGGTTTGAGTTCAGAATAAAAATCTCTGCTTTTTCTCCATTTACTTTATCCAAGGTAAGATTCTTGATTCTTTGAATTCTGTGTATAAAAACTGTGCAAATTAAAGGGGGCTTATTAATTTGAGTTTGTAGAATGATGAACGCGGATAGGGAAGATGGTGCAGTGCTGGGAATGGAGATTGAAGGGGAAGAAGAGAGGGGGAAAGAAATGGAGGATCTGAAGAGGATTCCTCCATGGAAGAAGCAGATAACAGTTCGAGGGGTGATTGCCAGCGCCTTGATTGGGATCATTTACAGTGTGATAGTGACGAAGCTGAATCTCACAACTGGGCTTGTCCCAAATCTCAATGTCTCGGCTGCACTTCTTGCCTATGTGTTGATACAGTTTTGGTGTAAGCTTCTTCAAAAGGCTAATCTTGTTTCAACTCCATTCACCAAGCAGGAGAACACTGTTATTCAGACCTGTGCTGTTGCCTGCTATAGCATTGCTGTGGGAGGTTAGCAAATTATTTTTTTCCCAGCTGTTTTTGGTGGTGTTAATGTTGTCAATTAGCCCGCATGGGCAGCTCAACTGGTCACAGGGGTGAAGTTTGATAGAAAAGACCGGAGATAGAGTCTCACCAGCGTGGCGACCTCTCAAAGTGAGGGGCTCCCCGCAGTGAGCAAAGGTCTGGCCTCTGTGTTCAGTTGAGTTACCAGGCCTTGGGTTGGGGATTCAACCTTTTTTGGGGAGGAATATTGTCAATTAAGTTCAAAAGTTCAGTTTGGTTATGATTTTATCTGTGTTAATTTAGGTGGTTTTGGATCTTATCTGCTGGGATTGAACAAGAAGACATATGAGCAGGCTGGGGTGGATACAGTGGGAAATGTTCCAGGGAGTCATAAGGAACCAAAGCTTGATTGGATCATTGGGTTCTTATTCGTTTCGAGTTTTGTTGGCTTATTAGCCTTGGTTCCACTCAGAAAGGTGATGTTTTTAATTGAACTGCAGAACTCCAAACAGGAAAATATTTAGTATTTGCTCATGTAGTGTAACATAGGATGTATCTAATATCTTAGTCATGTTTCTGTTGTTTTGCAGATAATGATCATAGACTATAAGTTAGCTTATCCTAGTGGAACTGCTACTGCTGTTCTAATCAATGGGTTTCATACGCCTAAGGGGGACAACGAGGCTAAGTATATATATAACCACTACTGAAAATTATTGCCTTGTGGAAATGAGTTGAACGCGAAATCTGAACTTGTGTTCCACTTTCCTTTGGGATTTTCAGGAAACAGGTTCGTGGGTTCGTGAAATTCTTCTCGTTCAGTTTCTTGTGGAGTTTCTTTCAGTGGTTTTATAGTGGTGGAGCTAAATGCGGATTTTCCCACTTCCCCACCCTTGGGTTGCAGGCCTGGAAACACTCGTATGCACTTCTCCTTATCTGTTATTGGCAAGATTTAAGTATCGTATGAGTGATTTTGTTTCAATCATCGGATCATTAGTGATTTTGAAAAAATCGAACTTTTGCAGGTTTTATTTTGATTTCAGCATGACATATGTAGGAGCAGGAATGATTTGTTCTCATCTCGTGAATTTGTCTTTGCTCGTTGGAGCCATTGCTTCTTGGGGAATAATGTGGCCGCTGATTGGCGAACGCAAAGGATCTTGGTTCCCTGCAACTCTACCACCAGATAGCATGAAGAGTCTGAATGGTTATAAGGTCAGTGGAAAATAATCTGACAAAATTCTTCATTTTAATACTGAGCTGGTAATTTTACAAAGATTTACACCTGTTTTCTTATATTCAGGTTTTTATTTCTATTGCTCTCATCCTAGGAGATGGCCTCTACAATTTTCTCAGGACAGTATTTTACACCAGTAGAAGCATATTTGCTGCAATGAACAAGAAGAATTCCAGAACATGTGAGTTAATCGTTGAAAGCTTGTCACACTTAATCACACTGACGTTTTGGGTATTTAGATGTTAAATGTTAGAATGGCTAATCCAGAAAAATCCACCTTTTGATTCATATTACTCATTCAAGTTTAAACTGTGGAAAAATGAATCTTAATGACTAGACATTTCCATGGCAGCAGTTCCAGAAACTAAGGATGAGCCACTTGAAAATCTTCAACGAAACGAATTCTTCATCAGAGAGAGCATTCCCTTGTGGGTAGCGTGCGTAGGGTACCTTGTTTTCGTTGTTATCTCCACAGTCATAATCCCAATCATGTTCCCTGAACTGAAGTGGTATTTTGTTCTCGTGGCCTACGTTCTTGCACCTGCTCTGAGCTTCTGCAATGCTTATGGAGCTGGTCTAACCGACATGAATATGGCATATAACTATGGGAAAGTGGCGCTCTTTATATTAGCTGCTTTGTCCGGGAGAGAAAATGGTGTAGTTGCGGGACTTGTAGGATGTGGGCTCATAAAATCCATCGTTTCAATCTCGTCTGATCTGATGCACGATTTCAAGACAGGCCATCTTACCCTAACCTCCCCTCGATCGATGCTCCTTAGCCAAGCGCTTGGAACTGCCATGGGTTGTATAGTGGCTCCTCTCTCGTTCTTCCTCTTCTACAAGACATTCGATGTGGGGAACCCGGATGGGGAGTACAAAGCTCCTTACGCTCTTATATATAGAAACATGGCCATCCTAGGTGTTGAAGGCTTCTCTACGCTTCCCCAGCATTGCTTGCAGCTCTGCTATGGGTTCTTCGCGTTTGCCATGGTTGCCAACCTGCTGAAAGACGTATCCCCAAAGAACGTCGGGAAATGGATCCCCCTCCCTATGGCTATGGCCGTTCCTTTTCTTGTTGGGGCTTCTTTCGCAATCGATATGTGTATGGGTAGTCTCGTTGTATACACATGGCACAGGCTCAACAGCAAGAAGGCGACTCTGATGGTCCCTGCAGTTGCATCGGGTCTGATCTGTGGCGATGGGTTGTGGATCCTCCCACAGTCGATACTCGCGCTTGCCAAAATCAAAGCTCCAATCTGCATGACCTTTTTGCCTGCAAATGCATCCTAAAAGTTTAAACATTGCCAGACAGACACTACAATTAGTCTATGCCTGTCAAAAGGCTTTTGGAAGAATGTCTAGTTAGAAAAGATAGATGTGGGCCTAATTAGAGATGTAAACAGAATGCAATAATGACAAAAGTATACAAAAGCAGCTATTGCAGATCATTTATAATGTGCAATTGGTCAACTTTTAGTGCATAATAAAGTGGCCAAAGAGTAATGGTTGTAATATGCTTATAGATAATAATCAAGACCATAAATTTCACTTTCTCCTCCCCTCTCTTCTCTTGGAGATGCATTGTTGATGTTTGAAAACAAATGGATTAGCCTCCTTGTTGAACATCATAAGTTCTGCTTAGCATGCCAACAGCAGTTTGAGACGGAGGATTAGTCCCCTACCACTTAATGTGCTGACCGTTGAGACGGTGAAGTAGTCTTCTGGATGTCGGTTGGAAGGATACCTTGGGAAAAAAATCCAAAAACGAATTGTTAACAAGAGATACACATGCTAAAATTTAGTGAGCATGAAGCAATCTCAGCCAAGATGGTCAGACTGTTAACTTGGTAACTCCAAGGTTACAAGTTTGACATCCAACGGGAGCGGCTTATTCATCTTATTGGTTTGAGCTGGTGACAACCTAGGCTGGTTTACCTCCTTGTGGTCCTTTGTCAGCTAAGATTACAAGGCGAGATTTACACCATACACACCATCGGATAGTTGCCGCAAGTTTCCCTTCTCACTCAAAAACTAATTAGTGAGCATACAAAAAAGCAGCCACCATAGTTGGAACCAGCACCTTTGCATAGCCCAAGAATCTTTCATACTCACCTTGCAAAGTGCAGTGCAATCATGATCATGCTCAACTCTAGTTCCCAAATCTTATTCAGGAACAGGAATGAGTTTGTGGACACTGACGTTTAAGATTCTCAGAGTTCCAGCAACATGACCCACACTAAATCATGACAACAATGATCTTCTATGCCCTACAAGCTTTGCTTCAAGACATGAGTGTTGCATCCTCCTCATAAATAGATGCTTCCTTCTTCAATCATTTGAACAAAGACTTCAACTCCACCCTCATAAGCTTTATGATTCAGAAAGAACCAACTCTGCATTCTACTCAAAAGCAAAGAACAAAGGGAGTAACAGGCTTTTCAGAAAGCATTTCATCAAACATTAGCCAATCCATTCACTCATTTATATCATAATTCATAAACTATCCCATCTCTAGAATAGGAATCTTGTAAAATTGCCTGCTCCACGGGCAGCTCAATTGGTTCTTGATTGTTAGATTGTGAACGAGACACGGGATCGAGCCTGACATCGAGCCCTGACAATCACATTGTGAGAGTTACATCTAATATGGTAGGCTCCTCGTGGGCACATACATGATCCTTCCACTTAATGAGTCACTTAGTCACTGTGGTTTACCCCTTCCCAGCTCGAGATCATGTTGAGCTGGTGTGCGGGTTAGGACGAGGGAGTTTCGCTTTTGTGGGCAAAGAATCATGTAAAATCACAGTGCAAAAGAAATAGCAGCAGCATTACTCAGAAGAATACCAAAAGATACAAAACTACACACTTCAACTTCATTGATAAAATCATTTGTTTACAAGTTGGAAGGTAATGCGAGGGCATCAATCACTAGCATGGCAGCAGGCAGGAGTGCTAATATGCTAATTCATGAATTTATTCGTTGATAGAATTAATAATTACAATTGCAGAAACGATGACGGTTGGATTTTAGGTTTTTAATCAAGAAAACCTGTTTGCTGAAACACAGCATTGCGAACACGACGCAAGTCTCTTCCTTTGAGAGTCCGCCCTACGCCTTCGAAGACGGAGAGTGTCACGTGCGCCCTAGCGACGATCACGTGAGGGGGCACCAACTCGTCCTCGTCGATCTCGAAATCCGTCTCATCCAAATCCTCAAACGCATCGAATCCTCCCTTCTTATGCTTGGGCCAGGCCGGCACGTTGACCGGAGCGGATTGGTAGAATTTGGCGACGCCGTTAGGGTTCGGTTTCGAGTTGACCTGAGGAATTATCCGGGCGGTAGAGGCGGCGGAGACGGTAGGGTTGAGAGTGGATTTGCGGCGGACGAGGTGGTTGTCGTCGTTGAGGGCGGCGGAGAGGCCGGAAATCGCGGTCTTGAAGTGGTTGCGGGAGCGATTTTGGTGAGTGGGAGGGGAAGGAGAGGTGCCGTAAGGGGAAGATTCGGAAGAAGAGGACCAGAAGAGGTCGCCTTCGTCGATCTCGAGGTGGTCGGAGTCAGGTGGTTTCAGAATTCCGAGGAAGCGGAGGGACGGTTGTGACGCCATGGGAGTTGATGACATCATGCATCGTGTCATACTAAATTTTCTTTCATTTTATTCTTTTCGTTTTTTTTTAAATTCCATTTTTTGAAAATCGTTGAAATATTAATTCAAAATACTGAGACCAAAAAACAAACTTTTCTTTTTTTTTCAGTAGTTATTCGACCATAATTTTTACCATGCACCAAAAATATAATTCATGGTAAGCATTTAACAAATTCCATATATGTAAATACATTGTATATAGCCATAAAAACTCATGTAATATTACTCTTAACCTTGATTAGACGATACAAAATCTAATAATTCGTACAAATAAGGAAGACAAAATTTTGTTGAGAAGAACGGCGTCGTTTTTCACTTAGAGAGGAGACAGACCTCCAAGCTACAATTCCCAAACCCTAATCGCAGCTCAAGCAGAGTAGACGACGGCATGGCGCTGCGAGGAGATAAAGATGCAGATCTTCGTCAAAACTCTTACGGGGAAGACCATAACGCTCGAGGTCGAATCGAGCGACACCATAGACAATGTTAAGGCCAAGATTCAAGACAAAGAAGGTAGGGTTCATCTGTTAAAATGCTGAAATTTTAAGATTTTGTTCTTCAATTTTCCATTTTATGACTTCGTGATCTGTTTAGGTATTCCCCCGGACCAGCAGCGCTTGATCTTTGCCGGGAAGCAGCTCGAAGATGGGCGTACGCTTGCGGATTACAATATCCAAAAGGGTTAGTCACAAAGTTCCATCTGAAAAATCTCTTATTTTCCCCTGTATGATCATCATTTTAGTGTAGCTTATGTATATGTGTTCGTTTGTTTTGATGCGCAGAATCGACTTTGCATCTGGTTCTAAGGCTTCGCGGTGGGATCATCGAACCATCTCTTATGGCTTTAGCCCGCAAATATAACCAGGACAAGATGATTTGCCGCAAGTAAGTTCTTTCAGCTGCATTTCAGATTTCACCCTTAATATACTAAATAAAATCCTTTGCATTTTGTTATGTACAGAGTATTACATTTCAGCTACACATTTACTTTGTAAAGTACACTTGTAAGCTCTGCTCATAAACAAAAAATCATGAGTTTGTTTGAGTCTTAGATATGACTGTATACAATTTTGCATGAGAGGAAGTAATTCAATTTATTTAACATGTCTACAGAAATTGGTTCATATTTAGTTCTTTAAATTTTATTTTTTAATTAGTATTAATTCCTTACAAATAATTTGTGATGTTTTTAATATCTAACAAGATTATTGATTATAAAAGGGTACCCTTCATTGCCTTGTTTTACTTACATTTCAACTCCCTAAGAACTCAATATAGGAATCTTTTTCATAGACCTGTATTTCTGTAACGTTATTGATGCACATTCTGGTAGTAGTGAAAGACTTGTCTCTTTTCTTAATAGCCTTGAATGATTAGAAAGTGCGGTTCTAAGTATGAATTTGTTTATAGTTTCTGATCCAAATACTGATAGCCAGTAGATATTGTGGTTCTAATTAGGAGTATTATTTCTAATGTTTGATCCAAATAGTTTTGCACATTAGTCAGGCAGTGCCCTTTGGTCTTTGAGCATATTTAAAGAGGTATTGGACTTTGTGTTTCTCGTGCATAACATAACTAGTTCTTTTGGCAGATGCTATGCCCGTTTACACCCCCGTGCAGTCAACTGCAGGAAGAAGAAGTGTGGCCATAGCAATCAGGTAGAGCGGTAGTTATTGCTTAATTTGTTTCTTGGTATACATTACTGGCAGCATTGGGAACCAGGTTCTAATAGGCTTCTCACTGATTCATGCCGTTTTGTTTGTTATTACAGTTGAGGCCAAAGAAGAAGATCAAGTAAAGTGGTGGCTGGCTTGTTTGTCTCAATTGCTTGGTTACAAGATAGTGTTTAAGATATTAATTGATTGTAAGACATTAGCCTTTGACTATGTTGAGTTTTTTGACATACAAATTTGCAAGGATCTTTAGCCATTTTCCTGCTTACTAGTCTCTTTGTTTTCTCTCAAAGTTTTACAATCTTTTAACAGCCCAGTAATGAGAATATGAGCAGTAGCCTAATACGCAGACCTGGAAGCCTAATAACAATATTTTCCATACTTATTTCAACAAATGATATAATATCATTTCAAAAGTTTTAACCTATTTACTTATAGTTGTTGGATTAGATTACAATAATTTAAATCGTTTCATTAGTATGCATATGTTTTATGTAACTTTTCAAGATACCGATTAACATAGGGTCAGACAGTAATGGCTTTCCTCTTAGCACAATGCTTATAAAGCATCAATCAAGACTTCTCAAATTCATACAGGAATCTGCTTCTTAACACTAAATTGAGATTTTAATAGCCCAAATCACTTTTGAGAGTGAGAATTTAATAGCCCAAAAGCAACCAGTCCAACTTGAAAATGTTAAGGGTGTGTTTGGTTGGGGGTTTAGGCATAAGGTATGGGTATCAAAGTGATTGTTAGTGTTTGGTTGATAGGTTTTGTGAATGCTACTATGGGTTTAGAATACCTCATTAATGGCAAAACCCATACCCTTATTAAATAAGGGTTTCATCTTCCTTCATCATTTCTTCCCCAACTATTAATAATCATTCCCATTCCACCCAACTACCAAACATGCTAAATACTTTCACCAAAACCCATTACCCTTACCAAGTATTTGATACCCATTCCCATTCCGATTCCCATGTGCGAACCAAACGCACCCTAAGGTTTTTTAATAGCCCAAATTACTCGAGAGTTAAATAGCCCAATTGTGCTGGACAGACCCTTCAAATCAAATCCAGTCCAGCTTAAAAATTGTTTAGAAAAATTGACGGCTGTGGGATTTGAACCCACGCCCTTTCGGACCAGAGCCTAAATCTGGCGCCTTAGACCACTCGGCCAAACCGTCACATGTTTTAAAATTGTCTGTTTAATTTATATCATGTGTCACACGAATTTAATAGACTCCATTCGTAAGTACATGCTAAGTTGCAGGAATTTCATTTGATGTTTACTTGTGTCTCAATGTGTTTATGAGCTACACACTGCACCTAAATCAAGTTATCAACCATACCCTATATATTAAACGAATAACGCAGTAAATATTATGCTATTGTACATAAATTCATGTTGGCCGGAAACTGGTAGCAGCCCTTCTTTGCCTCCTTTTTCAGACCATTTTGACTTCTGAGTGAAAAAACAAACAAACAAACCTGTTGTTCACTGTCAAATTAAACGTATATAAAATGAAGGACTGAGATCCATGCATTTTGATTGTTGGAAGGACTGTTGTGGGCTTAAAATGTACGTTATGTTTGATGTTGAGAAGAATTGAAGAGACATTCAAATATCCCACAATTCTGAAGTCCCACATGAGTGGCAAAAGGCGTCGCCTAAGCCGATGCAGCACCAGTTTTCCTGTGAGGATAAAGGACTGCAGTCTCCTAATCCCCCCTGCAGCTTCAACAACTCTGCCTCTTCTTCTTGCTGTTCAAGGTATTCATTTATTCCCACCTCCTTTGCATCCTCAGCTCCTCCATTTAAGCACCCTGCTGCAGCCTTTTCTTTCCAAGTGCTTTCAAAGTTTGCATCTTTACTGCCCTTTGAATCTTGGGTTTTTCTGTTTTCTACCTCATAACGTAGCTTTTCCAACTGTTTGGGAATCATAACAAGATTTTCATAGCTTCTGTTAGCCAGATTTATGATGATTATAGAGATGTCAAGAAGAAAATAGTGCAGTAACCAGGCAACCCTAGCTAAGTTGGTCGAACTGTTTACAGTTAAAGTCATAATTACCCAGTACATACTCTTCAGTAGTGACTTTGATTTCCCTCGTTACCAAAAAAAAATAACAATAATAATGTAGTAGGAGAGCATATACCTGGATAAGCAGAGAGTGGTTTTCTTTCTTGAGGTAATCAAACTGCAGATTTAGGGTGTCAAATTTGGCTTTAAGCTCTCTGTAATCTTGCTCTATCTGCTTTGCCTTCCATCTGGCCCTTTTGTTCTGGAACCATATTCCTACCTGGCGAGGCTGCAGCCCTAAATCTCTTGCCAGCTGCAGCTTCTTATGTGCCTCCAGCTTGGTTTCTAACGTGAACATGGATTCCAGTAACTTCACTTGTTCATCGCTGAATCTCTTGCAGTTTGCAGTGCCCTTCTTTTTGTTTGAGGGCTGCTGGCACCTCACTGCAGGCCCATCATCTTCTGGTGCTGCAGGATACTGATCATCATCTCCTCCCTCCATTTTACTATTATTGCAGGATTTCCCTTCCAATTTGGTGGAGAAATGACTACTGATGTTATGGGTTGCTCTTGCTTTAGTTGTTGGATTTGTGGGCATCTTCAATTCTTATATGTAGTGTCACCCATGCAAGAAGTATCAACAACCCACTTCTCAATTAGTTCGATTGGTCACTTTAAAGTATAGCTTCATTGAAATGTGGGGTTCAAGGGATTATTGAGAGATAGAGCTGGATTTTAGGGCGTGCAAGATGTGCAACAGCATGGGCCCGAAAATTATGGGCTACTAGTCCAGTCCTAGCATAATAGTTAGTACTTAGTATATGTATTTGTGATTATATTGGCCCAAAATTAGGGTTTTTTTGCATTTTTCTCTTTACAATTTTCCTTTAATTCGCATTTTATTTATACTTTGATATGACCTCACTTATTTACTAGGACATGGCCACGCAAATAAATAAAAAAACGGCCCGGTTGAGAGACTTTGAGTGATCAAATGTGAGCATAAAAGTGTATATGCAACGGGTGAGATCGAATCTGTGGACTAACGGAACTAGTTACTATTTACCTCCTCTAACGACTTTTAGACATGAATTTTGAGAAATTAGAATTAGTCTGGCTTAAAGTGGGAAATTAATATATCAAAACAAAAGAAGATTTGCACTCTAAACTAGAAAATCATACTTATTCTTAGTCTAAATCTTAATGGATGAGTAAATTAGAAGATGCATTTGGATGTTCCCACCAGGCAGTTCTGTAGCTGCCAGCAAATTTAAAGTGGACTGTTATGTGGACCTACTAGCCATTAATATCGTGTAGGAATGGTATTTTCCACCCTTTCATATTTGGACATCTGACATATCTGAATCTGTGGTATGGTATTTTCTACCCTTTCATATTTGGACATCTTTATCATTCATAGTTTCCATCTCCATCTATTTAATACTAATCCCAAGCAGGAATTATCATTTTGGCTGTCTTTTCTATGATGGACACGAATTGAGTGAAAATAGGAGCTTAGGTCAAAAAGTTGTGGGCGTACATACTTTATAGTGCCAAAGGCCCAAAGCCATCAGAAAGTGAGTTTTTTCCTTCTCTTTAAAGGTCTTGGACACTTAGGTTGGAATTCAAATCAAATCTAATCACTCCACTGTATGCTTTGCTCTGTTCTTGTAGATTGTAAGGTATAAGTTATAACCTTCCAATTCAAGCACAACCTAGTAAAGAAAAAAATTCCTAACACGTAATATAGAATCTCTTAATTTAATTTACTGGTAAGTTAATCCTTTTTTAAACAATAAATTCTTCATTATCAATAGATGAAACCGTGCCAATTTGTATGCTCTTTCAAGTAGTAGTCATGGTTCAGTTCTGATTTTGATATAGTTGTTCATGGTTTATGTCTTTACAAGTAATTGGAATAAAAACTGAAACTTTATAGAGAATGTTTAGTTGTGAATCCGTGAAAGGAATAATGGTTGTACAATTCAGATTAAAGTTTGGTTTGCACCTTGTGTGGTTCGATTCAATTTGAATCATGATCAATTCGAATAATTGAGCTGTAGTCCCTAGTTTTAAAGATAGGATGAGGATATTTAATTTGTTGACAAATGGATTTTAATTTTTTCCATGGATAATAATTTGTGGGAATATTGTGGGTGACGTCCAATTTCCATGATGAACATTAGTTTCAAACTTTCAATGGAAGAATAATTTTCTTTTGAAATCAAACATAGCTGCATTTGGTATTTGAGCAGAAAGAGAGAAAGAGGTGTATGGATGAACTTATTAAGGTGGCATTGCGCCATTGAAGAAGCAGGCCAAACAGCAACGAAATGTGATTGACAAGTTTAGTACTCAATTAACCACAGGTGTCCCTTACGTGCATGCATTGAGCTGCTCTATCCATCTTTTCATAGCCATCAAAGTCCAAACTGGATGGGCCACTACATGGCTTATTCCTTGTTGCTTACCTGCCTTTGGATAAACCCCATCTTTCTTGAACTGCCTTTACTTTCTCTTTTGTTTACCTTAACTTTTTACCTTTTGGTTTGCCTTACGTTTCAGGACAGATGTTCTGGGTTGGGTTTGGTTTTGTTTTGCTTTTTTGTGATTTGTGATGACCACTTTAATGGCTTGTGCGTATTGCAAACCTGCTGGCCGGCCGCCTGTGCTTTATGATACCTCGAAATATATTGGGAGTGTTTGGTACATAAATAAGTTGTTAGTTGATAACTATTAATTGATTGAGTTATTAAGCTTGATTAGTTGATAGGCTAATTGTAAAAACATGTTTGGTAAATTAGCTGTTAGCTAATAATTGATTACATGCAAAATGATTTTCAAAAAGTTGATCAAAAATACTTTGAGCGGCTTTGAATTTTAATGTTTTGAAGCATTAAGCTGTTACACAAAGTTAATTAATCAAACACTCATATTAGTTGTTAATCAAGTCAAACAGTTAATAATAATTACACAAGTAAAATTAACTGATAAACTAATTATATTACCCACCATGATCATTATGTTTGACAGAGATACGATGTCCCGGGTCTAGGAAACCATCGCGCCAACCCTGCACTGCACAACGCATGTTTCGTATACGCTTGAGACTTGCATTGGCATCGTGGGTGGGTAGAAGTCGTGTTTATAAATAAAATGGATTATGATGTATTTGTTCTAGTTCAATCAAGGCCAAAAAGTTAATTGGTGACTCTATAACATTATAAATTATTCTTTTTCTCCTTAAGTTTATTTATTTATTCTAATACTACATTGTTTGGGTGATTGAATCTCATCGGATGAGACTAATTCAACGAAGTTGTAAATGTTTAGTCCGACCCTATTTAGGGGTCGTTCTCTCAAAATGATATTATTCTATAGCAACTATGGTATTATAACAAACAAAAAAAATTCATAATGTGTAAATTGTGATCAAATAAAATATTCATATAAGTCAAGACGTCCACCCCAGCCGGCCAAACTAAGTCAGGACCCTCCGACCGCCGACTAAGGACTAAGGCGACCTGGCGAGGAGCAGAAAGGGGGTATTGCAGTGGACCTGGGAGTGGTCCGCCGCCCTACCTCTAGTGATCTGCTCTTGTCCACTCAACCCCTACAGAGTCCCCTACTCACTGGCAAGCCTATATCCGACACTGGTAGTGCTAGCTAGTGTCCCCACGCCCCATGCAAATCGCTCATCCAACAACTTGTTTTTTCATATTGTGTTCCATATCGTGTTTCCAAATGCACCTTTAACCCTTTTTTCAAAGTTTTGCGCTATAACATCATGTACTTTATGTCTCACCACACTTTTACCCAAACTTTCTCTCCTTCTCCACTTTAGATCACATCATTTCAGTCTTTGCACTCTGGCCTTTTGCACTTTACGTGCTACCACACTTTGACTCCAAAACATTATTTCTTGACCCAATTTAAGCCCCAAAAAACAATGCTTTTGAGCTCCAATTATTTCAAGACATAATTAATGCTCGGGTCTCCGTTTTCTAGCCTAATTGACATTCGACCCAAGCCCCATGGCCCCTATCAGGTGTAAAGTAGAAAATAAAAAATTTAGGTTGGGCACGGGTCGGGGGCTGGAATAGATATTCCCTTGTATCTCATTCTTAAAAATAAAAACATTAACAAACAACGTAATAGATAAATTTTCAAGAACGCCATTACATTCTAGATCTATTATGCGAACCAAACGTATTGTAAATTTTCAATCTTATGAAACCTCAATACTAGTCTTATACTTGGTCTCTATTAGAATAAATATTCCTTTTACAACTGAAATAATTTGTTTTTAGAATAAAATGATTTACCAAATAAAAATATACTACATATCTATTTTTATAAATGTTATTTTATTTCAGACCTATTATGTGAACTAAATGTGAGAGAAATGCATCCTATATTATCATTGGTGGGTGGAGTTACACATAAGATGTTGATTATTGTTATGTGTTTGCACTTAACATATTTTATACTAGCAGTAATAGTTTATGTATTGTAGTTAATTAGTTATCATGTTATGTGTCTGTAATTATCATGTGATGTGTCTTCAATTTATTTACATGTACAAATAGTTAATTGCAAGTACAAAATCTAAAGGTTATTTCTAAATTAGAATCCATGCAATATAGATCTTGGTTCATGATATAATTTGCCTTACTCTTCAAGCTACTTTCCTTGTAAATTTGATGGTAAATTGGGCCCGCTTATAAGATCACAAGATGGGCTGAAAAGGTAAAATTAATTATTATTATTGTTATGAAGGGGTGCAGAGATTTAAAAAGAATTTAAGTTTTCAAATGGACCAAAGAGTTAATAGTCCTTTAAATACACATGCAAGTTGGGCCAACTGAAAACCTTTGGGTGATTTTAAATTAGCGTTCTTTCAATTTAAATTAGTTGCGTGGACCATTGGTCCAAAATGACATCGTTAAATTTTATGAGTTAGAAGAATGTACATTATGTATTACAATAATGAAATTTTTGGGGTAAGATAATATTTGTTAAGTTAGAAAAATGTACTTTATGAGTTATAATCATGTAAATTATGTTTTAGAATAATGTATATTATAAGTTATAAAAAATGTATGTTGCAGCGGGGTTATGTTACCTAAATTGGGATGGAAATTTTGATCTAATAGGTGGATTTTATCATCTTATATCAACACACTTGTCAAGTTTAATTTATTAAAGTTATTTTACAAACAAAAAAAAAAGTTTACTATAAATTATCAAAATTATGCTCTAGGTGAAGCTCATCCACGTTATCAATAACGTCAATAGACAACCTTATGATTAATAATTTAATTGTCTAACCAACTAAGCTGAATTAACCTAATGTTGTTTAGAAAGCACACTAAGTAAGTTTATGTTGTTAATCAATTTACACAATTATTTGTTTCTCTATGTACAGATTTTGACTCTCACTTCAAAAAAATAAACTAATGACCACTTTAATTTTAAAGTTCTCTTACCAACTAATTCGATTGAAATAATTCTCTAATTAAGAAATGAAATTAAATAAAAATAGCCTTATATTATACCCTCCACACCATTTTCGTTTTAGTCAAAAAGAAGTCTTTAGTCTTTACCTAATTCTAATGTAAGGATCTCCCTCATCATTCCAGCGGCATCAGTCAAAGTTTGGAGGGGAATAAATGGAATGCCCGATGTTACGTTTTTCTTTTTAATATTTTTTAAAATAAGTCTTGTGTGAGACAGTCATGTGAAACGTGTAATACTATTTTTGTTAAAATATAATATCTAACTATGGATTTATAAAAAGTCAATTTATCTTGTGTTTAGACAGAAATTTATCCATTAATCAAATATTGTCACGTAAATAGATGGTTAGTTGAATGTGAAATTATGAAGGGAATATAACATTACTCATATATAAATGTAAATATGCAATTCAATTGTCGATTTAAATTTTTAATTGAGGTGGTGCACTTTCCTCCCGATAAAAACAATATGTCGTTTAAGTTTTACTTCTCAATCATTAAAAGGTATTCAGTTCATTCATATGACAAATGCGTGTTGAATATAGATGTACAAATTAACTATCGATTTACACTTTAAATAAATATTACTTTTTAACTAAAATTTAATACTTTTCTACGAACTACTTTTGATAAATTCATAGAAAATTATTACCTTTTAATTAAAAAGCATAATTATATATGTCACGTGATACAGTCAACACAAGACTCATGCTTAAATTATACATAATAACCAACATATATAAATAATTTTATTCCCAACATTAGGAAATGGATATTAAAAGAGCATTTAGAATTGAATGATACTATTTTTCATATGAAAGTTAGGCAAGAAGGCAGCAATATTTGGTTTCTTAAGAATTTTAGAGAAGAGTTAGTATTAAATCTGTCATACATGTTCTTTTTAAATTTTTTTTTTTATAATTTACAAACTATTACATAAAAATTAAATTTATCTTATACACACCATTAAAGAAAGAAAGAAAGAAGCTGGTATTGAACTATTGATATATAGAGGAGAGACGCAATGCATTGAGGCAAATTGTCCAAACAACTGAGTGGACCATGGTAAAAATAATATCGTTGAATTTTATGAATTAAAATAATGTACGTAATAAATTATAAAAATATATGTTATAATAAGTTTGAATGAAAATTATTTTTAAATTATGATCTACACAACTTTGTGGATCAATAAGTGTTGGTTCATTGAAGGTGGACGGCACGGGGAAGAGCAGTCCGATAGAATCCTAAACAGACAAAAAGCTACCTCCCGTAGGCCATAGAAAGAAAGCCTACTTTTCTTTTCAACAACTCTCACTTTTTTATTTTCTTTTCTTAGCTCAAATCCCAATCCCAATTCAACTAAACCGCGTCCTGCAATTAAAGCTTTTTTTTTTTGGAAAGCAATTAAAGCTGTGTATCATTCTTCCCAATTCATATTCTCGGTTCTCCATATATAAAATGTTTAACGATAAAAAATAAAAAAAATTACATGAATTTTATATATTTATGTTATTTGTAAATTCTTTTGAAAAATAAAAAGTTTAAGATATGGTTATATGCATATTTGGATTAAAAAAAAATTAAGAATAGAAAATGAGAGAAAAAAAAAACTAAAAAGAAACATAGAATTGAAGCAAACATTGCCTTTGAGTTTTACTAGTCTTAGATATATAGTTATAAAGTATAATACAAACACACAAATTGTGCCAATAAAAAGTCACATCAAACAATTTTTTTTTTAAATTTCCCCAAAATGCAATAATTTTAAATCTTTATTGTTAAAATAAAGTATTTTAAAACTTTATTATAATTGTTAGTTTCATTTTACTCTTGAGAAGTTGTTTATACAAGGAAATAGTCAATTGGGGTTTAAGTGATTACTATATATATTCCTAGAGGTGCTTTGAGAATGAAGGGGGGAGGGGGTCAAATTCTAAATTCTAACAAGCGATTAAATAGTATGTTACTCAAGAAATTTTAATTTCTACATACTACAACGTATACTATAATAATTGGTTACTATCATTTGTGAACGGGAGTTCACATTTTCAACGGGAGTTGCATCTGAAGGTAAGAGGGATTTTGTAGCATGAGAGATTCGTGCTCTCAATTCTCAAGGTACTACATAAAGAGCAGCAACAAGTGCTCATATTTTGTACTTGCTTGTATTAGATTTTGTGTCTTATATAATTAAAAATGAATTGAATTGAGCTTCTTTTTGGGCTAGTGCCTTGTGAATTCAACCAAATTAAAATCTTAGTGTCTCTATTTTCTTTATGCATTTTTATTTATAAGTTTGGTTGCGCTTTATGATTAACTATAACGCGTAAACAAGTGTCTGGTCTTCCTTAATTACTCTAATAGAAATAAAACAAACGTAAGGAGATATGGATATAATAATTCTGAGATTAATAATCCATGTGGTAAGTTAATCTGATTATTCTCAAATCTCAATACAATAGTTTATGTCACAAGCAGACTGCACACTGGTACTATAGCCAATTCACAAGATTTTTTTTGAGACTACAATTTATTAATTTGTCAATATCAAAGTCAATTTTTTTCAATAACTATGTCTGAATAACATAAAATTTAGAACTCATCGTTAAATCGTTGAAGTAATAACCAACACACTAACAACTACAATAATAAACTTTGCTCATGTTTTACGGTTTTTATTTTAAATCAATATAATGATGTTAAATCTATAATATACTACAATTTATTAACTTGTCAATATCAAAGTCAATTTTTTTTCAATAACTATGTCTTAATAACGTAAAATTTAGAACTCATCGTTAAATCGTTGAAGCAATAACCAACACACTAACAACTACAATAATAAACTTTGCTCATGTTTTACATACGTTTTTATTTTAAATCAATATAATGATGTTAAATCTATAATATACTATTAATTATTATTGTGGGTCATGAAAAATATTAAATTAAACAAAAAAAGGGTAGAAATTAGCGATGACTTTTGAAACGTAAAAGAAAAAACGATGTTGAATTCCCACGACTTTAATTATTAGTTTATTATAAAGTTTGAATATGAATAGAATGCGTACAAATTGGGGAAATTGAGGTAATACTTTCTCTATCTCTTTTATATGTGTTCACGTGCATTATTATTATTATTATTATTATTATTATTATTATTATTATTATTATTATTAGAATTGAAGTATAACAAAAATAGACTTGAAAAATACTATTTATACTATATATATTTAATTTGTCCCATTATTGTTTTTTTTTTATAAGGGAGAATTAGAAGAAAAATACAAAGAAAAACTAAAAATTGTATAAGTCTAGATCGAACGTACTAGCAAACAAAAAGGTTGAAACCTTTTAAGTGTAGGTCAAAAGATAATTCGTTACGATTAGTGGACATCTAGTTAATTAATTCATGCATAGATATGTGTGGCCATGCACAATCAATCCAATCTCGATTTATCAATTTTATGAGTACAACTAATTAATTATTATTGACATCTTCCCTCACTATGTTTAATCCGTTGAATATTTCTCGCAAAGTTGCACTTAACATCAATGCAATTTGTAGTCTCACTCATAGCACACCATTGATCATATATATATGATTATCAAATATTGGTACTCAAAAATAATAAAATTAATCCATATATTTTAAATCATAAATAACACTTTTTTTAGGGGAAGAAAGCAAAAGAATCAACTAGCTAAGTTATATGAATTTAGTCCATGTGCGACTCCAACAATATTACATAGAGCTTAATTGGACAAGATGTTAGGGAGGTTTCAAAAATAAGTAGGATTAGAGTTAACATTATCGACTCATTAAGATTCAACCAACTCAATGATTAAGTGATTTATTAGCTCATATAAATTGATCTAAGATGATGGATTCGACTCATTAAGACTCAACCAACTCACTGATCAAATGACTTATTAGTTCATAAAGATTGGTCTAAGACGATGGATTCCACTCAAATCTACACCTACACAAAAAAAAAAAAAAAAAAAAAAAA